>NC_086444.1:698276704-698599204 GCF_028390025.1 Pseudophryne corroboree | reverse complement strand
AATCTTCCCAGATGTCATATTGGATGCGTTTAATTTACCGGCTATCGAGATTCCGACGCCAGAATCCCAACAGCCGGCAATGCAGCCGGCTGTAGTTCTGGCACAACGGAGCTATTCCCACTAGTGGATGTCCACGAAACCCACAGATCGGGAAAAGATCCTGTGGTGAGCACAGCGAGCCACTCAGACCACAGCGTGGTGAGTGCAGCGAGCCCACAAGGGGACTCTTAGTGCTGGCCCCGCTGCCAGCATTTTGGCGGGTGGAATGCCGCTGACGGAATTTTGGCAGCCTGTATCTTGCCCGCGGGTAATCAATTCCAAACCCGTTATATTAACAACACATACTAAAATAGTATAATATAAATATAACATTTATTACCAAAAATTACTGTAAAATGTACTGTATTCCAAAGAAACCAATAGACATTTGAAACAATTATGAAAGAATCCTAAAGTTTGATCTGAGATTGACGCGTGCCGCAAGCAACTGGCAATTAAATATTGTTATTTGTGATTTTTATAGATTTTATTTTTCTATGTGTATTTTAAGGTTAAGTTGCATTTGTTCCACTACAAGAAAATGTATAAAATAGTTATCTCTCTATTAGATGGAGCTATAAACAGTACCCAGGCATTATTAAACTGTTAATTTAAATCTAATATACACCATAGGTTCTCAAACGCGGTCCTCAGGACCCCTGCGGGTGCACAGGTTTATTCATTACTCACTGACACATTTTAAAAGATCCACAGGTGGAGCTAATTACTTCACTTGTGGTTCTGTGAGGAGATCTGGAAAACATACACTTTGTGGGGTTCTGAAAACCGAGTTTTAGAACCTGCAATATACGCCATTGGTTTCAATTTAATATACACAATCCATACATCCCAACATAACCCATTCCAGGAGGGACAAAATGCTCTGTTTCTAGACTTCCTTCTTTATTTATGATTGCAATCACCTATGTTGAAATACCCTTCTTATCAATTAAATAGTTCAACACATGTGATGCCAATCATATATTTGGGGAGATGTACTGAGCCTTGAAAAGTGATAAATTTCACGGTGATAAAGTAACAGCCAATCAGCTCCTACCTGCCATGTAACAGGCTGGGCTTGAAAAATGACAGTTAGGAGCTAGTTGGCTGGTGCTTTATCACTGTGCAAGTAATCACTTTTCAAAGCTTAGTACATCTGGCCCATTAAGAGGGAAGTCCAGGTAGAGAGCATTTTGTCCCTCATCAATGGGTCATGTTGGGAGGCAGGGGCGGATTGGGAATTAAAAATGGCCCTGGAAATTTTCTGGGAAGCGGCCTCAAGTGGGTGGCACCTGGCGAGGGTGATAGGGAGATGCAGTAGGTGATGTCAGGAGTAGAGAGAGCGTGACAGGGAGAAGGTGACAGAGAGAGGTAGGGAGTGATGTGGAGAGTGTGACAAGCAGGGCGAGGCAGTGGGTGACAGGTAGAGACAGTTATTGTTAGGGAGAGGCAGAGGGCGACATCTGAGAGACAGAGTTTCGGGGAGAGATAGTGGGAGACAAAGAGGCAATGGGTGACAGGAGAGTGTGACATGGAGAGGCAATGGGTGATACCAGGGCATACCTCCCAACATGACCCTATCCAGGAGGGACAGAATGCTCTGCTCCTGGTCTTCCCTCTTAATTTGTGATTGCCGTCACCTGTGCTAAAACACCTTTCTTATCCATTAACCTGTTCAAAACAGGTGCCTGCAATCATAGATTGAGAGAAACGTTCCAGAAACAGAGCATTGTGTCCCTCCTGGAGAGGGTCATGTTGGGAGGTATGCCAGGGAGAGGCAGTGGGTGACAGGAAGAGGGAGATGGGAAGAGGAAGTGGGTGATGACAGGCAGAGGGTAACGGGGGGCAGATGTATTAACCTAAAGAAGTGATAAATCAGTAATAAGCTCAAGGTGATAATGCACCAGCCAATCATTACGGATTTGAAAAATGACAGTTGGGAGCTGACTGGCTGGTGTGTTATCACCTTGCACTTATCACTGCTTTATCCCTTCTCCAGGCTTAATACATCTGCCCCATGGAGAGACAGTGTGTGACAAGGAGAGGATGATGGGGAGATATAGTGGGTCACATGGAGAGGGTGAGGCAGAGGGTGATGGGGAGAGGCAGTTGGTGGGGGGAGGGGAGGCAGAGGGTGGCAGGGAGAGGTAGTTGGTGGAGGGAGGGGAGGCAGAGGGTGATATCTGGGAGAGGCAGAAAGTGACTGAGACAATGACAGATACATACCTCCCAACTTTTAGTATGTGACATTCGGGACCCTTGTGCGCTCTGTGAGCTGCTGGCATGCCCTCAGTCCCTCTGTCTGCTGTGAATAGACGCTGTGCGCATGCGGGTGAGATGAGCCTCCCAACTGCCAAACCCACCTCCGCCTGCGTGCGACAGCGGGACAGTCCCCAAAAAAGGGGGGTGATCCCAAGAAAATCGGGACATTTGGGAGGTATGCATACACATGACACAGCAATACATATAGTGATATACATTACAGTGAGACTACATGGGGAATACAAGTGATTTACAGGGGGACAATGGGCTGCATAGGGCTGCATTGTGATAGGATGACACTGGGCTGGATTGGAAGGGAGGCAGTGAGATGGTGATTGGAGGGAGGGGGTACACTAGGCTGAATGAGATAGGGGGGATGGGTGTGATATGTTAGATAGACTAAACGTAGGTCGACAGTGTCTAGGTCGACCACTATTGGTCGACAGTAAGTAAGTCGACGTGGTTTCTAGGTCAACAGGGACTCTAGGTCGACATGTAGCAGGTCGACATGAGGTTTTAAAAAAAAAAAAATGGTGTAGTTTTAATTTGGTGTAGAGTGAGCAGGAACCCCAATTAGTGCATCGTGTCCCCTCGCATGGCTCGCTTCGCTCGCCATTCTTCGGGCAAGGTGCCTCGATCTGCTACTGCTGCACTTGGCACAGGTTACCATTCCCTGACATGACAAAAGGTCGACATGAGTTTAAAAAAAAAAAAATTGGTGTCGTTTAAATTTGGTGTAGAGTGAGCGGGAACCCCAATTAGTGCACCATGTCCCCTCGCATGGCTCGCTTCGGGCAAGGTGCCTCGATCCGCTACTGCTGCGCTTGGCACAGGTTACCATTCCCAATTGAAGTCCACGTGGATCGTAAAGTATGACAAAGTTAAAAAAAAAAAAAAAAGGTGAAAAACTCATGTCGACCTTTTGTCATGTCGACCTAGTACATGTCGACCTAGAATCCCTGTCAACCTAGAAACCATTAAAACCTATTTACTGTCAACCAATACTGGTCGACCTAGACATTGTTGACCTAAGTCTTGTCGACCTAGAGACTGGATCCCAGGGGGACACTGACGGGACTTGCTGGGGGTTTCTAGGAGAGGGGCAGTGAGATTGCTGCAGTGGGCTGGTAGAGGATGGAAGGGAGGGAGACACTGGGATGAGGGAGTCAGTAATGGTGGCAGACAGGAACACTGGACTGCAGAAGGGGTAGACACTGGGATGAGCACTGACCTGGTGTTGTTGCTGGTGTCCCATTCCTGGCATGCCTGGTTCCATACGCTAGCTGTGCAGCACCGCGCTCTCACACAGCAGCCCCTAAGATGCGGCTGCTGCTGCGATCTGGCAAACTGGTGTTTCCGTGAGGTGGTTGCCAGCGATCACTGCCTCACCCTTGCGGTGCTGTGCAGTGTGGCCCTGTTTGCTGGGAGCCTGAGGAAAAGAGACGGCGTTGTGCCCAGCTTCGGTGTCTGTCTCAGGCAGCCACCATCAGCAAGAGGCTGACCTAGGGATGGTCATCGACCATCGATGATTAAAAATCATTGCTGCTTTATGGCCGATGTAGAATACTTTTGCCATCGATGGGGGAGAACCAGATGCTTTCCCTCCATCGATGGAAAGGTATAACCAAATACTTTTCTTTTTTTATATGGTGCCTGGACACGGAGCATAGCTCCGCCCCTGACACTTGCTAAGTCCGGACCCTGGTTTTTCATTGGTCCGCGGACCAGCCAGCACCTTTCAGTCGTTTGTGTACCATCGATGGTTATTGTCGATGGTATCATCGATGGACACCCCACCGATGGCCATCCCTAGGCTGCCCCTCCTACACACACACACACACACACACACACACACACACACGGACCGGCCTCCTGGGGAAAGTCCCAGTGAGTTCTACTGTCAATCCGGCCCTGTTGGGAGGTATGCACAATCTAATATCCCCCTCCCCTACCACCCATCCCCTGCACATACACACACCCCTCCCCCAGTCCCCCGTGTCTTAAATGCACGATCTTAATCCTTAGATAACTGACATACTAATTCTATTTATTGCATCTAATATCTTTCTTTGAAAGCCACAAATTTGTCTCTGAAAATGACGACAAATTCACATTCTTAGCCAATTATTTTTTGTTTTTTGTACTGTATGTATACACATAACTTTTATAGAACACAACTCACATTATGCCCAGTACTTTTTACTATTATTATATTTATTGCCTTAAAACGACTTATGTAAAATATTTTACTTTGTGCCCTCACAAATCAATTTTACATGGTGGTAGAAGAGGGTGATGTAAGCACAAGGACCAGTCACACACCATAATTCTTTGATCACAATTTGTGAATGGTCATCCTGCTCACATCTCTCACTTTCTCTATTTCACCAGTTTTCTATCGTGACTGTAAAAGAACAGGAGGAGCCTTGGAAGAAACATTTACATGTAACAGCCCCCTGGCATCGATCTATGACAAGGGGCAACTTATTAAAATCTTTTGCTAAGTGGTAGTGCAATCTAAGGGAACTCTGTTTTGAGCATTACACCGTTCTCTGCACTGAAGTCTTTCAAAAACTGATATATACAATAGATGGAGTCAACTCCATTTTTCTGTGGTGGGAGCCTTTTCTGTGAATCCACCCAGGAAATACTAGTCTGAAGAGGGAATAACCCAAGTGACGTTTAATGTATAAAATAAAAATGACTCTATCAAGACTATGACACCTTGGTTGGTAACAACATGTATAGCTAGGGGCAGGGCCTATGCTTAGCCATTTTAATGCTGGTCATTTGTTTACCAATATAGGGGGAGATTCAATTGCCTGACTTTTCCCGAAAGGCTGGTTAATGACTGTTAACTTCATGTGATAATGGGCGTTAACAGTGGTTATCGGGCGTTAACACATGGAATCCATGAAAAGTTCACAGATTCCAGAGATATTTTGTCACCTGCCAGAGGTGAAAAAAAGAAATGTGCACAGGTATTCCACCAATTCACATGTGATAAATTGTGGAAACTAAAAAGTGATTACACTCCTCATAAAATATAAAAGTGGTAGCTCCAACCCAGTTACTGTGAGTGATAGACAAAAATGTATAGCAAATACAGTGAACAGAGCACTTACATTCATATCAGGGAAAGTGGGACTCCTTTGCGCGGTGGAGCCGCGCGTGCTCGAAAAGAGTTGTGGCTTCTGAAAAGTCTGTAGCTTTACGGGACGTCACCACCAAAAGGTACGCATCCCCATTTTTGCCTCTGAAGGGGATTGCCCAGCGCTCTATAAGCTTCTGGACATGCCCCCAGTCCCTCTGTCTCCCGTGAATATCGCATGCGCACAGCGTCTATTCACCACTGCTGCAGTGTGTAACAGGAGACTCCTAACTGCCACCCCCCACACACGCCGCAGGACACTGCCACCTGCGGATGGGACAACAGGACAGTCCTTGGAAAACGGGACTGTTCCACGCAAATCGGGACTTATGCAATTATTAGTGTATAATTAATACAGTTGTGTGAAGTAACACCCTATATAAAGTGCAAGACGATTAGATTCCATAACTTTCATTTTTTCTTCGGTCACATGACTATCAAATGTAGATATGTGTAATAAAACAGAAATAGGACATAGTGGTCGCCATTTTAAACTGCATATTTTAAACAGCCATTTTATACTGCAAAGAAATACTGTGATTATCAATGCGGAACAATATAGTCCCAAATAAGAATCCTGCAAAAAAACAGGCTTCTTTCAATAAAAAGACACAGTTTTAATTACAGCAGTACACAAAAAAATGGCAGACAGCAAACGTACAAGATAATAAAATCAATATAGCTTATCTGTCCACTGGGGAAGTCCTGGGTAAACAGGGAGTCCCGCTGTGATTTGTCCTGTCCTTAGGACTTCATCAGGGGAATATAAGTGTGGGACAAGTCAAGCTTTTTATAGCAGAGACAAACGTGGTGACCTTCCTGCCCTGCTTCTGATTACGTATATAAATTATAATAGCTTAAAAGCAAGAAATAATATTGACCGCGTCATAAGAATAAATATAAATATCATGCAAATTACATACAATATGTTTAATGAGGTTAAAGGTGTCCAAACATGCTATAAAAGCAGTGTGATCGGCATCATTTCTGCTAGAGGATTCTGGGTGAGCCATGTAATTTCCACTCCAGGAAAAAAGTGCAGATAGAGGTCCTTAATCTTGATGCATACCCTCCATTTTACACATAAAAATCGGTACAAATTCGAAAATGGGGCGTGGTCATGGGTAAAGGGGGCGTGGTCACACCCATTTTCCTATACTTTCAATGGAAGTTTGGAGAGCCAAAAATCGGTACAGACTATAGGAAAAAGGTACTGTACTTGCCAAGACTATAGAAAAAAGGTACTGTACCTGCCAATACTATAGAAAAAAAGGTACTGTACCTGCCAAGACTATAGAAAAAAGGTACAGTTGGAGGGTAGGTTGATGTTATGTGGCTGTTGAGGGTCCAGATAGTAGCACTGATATATTGATGGTAATTCCAATGTAAATGGTGGTTCTGTGGGTCCGTGATTAAGCTGCACTTTGTAACTTCCGGTCATTGGAACGCATGGCAGCTATCTTTGTGCTCAGATTAATACTAACAGCGGCCATTTAAATCAAGTCCTCTTGCAGATAAGGGAAATAGCCATTTTGGAGAGTCCTTACTTGCGATATTTCAATGCACTGCCCATAATGAGAAGTTGGATGCTGTCCAAAAAAAAAGAGGCAAAAATATGAACAAATTTAGACAATCAGGTGCTGTTCAGATATGTATAATAACAGGTGACAGTATGGCAGCTTATGCATATAATACACAAAAAATGAATTCCAAATAAATTCAGATAAAAAAAAGTGATGTGCAAATCGGTCTCCTGAATGTCAAGATCACAACAGCAGGTATATTGACTGAATCCAATATATATAAATAAAGAGAGAGATAGAGAGAGAGAGAGAGACCAGGTATTGATGATAAGAATCACTGTCATACAGCACGGCACAAACAGGAACACAAACACCTCAAGATGAGGCACTAAATTGAAGTGTTTTCTTTGCTATTTCAAACTGCAGTGCCGTGCTGTATAATGGTGATTCTCATCATCAATACCTGCTCTCTATGCAAATTTGGAGCAAGGACACGCAGATGCAGGGATGTGCAGCGAGATAAATGGCTCAGGAGGCATTGGCTAGAGACAGGGACAGATTTACACAAAAATGAACCCAAGGGTTGATGTGGGCCTTATGCACAGGTGCAGTAGTTTATGCTTCTTAAAATTTGGTGCGTTTTGATCAGAGATGTGCAGAAAAAATAGACTGCCTCACCTACCATAGACATTTTACTCCAGAGTTTTGACTATAAAAGTTATTAGAACTGGACAAGTGGAATAGCCTCCCATCAGAGGTGGTAGAGGCTAATACAGTAGAGCAATTTAAGCATGCATGGGATAGACAAAAGGATATCCTTACAAAGAAATAAGGATCAATTAAGGTTTGAGGTAAAAATATGGTTAAAAAAAAGGGGCAGACTAGATGGGCCAAGTGGTTCTTATCTGCTGTCACATTCTATGTTTTAAAGAAGATATTCTTTGTATTTTTCCTATACTTTATGTAGTCAAAACTCTGGCGAATACATTAGTATGACAGGAAAGGTTCTGCCTCACCACTGTATGTCCAGCTCTGCAGCATGTCCACAGCGCAGTGCTCTGCATGTTATATTACCTGCAGCTATGTTTAATCTTTTCTTTTACGTTTCAGTCCCAAAAGACAGAACACAATTAACCACATCTCAATCCCAGCCTAACCTCACCACGTGTTATCCATCTTACGGTATTCGTAATTCAACAGGGTGAGTGCTGCTTTACTGCTTACTCATTTGCTATATACAGTAGAGGCTATATGTATAATACATTTAATACACTCAAATGAATACTCAATGTATACAATTTTGGGTAATGTTGGTTATATAGTGTACTGGGCTCTCTTTGATTGGAATGTAGATATTTATTATACCTAATACCAGTAACATAAAGTGTGTGCACACCGGAGATTTGTAGTAGGGTGCAATGTGCACAAAGAGCCCTATAGCTCCACACAATTAAATGCTGCATGCCATATTGGTTACGGCAAATCATTTTCCATAGATTGTTTTGAAACAATTTTCATGAAAAGTAGAGAGTAGGTGTTTGCTTTTGATCAAATTTTTTTTTACAGTGTGTCGAAGATCATTGGTTGTATACTGACCTTTCACTATAATTCCACAGTATTTTATTCAATGTGATAATGTGCTAATGACATTGCTATATCATCCAAAGTCCACTGAAAGATGTTGCATTTTAAATAATCAGTAGGTGGTTAATCATTTCAACAAATTTCCTGAGCCATAAATCTCATTATTAACAAGGAAACTTCTCTTTGTTGTGTTATGAAAAGCAAATATTTTTTTTAATATGCCAAGTACATCTTCTGCTGTACTGGCACACACTAATCTCTCACCAAAGTGTCAGGTGCATGTATAGTTGTTATTTGTAAGGCACAGAGCAGTCTGCCTACATAATGTTCATTCTATTATTCTGCAGGTTTCATGATGTCATTGAATAAGTCCATGGTGTTGTATGCATGTACGTGTGCTTCTGAAGTATGCTTTCTAGAGAAGTCATTTTGACAAATTATTATTATTAGTAGTAGTAGTGATCGGCGGTTAAGAGACCGCCGGTCACAATACCTCCCCCTACAACCCACTCACTCACAATCTCAAAGGTCGGCATGCCGAACAAAAGGGACTATTCCCACTCGTGGATGTCCACGACACCCATAGAGTGGGAATAGAACCTGCGGTTGCCACCGAGCCCTCTGCTGCCATTCTGCTGCCAGGATACTGGCATCGGTATGCTGATTGGCGGTCTCCTGACCGCCGGTCACGCATACCACACCCCAGTGTGCACCGGAAATTTTTCGGGTTTTGTGTTTTGGTTTTGTGTTCGGTTCCGCGGCCGTGTTTTGGGTTCGAACGCGTTTTGGCAAAACCTCACCGAATTTTTTTTGTCGGATTCGGGTGTGTTTTGGATTTGGGTGTTTTTTTCAAAAAACCCTAAAAAACAGCTTAAATCATTGAATTTGGGGGTCATTTTGATCCCATAGTATTATTAACCTCAATAACCATAATTTCCACTCATTTTCAGTCTATTCTGAACACCTCACACCTCACAATATTATTTTTAGTCCTAAAATTTGCACCGAGGTCGCTGGATGGCTAAGCTAAGCGACCCAAGTGGCCGACACAAACACCTGGCCCATCTAGGAGTGGCACTGCAGTGTCAGGCAGGATGGACCTTCCAAAAAATACTCCCCAAACAGCACATGACGCAAAGAAAAAAAGAGGCGCAATGAGGTAGCTGTGTGAGTAAGCTAAGCGACCCTAGTGGCCGACACAAACACCTGGCCCTTCTAGGAGTGGCACTGCAGTGTCAGGCAGGATGGCCCTTCCAAAAAATACTCCCCAAACAGCACATGACGCAAAGAAGAAAAAAAAGAGGCGCAATGAGGTAGCTGTGTGAGTAAGCTAAGCGACCCAAGTGGCCGACACAAACACCTGGCCCATCTAGGAGTGGCACTGCAGTGTCAGACAGGATGGCCCTTCCAAAAAATACTCCCCAAACAGCACATGACGCAAAGAAAAATGAAAGAAAAAAGAGGTGCAAGATGGAATTGTCCTTGGGCCCTCCCACCCACCCTTATGTTGTATAAACAGGACATGCACACTTTAACCAACCCATCATTTCAGCGACCGGGTCTGCCACACGACTGTGACTGAAATGACTGGTTGGTTTGGGCCCCCACCAAAAAAGAAGCAATCAATCTCTCCTTGCACAAACTGGCTCTACAGAGGCAAGATGTCCACCTCATCATCATCGTCCGATTCATCACCCCTTTCACTGTGTACATCCCCCTCCTCACAGATTATTAATTCGTCCCCACTGGAATCCACCATCTCAGATCCCCGTATACTTTCTGGAGGCAATTGCTGCTGGTGAATGTCTCCATGGAGGAATTGATTATAATTCATTTTAATGAACATCATCTTCTCCACATTTTCTGGAAGTAACCTCGTACGCCGATTGCTGACAAGGTGAGCGGCGGCACTAAACACTCTTTCGGAGTACACACTGGAGGAAGGGCAACTTAGGTAGAATAAAGCCAGTTTGTGCAAGGGCCTCCAAATTGCCTCTTTTCCCTGCCAGTATACGTACGGACTGTCTGACGTGCCTACTTGGATGCGGTCACTCATGTAATCCTCCACCATTCTTTCAATGGTGAGAGAATCATATGCAGTGACAGTAGACGACATGTCAGTAATCGTTGGCAGGTCCTTCAGTCCGGACCAGATGTCAGCATCAGCAGTCGCTCCAGACTGCCCTGCATCACCGCCAGCGGGTGGGCTCGGAATTCGTAGCCTTTTCCTCGCACCCCCAGTTGCGGGAGAATGTGAAGGAGGAGATGTTGACAGGTCGCGTTCCGCTTGACTTGACAATTTTCTCACCAGCAGTTCTTTGAACCCCTGCAGACTTGTGTCTGCCGGAAAGAGAGATCCAACGTAGGTTTTAAATCTAGGATCGAGCACGGTGGCCAAAATGTAGTGCTCTGATTTCAACAGATTGACCACACGTGAATCCTGGTTAAGAGAATGAAGGGCTCCATCCACAAGTCCCACATGCCTAGCGGAATCGCTCTGTTTTAGCTCCTTCTACAATGCCTCCAGCTTCTTCTGCAAAAGCCTGATGAGGGGAATGACCTGACTCAGGCTGGCAGTGTCTGAACTGACTTCATGTGTGGCAAGTTCAAAGGGCAGTAGAACCTTGCACAACGTTGAAATCATTCTCCACTGCGCTTGAGACAGGTGCATTCCACCTCCTTTGCCTATATCGTGGGCAGATGTATAGGCTTGAATGGCCTTTTGCTGCTCCTCCATTCTCTGAAGCATATAGAGGGTTGAATTCCACCTCGTTACCACCTCTTGCTTCATATGATGGCAGGGCAGGTTCAGGTTTTTTTGGTGGTGCTCCAGTCTTCTGTATGTGGTGCCTGCACGCCGAAAGTGGCCCGCAATTCTTCTGGCCACCGACAGCATCTCTTGCACGCCCCTGTCGTTTTTTAAATAATTCTGCACCACCAAATTCAAGGTATGTGCAAAACATGGGACGTGCTGGAATTTGCCCAGATGTAATGCACGCACAATATTGCTGGAGTTGTCCGATGCCACAAATCCCCAGGAGAGTCCAATTGGGGTAAGCCATTCTGCGATGATCTTCCTCAGTTGCCGTAAGAGGTTTTCAGCTGTGTGCGTATTCTGGAAAGCGGTGATACAAAGCGTAGCCTGCCTAGGAACGAGTTGGCGTTTGCGAGATGCTGCTACTGGTGCCGCCGCTGCTGTTCTTGCAGCGGGAGGCAATACATCTACCCAGTGGGCTGTCACAGTCATGTAGTCCTGAGTCTACCCTGCTCCACTTGTCCACATGTCCGTGGTTAAGTGGACATTGGGTACAACTGCATTTTTTAGGACACTGGTGAGTCTTTTTCTGACGTCCGTGTACATTCTCGGTATCGCCTGCCTAGAGAAGTGGAACCTAGATGGTATTTGGTAACGGGGGCACACTACCTCAAGAAATTGTCTAGTTCCCTGTGAACTAACGGCGGATACCGGACGCACGTCTAACACCAACATAGTTGTCAAGGCCTCAGTTATCCGCTTTGCAGCAGGATGACTGCTGTGATATTTCATCTTCCTCGCAAAGGACTGTTGGACAGTCAATTGCTTACTGGAAGTAGTACAAGTGGTCTTCCGACTTCCCCTCTGGGATGACGATCGACTCCCAGCAGCAACAACAGCAGCGCCAGCAGCAGTAGGCGTTACACTCAAGGATGCATCGGAGGAATCCCAGGCAGGAGAGGACTCGTCAGACTTGCCGGTGACATGGCCTGCAGGACTATTGGCTTTCCTGGGTAAGGAGTAAATTGACACTGAGGGAGTTGGTGGTGTGGTTTGCGCGAGCTTGGTTACAAGAGGAAGGGATTTACTGGTCAGTGGACTGCTTCCGCTGTCGCCCAAAGTTTTTGAACTTGTCACTGACTTATTATGAATGCGCTGCAGGTGACGTATAAGGGAGGATGTTCCGAGGTGGTTAACGTCCTTACCCCTATTTATTACAGCTTGACAAAGGCAACACACGGCTTGACACCTGTTGTCCGCATTTCTGTTTTAATACTTCCACACTGAAGAGCTGATTTTTTTGGTATTTTCACCAGGCATGTCAATGGCCATATTCCTCCCACGGACAACAGGTGTCTCCCCGGGTGCCTGACTTAAACAAACTACCTCACCATCAGAATCCTCCTTGTCAATTTCCTCCCCAGCGCCAGCAACACCCATATCCTCATCCTGGTGTACTTCAACACTGACATCTTCAATTTCACTATCAGGAACTGGACTGCGGGTGCTCCTTTCAACACTTGCAGGGGGCGTGCAAATGGTCGAAGGCGCAAGCTCTTCCCGTCCAGTGTTGGGAAGGTCAGGCATCGCAACCGACACAATTGGACTCTCCTTTGGGATTTGGGATTTCGAAGAACACACAGTTCTTTGCTGTGCTTTTGACGCAAGTCTTTTCTTTTTTCTAGCGAGAGGATGAGTGCTTCCATCCTCATGTGAAGCTGAACCACTAGCCATGAACATAGGCCAGGGCCTCAGCCGTTCCTTGCCACTCCGTGTCGTAAATGGCATATTGGCAAGTTTACGCTTCTCCTCAGACGCTTTTAATTTAGATTTTTGGGTCATTTTTTTACTGATCTTTTGTGTTTTGGATTTTACTTGCTCTGTACTATGACATTGGGCATGGGCCTTGGCAGACGACGTTGATGGCATTTCATCGTCTCGGCCATGACTAGTGGCAGCAGCTTCAGCTGGAAGTGGATCTTGATCTTTCCCTATTTTTTTAACCTCCACGTTTTTGTTCTCCATATTTTGCGCACAACTAAAAGCCACCACAGGTACACAATGTAGATGGATGGATAGTATAGTATTACTTATACTTATGGACGACGAGTGCACTGACGACACAGACGTAGGTACAGCCGTGGCCTACCGTACTGCTGCTTAGTGCTTATATATATAATATACTGTATAACGGACCTGGTGGACACGGTCAGCAGACTGCTAAACTAGTATGAAGAAAGAAAAAAAAAACACCACAGGTATACAATGTAGATGGATGGATAGTATAGTATTACTTATACTTATGGACGACGAGTGACGACACAGAGGTAGGTACAGCCGTGGCCTACCGTACTGCTGCTTAGTGCTTATATATATAATATACTGTATAACGGACCTGGTGGACACTGTCAGCAGACTGCTAAACTAGTATGAAGAAAGAAAGAAAAAAACACCACAGGTATACAATGTAGATGGATGGATAGTATGGTATTACTTATACTTATGGACGACGAGTGACGACACAGAGGTAGGTACAGCCGTGGCCTACCGTACTGCTGCTTAGTGCTTATATATATAATATACTGTATAACGGACCTGGTGGACACTGTCAGCAGACTGCTAAACTAGTATGAAGAAAGAAAAAAAAAAACACCACAGGTATACAATGTAGATGAATGGATAGTATAGTATTACTTATACTTATGGACGACGAGTGACGACACAGAGGTAGGTACAGCCGTGGCCTACCGTACTGCTGCTTAGTGCTTATATATATAATATACTGTATAACGGACCTGGTGGACACTGTCAGCAGACTGCTAAACTAGTATGAAGAAAGAAAAAAAAAACACCACAGGTATACAATGTAGATGGATGGGGATAGTATAGTATTACTTATACTTATGGACAACGAGTGCACTGACGACACAGAGGTAGGTACAGCCGTGGCCTACCGTATTGCTGCTTAGTGCTTATATATATAATATACTGTATAACGGACCTGGTGGACACTGTCAGCAGACTGCTAAACAAACTAGCATGAAGAAAGAAAAAAAAAACACCACAGTGTTTTTCAGGCAGACAAACGTATACTGGACTGGTGGTCACTGTCAGCAAAACTGTGCACTGTACTCCTGCTATAACTGCTCCCCAGTCCCCACAATTAGGCAGTGTGAGCAGTGCACTCAGAGTCAGCACAGATATATCATGCAGCAGTGCAGCACACTGAGTGAGCACAGATATGGTGGAGCGTTTTTTTTCTGGCAGAGAAACAAAGGATTAAAATCACTGGTGGTATAATCAAAACCCTGCACTGTACTCCCTAACAGCTGCTCCCCGTCCCCAATCCTCCCCACAATTATAACAATGTCACTTAGTCTTTTCTATTACGGAGAGGACGCCAGCCACGTCCTCGCCCTATCAATCTCAATGCACGTGTGAAAATGGCGGCGACGCGCGGCTCCTTATATAGAATCCGAGTCTCGCGAGAATCCGACAGCGGGATGATGACGTTCGGGCGCGCTCGGGTTAACCGAGCAAGGCGGGAGGATCCGAGTCGCTCGGACCCGTGTAAAAAAAAGTGAAGTTCGGGCGGGTTCGGATTCCGAGGAACCGAACCCGCTCATCACTAAGTAGTACTAATAATAATAATTAGAATAATTAGAATAAACACTAGCATTCATATAGTGAAAGCCCATATACTGTTTATTTACAGATGGGGACAAACACAGTAATCAAACAAGAATGATTAATAACAGACAGAGCAGTAACAGTTTGATACAGATTGCATTTTCATCTAGCCAGTCCGCAATGGGGAAATGTGCTGTGTGCGTTATACTTTACCTTGTGCACCAGCAAGCGGGACTTTCCTTCTCCGCAGCACCATCATCACACTCACATCTTTTCTACTGGGAAGATGGTGTTGTGGAGGAGGAGGGTCCCACTTGACAAAGTAGATAGTTCTCAGTTAAACTGAGAAACCAAACATATGCCCATATTTATCAAGCCTTGAAGAGTTACAAATTGCGCAGTGATAAAGTACCAACCAACAAACTCCTAACTGTCATTTTAAACACTGTGGGGTTTATTTACTAAGCCTTGGATGCAGATAACGTGGACGAAGATAAAGTACCAGCCAATCAGTTCCTAACTGTCATGTCACAGGTTGGGTTTGAAAACTGACAGGAGCTGATTGGCTAGTACTTTATCTCTGTCCACTTTATCTCCATCCAAGGCTTAGTAAATAGACCCCACAGTCTGTAACATGACAGTTAGAAGCTGATTGGTTGGTACTTTATCACAGTGCAATGTATCACTCTCCAAGGCTTAACAGATCTGGGCCATAATGTACAACTGCTAAATAAAATACTGTAGTGGTATTAATTGCATAAACAGCAGAGAGAGCATCTGGGATCATGCAGCCTTTGGACAGAGCTGTTGAACAGCAGGTGGGCATAGTGGGTTCTTCAGTATCTATCGCTATCCATCCAACATTGCAATATGTAACAGTATTAGGATAAAAATAGGTGGCGGAGAGCATAGAACAGTTATGAGTTAGTGATACCACATTGATGGTTGCTTCTTGTGTGGTTTTGATTGCTTCCCCTAATGGTAATGGGTAATGCAACAAACTAAAATGTACTATGCTTATTGTTATTGTTGATTTGGTTGTTCTTCTTTTTCTCCCCTTCTTTCTTTTCTCTTTCTCCCCTTTTTTCCGAGTCATGCATGTCCGGGTCCTGGTCTAGACCTTGTATGTCAATGTCAACTCCCACGTGCTCTGCTTGCTGGGATGGAGCAAGTGACCCATATTTATTAATCAAACTGTTTGCAATACCCATCAGAACTGGCATAGGATGACACAAACACAGGTACCTAATTTAAAATTCCCACAATTTACTTCAAATTCCTACAGGTTCTTGCCATGGAACGTTGCTGGCCTGAATTCAGCTGTCAAAAGACGTAGAGTTCTCACACACCTAAAACGTGCACACCCAGACATCATTTTTTTTACAAGAGACTTACTGGTTAAAAAAATCGACTTCCACTTTAAAAAGTCCTTAGTTGGGAGAATGTATTTTGTTCTCTTATTGCAAGAAAACACGAAGAGTAGCAATCTAATTTGCTAGGAACCTCGATTATGAAGTAACTAAAACCATAGCTGACACAGAGGGCAGAAACCTCAAGCTCAATGTAACGATACATGGCGAACAATTAACATTGCTCAACCTCTATGCCCCTAACTCATCTAATTTCACATTCTATCAATCCATTTCCAACTTGTTAATGCAATATGCTACACCTAACTTAATTGTTGGAGGAGATATGAACTCACTACATGATGCTCACTTGGATCATTCCAATTCTCCAATGACTCCATCTTCTAATAACAGAGAAGGCATATCTTTTTTATGCTCTCTACATGCACTACTGGATGTCTGGAATGGTTCTAGCAGAGAATATACATATCTTTCGAGATACCTTTATAAGACTAGACTATATTTTGATGAAAGAATCCTTCTTCACACGGGTCACCCATACCCTCATAGATAACATTGTAATCTCAGACCATGCTCCTGTATTGTGTGACAGAGAAAGGAGGAATCCCCTTCGCACTTTTAAATTATGGCGATTTCCGATGTATTTATCTCAAAATGAAGATTTCTTAGAAAATGTGGGGTTACCCAAACTGACAGTACAACAGAGAGAATGCCTAAATAGTTCAATCATGGAACAAGAAATTCTCACAGCCATGGACTCCCTCAAAATTAATAAAGCACTGGGCCCAGATGGTTTTAATGCCAATTATTATAAAATCCTAAAAACTGACATCCCGACACTTCTCACTTTATTCCAACAAATATTTGATGGGAAAATTGTTTACCCATCATTCAATGAGGCCATAATGCTTTTATTACCTACACCAGATAAGGACACTTCTCTAATGGAGTCTTATAGACCAATTGCATTGTTGAATCACGATACAAAATCTTAGCCAGAATACTATCTACCAGACTACAGGATTTGATGCCAACTCTCTTAACACCACACCAATTGGGCTTTACGATGGGGCGTCATTCTGTCCTGGGAATCCGCTCAGCTATAGCTGTACTAACCTCCTCACCAGCAAATACTCTTTCGTCAACTGTGATATAAAGTTTGGACGCCGAGACAAAATTTTATGGGAATATCTGTTCAAGGTCCTGAACTATAGAGAATTTGGAATTGGAACCACCTTTGTAGAGATGCTCAAATATCTCTACCTAGAACCTAGCACCAGATTGTTGGTCAATGGCCTTCTCGGCAAGTCTTTACTGATGCAGCAAGGGGCAAGTCAAAGTTGTCCATTGTCACCTTTGCTGTTCAACCTAGCATTGGATCCTTTACTATGTTTCTTACAACAACCTTTCAGGGGCCAAAGATTGGGAATCAAGAATTAAAACTGCAGGCCTTTGCTGATGATCTGTTACTTTTTGTCTCTAATCTGGAGGACAGCCTGGAACCCCTGTTTGAAATACTTAATTATTATGGCTCAATCTCGGGATTTAAGATACATTTATCTAAGTTGACAGCAATGGCCTTGGTTAATCGTCCCTATAAACCTGCCAGCCCTCTAGGGGAACTGCGGTGGGCCTTTTCCCAAGTACAGTACTTGGGAGTAAAACTAACCAAAAATATACAAGACTTGTATTGTGTGAATATAACCCCGCTTATTGCAAAACTTGGTACAGAATTAGAAGGGTGGCAACACCTCTAGTTGTCGTATTTGGGAAGAGCCAATTTAATCAAACTTATTACTTTTCCAAAATTACTTTACCCACTGCAAGTTCTCCTGCTCATACTCACTTTAACAGACGAAAAGAAAACTATAGAATTATTCCGGAACTTTATATGGTCTAAGAAAAGACCAAGAATCAGTTAAAAAATATAAAAAAAAAACAGGGAGGAGGGAGGAATACATTTCCCTAAAGTTAAACTTTATAATCTGGCAGCCACTTGTAGATACATCAAAGACTGGCTCAATAAGACAGACCAATATGCCAATCATACCATTAAAAAACAATTTCTCCCGAACCTTGCCCTGACCTGCTTTTTACATTTATCTAAACAAGACATTCCTGCACATTTATTGGAAAAACCATTATTAACGTTGACATAGTCGACCTGGCACACAATACGTAATAAAGCCAAACTTCCCACTTTATACTCATTACATCTTCCCTTTTTAGGCAATAATAATTTTCAACACGGTATGGCAACACATTTAGGTCATGGCATGATCAGGGAATACGCGCAGTTAGACACCTCGCAAACTTGAACACAAAAAAGCCTCTTATTTATGCACAAGCAAAATCTCGTTGTGACTTTTACTATTGTGTAACTTGGCCTTTCTCCAGGCACAACATTACACTAATAAGGTAATACGTTTTTTAAATGAGGAGGACTGGCGTAATCAACTGGATGACGCCTTACTAAATGTGAGTTACTCCAAGAAAGCCATAACTTATTTTCCTAAAATATAGATAATATCCTATCATATGGGTCACTTTCGAACGTATTACTAAATGGCAGTCACACTTTCCAAACTTAGAGGTGAAGGATATTTTAAAAACCCTACTGTACTCTATTAAAACAATATCAGCCACATCATATAGAGATATGTTCTTAAAAAATTTCTACAGAGGTTACTTATCTCCACACCACTGTCATTTAATAGGTTTGACCAACACGTCCAAATGTCATAAATGTAACTGTCTCAAAGCAACTTTGTACCATTGCTTATGGGAATGTCCCAAGATTCAGTGTTTTTGGCTCATAATAAGAAAGTTTACAGTGGACCATTTGGTGAATTTTCTAATACTGTTCATTTCCTCGGTAGCCAAAAAATGCATATTACAGCAGTGGATTTCTTCCACACCCCTATCACTTAAAGAAAAATTTATTAAAATGTTCAAACTTGAATGGACTGAAACTACATTTCACAAGGATTCCCAAACTGAAAAATTATTTTCAATATGGGAGTTACATAGACACCTTACCCATAGAAACCAAACAGCATATACATAAATGTTTCCGAATGACCCTTTGGTATGAAACGAGAATATACATACAAGACCCACCTATCTCTCTGAATTGGATTACAGAAGATGACTTGAACATGCATGGCTTCCACCCTTTTTCTCCCCCTACCTTTCCCTTTTCCATTTCCTTTCTTCCCTTCCTTACTCTCCAACGCCTCTATCTTCTTATGACCTTTTTCTTTTCTTTTTTCTTTACTCTTTTCATTTTCTCTTTTACCCCCCTTATTCTCTTTTTCTTCCTTCTTAGTTTTACCTTACAATTTGTCCTTTACATTCAATCAAAATTTCATAATATCTGGTATTTTTGATCTTAACTTATTCAAATTTGTTTTGTGGTTTAAAATAGCCATCAGAGATTTTCAATTGATCAATATTCAGGTATGCAATAACTATGTTCATAAGAAATCTCTAATATATATCTGTTTAAAAGTATACTATTTTACCACAAAAAAAAAACACCATGAGACCATATTTGGAAGGACAATATTGTTGTTTAATTGACATCTGAATGTAATTCTCTTTTTTTTTTTTACAACACAAAAACGGATACATGTATCTCTATTGTCATACCTGGAGGAAGAAAATATTTGAAAATGTATGCAATAATTATTTTCTGCACTGTTCAATTGTTGAATTCTATTGTATAATTTGCAATAAAAACACTTTTGAAAAAACAAGTAAAAAGAACAGTTATGAGTCAAAGATAACAACAAGGCAGAGAGATCAGGGGTAGGGTTTATTATTTGGAGATGTCAAGAAGGTGGTTTCTATTATCTAGAGGGAAACAAATAATGAAGTAGACAAAAGTAAATGCCATTTAAGAAAAAAATAATTGTTTTCTTGCTAAGCATAGAGGAGTTACATAGAAAATTACCCCTATTAGGTATACAGTAGTATACAAAGTTTACTGAAGTTACTATGATTGCTGAATCAATCTTTACCCCTCAGACCAATTAAAAATCAATCTGATTCCAGAGTACGAATTTTGTCCTTAAGACTAAGGGGGTAATTCAGACCTGATCGTAGATGTGCATTTTTTCGCACATCTACAATCAAATTCTTAGACATGCGAGGGGACGCCCAGCACAGGGCAAGTCCACCCCGCATGCCAGATTCAGCCCCCCCCCAAGACATGCAAAAGCATTGCATGTTTCGAGTAGCCCTCTGCCTACGCAGCCTAGCTGCGAAGGAAGGTGGCTACCCACCAAGTTTTGGGTCGGAGCAGCTCCGTGTGATGTCATGCAGTTGCCATGGCCCTCCCTGCAAACAGTCTGGACAATGCAAATGCCCCCCCCCCCCCCCAACGCTGAGTCGATGCCCCTTTAATGGTGCTGCGACGCCCCCTCCAACCCTGTAAATGCCTCTGCCTGTCAATCGGGCCGAGGCGATCGCGCAAGTTAGATGCCATTGCATCTCAATGTGTGCACATGCGCATTGCGACTACTGCATGTGCGCACACTTCACCATCCTTCAGCCTACAACCACTGTCATAGCAGGATCCAGGTCTGAGACGGCCCCTAAGGTTTGAGATTGTGTGTTTCAGCCAGGTTCTAACAGCACTGTACTCAAACTATAGAATAGCCTCGACTTGCAAGACAGATGACAGTCATTTTTTCATCTCTAAACTGGAACAGCGACAGCCAATTCATTCAGCTTCATAGATACATATGTTAAAATCATATAAAACATGTAAAAAATTATCTGTGGATCTTTCGATCAATAATGTGTATATTTCTACATCCTTTATAGAGTTAAACCTAGGAGACTTAGGGCCTACTTCAGCTTCAGTTGCAGTTTTGTGAAAAATCATAATACTACAACTCTTTTCTTTAACGTGTGGGGGGCGGCCAGCACAGGTCAAGGCCGCCCCGCATGCCGGGTCCTGTCCCCCACTAACATGTGAGCGCATCGCTATACAGCAATGTGCTCGTGTGATTAAGGTAGTTCCCTGCGTATGCAATCAGAGAGCCATCCTTTGGGTTGCACACGCAGCCACTGCGGCCTTCCCCAGCAACAGTCCAGACACGCCTGCGTTATCTGGACTGTGCCCCTTAAATGGAGCGCCGACACCCACAAAATGCAGTGTCAACATCCAATTCCCACGCCCCTGAATAAAACCTTGCTGAAGCAGCAGGGTGATACTCTACCTTGGAAACACTGTCCCGTTGTAGTAAGTAAAGACTTACCACATTGCTAGGCCAATCTGGGGATATGCGGAGATCGGGTAGATGGATATCACATGAGGACTGGCAGGGCTGCTATCAGATATTGTGGGGCCCTGGACTGGTTAATAGGCAGGGTCTCCTGAAGCCCCCCACCCCCACCCCACACACACACATCATATTACCCATGGGGGGGGGGGGGGAGAAAGCGAGAGGAAGAGTTAGAGAATAAAGAGAGGGAATGGAAGGCAATGGTAAAGAGAAACAAGTACTAAAAAGGAAAGAAAGAGGAGAAATACAGAAAGATCAGAGAGGGAGGAGGAATAGAGAGAGACACGTGAGAGAAAGGAGAAATGTGGGAGACCAGAGACAGAGAGGAGGAATAGGGGGAGACGTGCAAGAGAGTGAAGGGAAAAAGGACAGATCGGAGAGAGAGAGGAAGAATAGGGGCAGATGGAAGAAAGAGAAGAAATAGGAGGAGATGGAAAAGGGAGAGAGAGAGGAGAAATAAGGGGAGACAGGAGAAAGAGAGGAGAAATAGGGGAAGACAGGAGAAAGAGGAGGAATAGGAGCAGATGGGAGAGAGAGGAGCAATAGGAGGAGATGGAAGAGAGAGGGAAGGAATAGGGAGAGTCAGGAGAGAGAGGGGCAATGGGGAAGTTGGAAGAGAGAGAGGAGAAATAGGAGGAAAAAGAAAGACAGAGGAGGAATGGGGGAGATGGGAGAGATGAGGAATAGAAGCAGATGGGAGAGACAGAGGAGGAATAGTAGCAGATGGGAGAAAGAGAGGAGGAATAGTTGGAGACGAGAGAGAGACGAGGAATAGGGGGAGACTGGAGAGAGAGAGAGAGAGAGAGAGAGAGAGAGAGAGAGAGAGAGAGAGAGTGGAGGAATAGGGGGAGATGGGACAGAGAGAAGGAATAGGAGGAAATGGGTGAGAGAGGAGTAATTGAGAGAGAGAAGGAATAGGGGGGAATGGGAGAGAGAAGGAATAGGACAGTAGTAGCCAACCCTGGTCCTCGTGAGCAGTTCACGTTTTCCAGTTCGCCTGGCAGGTGCACATCTGCAGTTATTATGAACAGTCACATTTTAAAAGATTCACAGGTGGAGCTAATCACTTAACTTGTGATTCTGTGAGGAGACCTGGAAAATGTGCACTGTTGGTAACTCTCGAGGACCAGGGTTGGCTACCCCTGGAATAGGGTATTCAATTGCAGGCCATTTCCATCTGTTTTTAAAGGCATTTTTAACAATGCCTTTTCACTTTTTTTTTAAGTGAAAACTCATTGGGCGAAAAATGCCTCAAAATCGATGACAATGGGCCGCGTTTTCGAAGGACAATGCGTGGTTTTGCCAATCCACATGTTTTCCACCCCTGCTAACTGTTATTAACAATGGGGAAGCTACAGTATAGTCAGTGCTATCGCTTGACAATAGCACCTTAGCTAAAGCACGCCTCCATATGGCTTTTTAACAATTACCCCCCCTGTGTGCAAGTTTTTTACAACTGTCATATTTAAATAAAATTCCTCAAACTGTTTTCTGACTTTACATTGTCAACAGTTACGTATTGTGCCTGGCAAAGCCATTGCCACATAGGATGTAGGAAATTCAGCAATTGCATGTGTGTGAAACTCTTTTTACAATAAATGCGGTACATTTGGTTCTCTCTGTTCCTCATTCTGTAAATGATGTGTAATAGGATTCTGATTTTCATTGTCTAATTCATAAAATGTTCTAATCTGCTTTGCTATCTACATAATGCACATGTAGAATTCTTGTTTTTAAATATATAGTTGATATTTGATACTGATGTAGGAGAAAATACATTTACATAATTTTGAGAATTAATTACACGTCTGGAAATCACCATACAAACAGAATGAACACAGCAATGTTTATGATATAATTTGTCATGATTTTATAAATTACTTAAAAGGAACTTTCTTTGGTGTGGGTCCAGTTAAATTTGAGCACAAACATATTTTTTTCTGCAGCTTTTTATTAGCTTCTGACCATGCATTACAGGGGCAAACACAGGTTTTCTAGAAGGGGGTTTCCAAATGCATTCGACAATCTCCCACTCTGCGGAACATTGGTGCAAGAGTGGGAGTCTGGGGGAGCCATAGAAGAACCTAGTACTGACCCTGGACATTAATGTACACATTGGTCTTTTTATACACTGGAAACGGGATATAGTATTTATATTTAACACCATATATGGGGCCTAATTCTGAGTTGATCGCAGCAGCAACTTTGTTAGCAATTGGGCAAAACCATGTGCACTGCAGGGGGGACAGATACAACATGTGCAGAGAGAGTTAGATTTGGGTGAGGAAAATTCAAACTGAAATCTAAATTGCAGTGTAAAAATAAAGCAGCCAGTATTTACCCTGCACAGAAACAAAATAACCCACCCAAATCTAACTCTCTCTGCAAATGTTATATCTGCGCCCCCCCCCCCCCCCCCCCCTGCAGTGCACATGGTTTTGCCTAATTGCTAACAAACTTGCTGCTGCGATCAACTCAGAATTACCCCCATGGTCTATAGTATAGGCTGTTTCAAACATATTTAACTAATATAAATAAGTGGTGGTTAAACATCCCATATTAAATAAATATATTAATATACTATAATAGAAGGGGAACCAGTAGAGACAGAACTGCAATTTCTAAGCACACCTTCTCCCACATCATGGCAAGGCACCTGTCCCTTCTTCCTGGCAGCTACTCGTCAGTACAGTGCACTGATTGAGGACTGCGATCCACACATAGCAAACTTGGTAGGAGAAGCTGCTACCACTTGGCATGTGCAGCAGCTCTGCTCTGTCCCATAAACTGCATGTTGTGGTGGAAGCTCTAGTAATCATTTTATATACTATTGCTATTTTCATAATTTGAGTCACTGATCAAGAGAAGGGGGGTTTCTGGGCAACTGGAACCCTCCCCTTCCCCCCTCACACCCCACCCCCACAATTACTTATGCATTAAAGGGCTAATTCTGATTCATACAGTGGCCTGAATACTTTAAAGTTTTTTTAACATACAGTAGTCGCGTCTGCCCTACTCCTGGTGTACAGGCGTATGTCGGTACAGGTTGAGTATCCCATATCCAAATATTCCGAAATACGGAATATTCCAAAATACAGACTTTTTTGAGTGAGTGAGATAGTGAAACCTTTGTTTTTTGATGACTCAATGTACACAAACTTTGTTTAATACACAAAGTTATTAAAAATATTGTATTAAGTGACCTTCAGGCTGTGTGTATAAGGTGTATATGAAACATAAATGCATTCTGTGCTTAGACTTAGGTCCCATCCAGGGCCGGTTCAAGGGCGCTCTGCGCCCTGGGCAGGAAAAGGGGAATGACCTAATACAGGGGGCGTGGTCAGTTACGCCCCCTGTACATTGCTAG
This sequence comes from Pseudophryne corroboree, assembly GCF_028390025.1. Taxonomy (NCBI): domain Eukaryota; kingdom Metazoa; phylum Chordata; class Amphibia; order Anura; family Myobatrachidae; genus Pseudophryne; species Pseudophryne corroboree. Next base: position 698,574,229 of record NC_086444.1, on the reverse strand, counting down.
CGCCACTTGAATGCTGAGCGATGCGCGATGACGTCATCGCGCACCGCACAGCAAAAGGTCCTCTCCACGAAGGGAAACTAGACGCTATGTGTCTAGTTCCCTTCGTGGAGAGGACCTTTGCTGTGCGGTGCGCGATGACGTCATCGCGCACCGCTCAGCAAAGTTACTCTCCACGAAGGGAAACTAGACGCATAGCGTCTAGTTCCCTTCACAGAAGGCGGACGGGGGCGGCAGCGGGCAGCGGAGGCGGACGGGGGACACAGCGGGCAGCAGTGGCGGATCTTGCCACGGTGCGGCGCCCTCCGGAAGGCGGCGCCCCGGGCAAAAGTCCTGCTTGCCCGTGGCAAGATCCGCTACTGGTCCCATCGCCATGATATCTCATTATGGTATGCAATTATTCCAAAGTACGGAAAAATCCGATATCCAAAATACTTCTGGTCCCAAGCATTTTGGATAAGGGATACTCAACCTGTACTAGATGCCAACTTTCAGTGTCTTTAAGTTTATACCAGTTATTTATATAGCATACATATATTCTGCAATGCTTTCCAGAGAATTTTTGTGCCATTCACATCAGTCCCTGCCCCAGTGAAGTTTATAATCTATATTTCCTACCACACTGACACACATACACACTAGGGATCCAATTAACCTACAAGTGTATTATTGGATTGTGGGAAGAAACCATAGAACACAGAGAAAACCCTTGTAAGCACAGTGAGAACATAAAAAGGGAGGCAGTCAATTGACATACCGATGCTGGGATCCCGACACCATCTGCAATACCAGCGGTAGTAGTCCCGACCGCCGGCTGGTTTCCCCACTTGGCTGGTGGTCCAGACTACCACTCGAGGGGGAATAGACCCTCGCAACCGTGCCCGAAGCGTTGCGTGCGCTTGTTGCCGGAATCCTGGCTGTCTGGATCCTGGCTGTCGGAATCCTGACTGTCGGGCTCCCGGCATCAGTCTCCTGACAGCCGGGATCCCGATTACCGGGATCTCATACTGATTCCCATACAAATGCCACACAGTTGTACGTCTTTAGATGCAGTCATCAGTTGCACCATCAAAACTAGCTCAGAATCCAGCCCTAAGTGTGCTTCTAGCAAAGCTATTTTTATCGCACTACAGACAGAGTGAATCTTGAGTGCCACAAAAATATATAACGTTAACATCCCAATTGTAATGCACTATGAGGTATGCTTGCACATCAATAAATACCTTAAATAACACTGATCAACCATTATTTTATTGACAATCATATTAGAGGGATTTTTGGGTAACTTTGTGGTGCTGATTCTGAATGACAACAGTTTTGCTAGATTGGCTGTCATTTTTGAGATACGCAAACAAGAAACAAGAAAATCACAATACACAACACAAAACCATGTTGAATGATCAAGGGGCCCATTTATCATAGAACGCATATTCAATGCGATATGGGTCCGATCTTACCACCCAGGATCGCATTGGAATGTGCTATCACATCGAGCAGATGTATTAATACTGTAAGTACCCACAGGGTCAAAGGCTCTGAAAGGAGTATGTCCCTGCGATGTGCTGTGAGGGTTGCCAGGGAAGCTGTGTCCACACAAGCACAGTGGCCACTTACAGGGATGGTTCTGGGGGAGCCCTCTGCTGGCTACAAATGCAGTGAGTATCTCATTGGCTACAAAGGGCTACCGCCATTTTCATATGATGGTAGCTGCGGGGGCCACTATCGGGAATGTCTTGCATTCTAGATATTGGTAAATCTGGCAGCATTGCATCTCCCATAGACACCTATGGGGCCTGCGGCTGACGGCAGGAATGGAGGGATCTCAGCAGATATCGGTGATGCCTGTTGCAGTCCCTCCTACATAAATTCTGGTGATACCTAATATTTGCAGATAACCCCTGAAAATGTGTGTTGTGTGTTGTCTGGTAAACAGCTGTAAATATACAATGGTAAATGGGCCCCTTAGAATATTTGATTGTCTCACCTTCTAGAATGTACCGGACCGGTAGATTTCCAGATGCATGTGTTATGACTTAAGTTCCCTATTAATTGAGGGTATCAATTACTGTATCTCAAGAAGTATAGCCCAATCGAAAAAACTACTTTCACTTTTTAATTCAGCAACCTCTAAAATACCCTAGATGTGTTCAAATTGCCCTGGCAAATAAATATTTTTTTATTTCTGTTGCACTGTTTAATTATCCTCATGTACCTTGGTTACAGCTATAGTGTGTGCATCAGAAATTACATACAAGCAGCAAAATATTTGCATAGAATTGCAAAACCCATCATTGGTTATTTTCTTGATTATGAAACATTTGAAATTTGCCATCTGAAAATGACTCATGCATACCTCCCCACATCTAAGAGGTAGTAATCTGGACCCTGTGCACGCTGTTTCCATCACTTTGGTTGTGTGCACAGCACTGACGGAGAAGCTGGGCAGCCTCCTAGGCTCTCCCGCACGGCATCTATTCACTCGCTACTCTGCTGTGCAGGGCAGAAGTGTTTGCTTCCCCCCGCCCACGGGCACTGACCCATGTGTGGGACGGTGGGAAGTCCTCAAAATGCAGGAAGCTATGCCCTGGAAAGTGATAAAGTGAAGAAAGATAACTTACAAGCCAATCAACACCTGCCATGTTACAGACGGAGTTTGAAAAAAGACAGCCAGGAGCTGATTGGTTGGTAGTTTATCTGTCTCCACTTTATCACTCTCCAAGGCTTAACTTGGACTGCCCCATAGTATTCATCATTAGACTTGTAAAAAAAAAACAATCTTACTAGGTTTTTCACTGTGCAGGAAATGCTTTATCTAATTCTTTACTGAAACAAGGAGGATGAGGTTAATTATTCCCCCACATGAGGTGTTTATCATAGTACCTGTAAAGTGTTACCAGAAGTTGACGCTTATTAAACAGATGTGTGTATGTTGGAGATGGGGGTTATTTAAACTTTTCATTCCCATTTAACATTGCAGAGATGACAAAACTGTTTTGCCCTGCTGATGACGTTTATGTTAGTCTTTAGTTTTTGGTGGTTACGATTCAGATAGAAAATAGATCCAACAAAATTACTGTACACCATATTTTGAACTGTGAATGTGAAGTCCCAAGATATGGTAGAGTGATACCCCTTGTTGTTGTATATGTTTCCATACAGAGTAGATTATCCTATACATATATGGGCCTAATTCAGACCTGATCATAGCAGCAAATTTGTTAGCAGTTGGGCAAAACCATGGCCCTCATTCCGAGTTGATCGCTCGCTAGCTGCTTTTAGCAGCCGTGCAAACGCTAAGCCGCCGCCCTCTGGGAGTGTATCTTAGCTTAGCAGAAGTGCGAACGAAAGGATCGCAGCACTGCTACAAAATAAATTGAGCAGTTTCTGAGCAGCTCGAGACCTACTCCTAGCTTGCGATCACTTCAGACTGTTTAGTTCCTGTTTTGACGTCACGAACACGCCCTGCGTTCGGCCAGCCACGCCTGCGTTTCCCCAGGCACGCCTGCATTTGTATCTGACACACCTGCGTTTTTACACACACTCCCCAAAAACGGCCAGTTACCTCCCATGAACACCCACTTCCTGTCAATCACTCTGCGGCCAGCAGTGCGATTGAAATGCGTCGCTAGACCTTGTGTGAAACTGCATCGGCTGTTGTGAAAGTACGGTGTGCAAGCGCATTGCGCCGCATACGGATGCGCAGAATTGGCGATTTTTTGCCTGGTCGCTGCACAGCGACCGAAAACAGCTAGCGAACAACTCGGAATGACCACCCATGTGCACTGCAGGAGGGCAAATATAACATGTGCAGAGAGAGTCAGATTTGGGTGGGGTGTGTTCAAACTGAAATCTAAATTGCAGTGTAAAAAAAAAAAGCAGACAGTATCTGCCCTGCACAGAAACAAAATAACCCACCCAAATCTAACTCTCTCTGCACATGTTATATCTGCCCCCCCTGCAGTGCACATGGGGGTAATTCTGAGTTGATCGCAGCAGGATTTTTGATAGCAGTTGGGCAAAACCATGTGCACTGCAGGAGAGGCAGATATAACATGTGCAGTGAGAGTTAGATTTGGGCGGGGCTTGTTCAAACTGAAATCTAAATTGCAGTGTAAAAATAAAGCAGCCAGTATTTACCCTGCACAGAAACAAAATAACCCACCCAAATCTAACTCTCTCTGCACATGTTATAATCTGCCTCCCCTGCAGTGCACATGGTTTTGCCCAACTGCTAACAAAGTTCCTGCTGCGATCAACTCAGAATTACCCCCATGGTTTTACCCATCTGCTAACAAATTTGCTGCTACGATCAGGTCTGAATTAGGCCCTCAGATCTGATCATAGGTGTGCTAAATTTAGCACATCTACAATCATTTTCTCAGACATGCGGGGGGACGCCCAGCACAGGGCTAGTCCACAAAACAATTCCGACTGATCGCTGCCACTGCAGCGATGCAGTCTGAATTACCCCCTATATGTATTATTTTTGGTTAAGGGCTCCATTGAAATACAGAAGTATCCGCTATTATTTGGACTGTAGTCTTTACTTAGAATAACATTACACAGAGTAAATTTAACTATATAATAATTATATCAGCAATATCTCCAGATCATGGAATCAATATTTTTATATTTTCTTTTCTTTAAGGGGAAGCCAAGAGATCTATGAAGATGTAATACATTTTAGTTCTATTAAGCTATCAACTTCATTACAGCATTTTGTAATAAAAGAAACGACTGGACCAGGTACTGTATGTACTCCACACTAAACATAGTTGCTAGAGTTATTTTACTATCTTGGCTATTACATGTTCTTACCCACAATTCTCAGATGCAGTTTTTCATTTTTACTTATGTTTTATAGTAATCTAAAGATTACAAGCTAATTCTGATAAGATAAGGAGAGGGCCTGCCTAGGCACGAAATCTATATAAGGGTCTTACATTTTTGTGATTGGTAGAAGATGTCATCTGTTGCTAGGCAGATCAAGGTTGGGAGTGACTTGTAATTGGTTAGGGCCAGCCTATCAGTGAGTGTAGGGGTGGTGATTTCAGTGTATGTAGAGAGAAGCTTCCAGATTTCCTTTCTCTTGTCGGTTTGTAAGCCCACTCACCCACCCTATTGGCTCTCTAATTTGGCTCTTTAATTTGGCTCTTTTCAATTTGGCTTACTAAATATCGTTTTATTTCAGTCTTAGTGGGTGGGAAGGCGCTACTGGGCAGCAGTCACTTGTAGCATAAGTGGTGTTGTGGGGCATTTATCCCTTTTGAAGGATGGTGTGTCCTGCTCTTGTGGGGGGGGATGGGGAGGGGCAATGGCCGCTTCCTTGGGGAGCATCCTCACCGTGCTATAGTAAGGGGTGGTGAGACCTTCACAACACAGGTTATGCTGATATATATATATAGATGGGGTATTTCAGTCATCACCATTCCAGTTGGGGAGTTCAGTCGTTGCCATTTTGTAAGATCTGTGACTGGAGCTGGTTAGTGGTAGCGTCTTCCCGGCCACCCACTACGAATAACGTAATTCCAATTAATAAATTCAATTACCATTTAATCCAACGCAGTTGTGTCCGTGTCTTTATTTTTAGTTGATAAACTAGCTTAAAGTGTATAGTTAACGTGAAGCACAATAAATTAATAGACAGCTTATATACAGTATTTGTCCCCAAATTGAAGGCGCCTTTACAAATTATCTCCTACTTTGTTTATAGTATTTAGTGGAAGAGTTTTTACCTAAAAAGCATTCTGTGGGTAAAACAGTTTTGGTGGGAGATTATTTAGTAATTCTAGCATTTGGCAGTCAGGTCGCTGTGTTAAGTGTATAGATAGCCTGCAACTAAACCACTTAACTATCAATTATTTTCTTCAAAAGTGACCTCAAAATTGTCCAATTTTTTTACATTTAGTTTAGTCATTCTGGTGCACCTGTGATGTCAGCGGTGACAGTCTGCTACATCACTGTCAGAGGGTGTGGCCTGAGGAAAAGGAGATATCCTCTTAAATCACAAGGGGACAGAGGAGCAGATAATGTTGCATGAGATGCAACCATTTCAGTGAATCCCAGCTTGCTGCAGTGGCATCCCATGCATCCACGTCAAAGAAGTTGTTAAACATATTTAAGCCCAGATTTATCAATCCTTGGGGAGTGATAAATTGCACAGTGATAAAGTACTAACCAATCAGCTCCTAAGTGCCATATTTCAAGCACAGCCTGTAACATGGCAGTTAGGAGCTAATTGGCTGGTACTTTATCACCGTGCAATTTATAACTCTCCAAGGCTTAATAAAACTGGGCCTTAATATGTAGTTGTTTATGATAACACCACTGATTTGGGCAAAGCGCCTTGAGTCCTGTTGGAGAAAGAGCGCTATACAAATAAAATTATTATTATTATTATTATTATTATTAAGAGCGGAACAGTGTCATAGGCATGTACTTTGCTACAGAACAGCCATGAGAGTGTCCCTGCTGAGATATTTTAAGAGGACATACCTCCAGGAAGAAAGTGATGGATTAGTGATCTTTAGTGATCTTTGGACCTGATGTGTATGCAGACCTGGTGGTTTATGTACAGATTCGATGTTTGGGGGTCTGCACAGCATTCGGATCACAGATGCATGCAGGAGGCGCCTCTTGCTGCATTTGAATTTTACTAATACAGTTTTGCACCGCCTCTTCTTTGAGCTGTGCAGTACCAACCACATTGGAATCAGGCCCTTTTGAAATATCAAAGGCATATGAGGGGGCAGGAATGTAATAGGGTGTGAGAATCAGAAAGTGAGAGATTCTGTGAGAGTTCTCCTGTTTTTTAAAGTGGCAATCATTTACATGGCAAAACCAGGTTGATTTTTGCCATGATGTAAATGATTGCCACTTTAAAAAAAAAAAAAAAAAATTCTCGCACCCTATTACATTCACTCCAAGGTCCTTAAATATTAATAACCGAAAAAATAGGTTTATCTTTCTTGATCTAAAACTGCTACAATATATTATACTGTACTGTGAAATATAAGTATAGCCCCCCCTGGAAACTGTAGATAATTGGGCAGTGTGAAACACAATCACACCTTTCTCTCTGCAAAGTTACATAAAGCACAACATTTCCAAAACCTAGCTTATTAGGTTCCCTCAATCCATACATCCTCTCATACCTTTTTCACCATTGATAATGGGGGTTATTCAGCAAACCAGTGCCAAACTAGACATTTTGGTGCCCTGTGCCAGAGAGAATTGGTGCTCCCCCCACCCCCATATTCAAAACATGGATATTGCGTGTCAAAAATAAAGGTCTGTGACTGCATAGGGAATTGGCGTCACCATAGAATAGTACCAATTCACATAACACCGCACAGTAGAGCCCCTTATACACATTGCACAACAGGTAAGCCCCTTCTCCTCATTCCTCCTCCTCCTCATCATCATCATTACTCCTCCACATTCATCCTCATCATCATACCACACACACCGACCCAATCTGCTTTTACACATCAACACAAGGGAGATAATAAACATAGTGGGCTCAAGTTCAGAACATGGGTTCCATGGGCTATCGGTTTTATTATCCACGTGGACATCGAATGGGAATAGTAACCTGTGGTGAGTGAAAAGGAGCAAGCCACTGTACCCCAAGTGTGGCGAGCAAAGCTATCCTGTATACTTTTTAATGTTCTGAACAAGTTTAGTGATGTTCTGAAGTTATTTAGCTATGCAAATCCAGGGGGTCCCATGCTCTGAACTTGAACCAACATAGTGAATTAATAGAAAGCCCTGTACTGTAGAATACACACATGTTACAGCTAAATGCTCCTATAGGTAGTATATACAATCAGGCTAAGGGGGAGCTCACTCACACTCCGTCATTTTCACATACTGTACTTAACCTCACACAGCGCCTATCGCCTCCAGGCCCTTCCCATGATCTCTCTCCGATTTCCCCTGTTTCAGCCTCTCCGACTCCCCCATGCCTCTGCTCGGTCCCTGCAGTGCAGACATACTGTGTGAACATACAAATTTTCCATTTTTCTCTTTTTCTTAAATCTGTTTAGAAGATGTGTATGATGATGTTGAAACAATCGTTGAAATGATAGAGAAGAATAAACCAAAAATTCCTGAACAAAGGTAATTGTGCTTTAACTGTAAAATAATTATTGCAAATAATGAATCCTATATAAATGTGTATGAATGAACTGGAAGCTGAGCAGCAGTACTCAGGGACAGGTTGTCGTTATAAAAGCTAACACAGTCTGGGGTGGGTAATACTGGACAAAGCAAATGTAATTCTGCATGAATACAGTACATCAGTGATTAGCCCACATTTTACAGGGCACAGTTTTGATAACCTGTGTATAAGAAATACACAAGAGAGCTACCGAGAAGAAACTGATATGGTCTGTACTATTAAAAAAAAATAAACAGAGGAATCAAATTTTTACAGAGGCTTGACCAAGTATTGTTGTTTATCTAGAAAAAAGGTATCTTAGAAGTATTATATTTAATATCTACAAATATTTTCAAAGACAGTACAGAGAATTGTTGGACGAACTATTAGACCCAGGTCTAACTCTGTACAGAAGACAAGGGCTTTTGGAACAACACTTGATCACTTTGAGGATCACTAACTATGAAATATACTGCAGTGCAAAGGGAGGTGAAATAATAAATTCAATGGATTAGATGGCTTTTTCACACAGAATTGTGTCAACAGCTATCATTTAAACCAGGGGTAGGCAAGTAATTTTTAATGGAGTCTGGATGTTTCTAATTATTTTGATTGAGGTCCAAAAAAACACAAAATCAAATATCTGGAATGTAAATAATAACAAGTTTTTATTTTGTTGCTGAAACAAGTAATATACTACATTCCTTAATAGGAATTTTAAGACTTCAAACTTTACTAGACATTATGAGTCTTTATGTTACTCTTAGGCAGTGACTCAGGTTGGTTTGCAAAAGCAAACTCCTTCTTTAATGGACAAAACCATGGGGGTAATTCAGAGTTGATCGTAGAAGCAAAATTGTTAGCATTTGTGCAAAACCATGTGCACTGCAGGTGGGGCAGATATAACATTTGCAGAGTGAGTTAGATTTAGGTGGGTTATTTTGTTTCTGTGCAGGGTAAATACTGGCTGCTGTATTTTTACACTGCAATTTAGATTTCAGTCAGTTTGAACACACCCCACCCAATTCTGTCTCTGCACATGTTATATCTGCTCCCCCTGCAGTGCACATGGTTTTGCCCAACTGCTAACAAATTTGCTGCTGCGATCAATTTTGAATTAGGCCCCATGTACACTGCAGGTGGGGCTGATGGAACGTGCAGAGAGAGTTACATTTTTGTGATTCTGTGCAGACTAAATACTGGCTACATTATTTTTACACTGCAATTTAGGTTTCAGTTTGAACACACCCCACCCAAATGTAACTCTCTCTGCACATTTTACATCAGCCACACCTGCAGTGCACATGTTTTTGTCCATTAAAGGAGTTTGCTTTTGCAAACCAACCTGAATCACTCCCTTAATGCAAGAAATTGCACTTCCGATCCTGAGACAGTTTTTTAAAGTTTGTAACTCTTGGAGAACAACTACTACACAGAGTGTCTTCAAGGTGGGCATCTGTTAACCTTGATCAATGTCTGTTTTTCAGAAAATTCATTTTGGCAAAAGAGGTCTCACATATGTATGTGGAGTCAAACATGGTAGCTATGTTGATAGCCAGTTTTTTACAATTTGCGTACTTGTCCAAAACATGCCTAGCCCAAAATTCTTCAGTGGATGCAGTTTTGTACATTTTCAAGGAAACATCTTCTTGCATGTCGATTATCTAAATTTGAAGGGTAGGTTTTGAAAGTCCGAACAACTTCTCAGCTACATCAGTCCATTCTCCAGCTGGAGAAACTTCATAAGGAGTTTTTGTAAAATGTGACAGTTTCCCTATCTCTGCAGTCTTGGAATCTTGCTGCAAATTCCTTCGTAAGATCTGAGACAAAACATGAAAATACTGCAGTGTCCATTTCAGAATTATTTTTTCTTCATTGAAAAGTAGTTGGAAAATGAATAAATTCTTGCTTTTCAATGTCTTTTTCAAATATATCAAGCTTGCGACGGAAAGCAAAGACACTTTGTATCAGATCACATATTAACTTTCCGTTCCCTTGCAACTCGGTATTAAGCTCATTCAAATATTTGAGAATGTCTTTCAGAAAAGACAAAGCTAGCATATTGCACTTGTTGGCTAGGAACTCCATGTACTTCCTTGCTTCTTCAGTATTCACATTTTCCAGGAATGCTGTCACTTCGTCTTTTATGTACCAAAAACATTCACTAACTTGGCCTTTACTCAGCCAGCGAACATTGTTGTGTTGTAATAAATCGGAATAGGCCGAATCACATTCAGACAAGAACTCTTTGAACTGTCTGTGCTGAAGAGCAGAGCGAGACCTCATAAAACTGATTAACTTAATCAAGGTGTCCATTACATCCTTCAATGTAGCACTGAGTTTGCCACAAAGGGATGTCTGATGAATTATGCACTGATAAGATAATATCCCAGCATTCTTATCCCTGATTCTCTTTACCAAACCCTTTTCTTTGCCTATCATGGCTAGGGCGCCGTCAGTTGAAATGGACACAATTTTATCATAGCTAATGTTTGATTTTGTAATGAATTCATCAAAAGTCTTGAACAAATCTTCTCCTTGAGTCTTGCCTTTAAATGGCATTATTGCTAGCAACTCATCTCTAAATAGTTTACTTTCAACGTCATAAAATCGCACACAAAAATGGACATTTGTTCATTGTCAACAATGTCGCAAGATTCGTCAAGTACAATGGCGTAACAAGGTGCCTTATGTAGAAGTTCGAGCAAGCTGCTTTTGTTGTCAGCAGCTAAAATTTCTGTTCTTCTTGTATTGCTTCTTGATGACAAAGGAATGCCTTGAATAGCCGCAAGAATGTTCTTCTTTTCAAAAAGTGCTGTGACTGTTTCCAACATACATTCTTTTACGTTCTCCAAGTCCGAAAATGGCTTCTGGTGCTTACTAAGCGTCCAGGATATGCGCAACGCTGCTTCTGCAGATTTTTGTTGTTCGCTCATGCACCGGACTAGTATAACCGTACTATTTTGTAAGAAGACAGACAAGACTGCAGTTTGTCTTTATGCACTGCACTACCAGGAGGAAACTTTTTATGAAAATCCTGATGATTTGTTTCGTAGTGTCGCTTTAAATTTCCACTTTTAATAATAGCGACCGTCTTGTTGTATATGAGACAAAGTGGAACAGCTCCAGTTCTTACAGGCAGCGTAAAACAGTATAGTTCGGTCCACTCCGACAGAAACTTTCTATTTTCACTGTCAACTTAACGCTTTTTATAAAACATGTTTATCCACAGCACGATGCTTGAGTAACTTAGTAATTCGTACTCACGGATGCTCCACGGATACTGCAGCGTCACCGGGTGCCCTTTGTGCGGTTCCAGGCTCGGTCCGGATGCAGGATTCACCTGATCTACAATAAGCAAATAGAACGGACTCTGCTGCCTTGATACACCACTCCACAGGAGGGTGGGGGGGGGGGGGGAACACCAATTTCCTGGCTTAGAATAGTATACAAATGAAAAAAGTGAAGTATCACTGGCGCTAGGACCGTCCTTAAAGATGTGTAATCGCCCATTAGTGGGGAAATATCACAGCCCGGGGTTTTAATTCAAACACAATGGGATGAAAATCAGCAATAAAAATCTATTTATTATCATAAAACACACATACAAGTGGTAAATTCACAAGAACAAATACACACTGCACTGAGAAGTTTGTGTATTTGTTCTTGTGAATGTACCACTTGTATATGTGTTTTACGCCGCGTCAGCCCGCTCTTCAGGGGAAGGAAGATGGACGCTCTTGCCTTTCTGCGTCATTACAGTACGACTGCCATCTTCCTTCCCCTGCCAGTATTTATTAATTAGAGTTATTAGAGTCTATCTTCTAGATTAGTAAACTGTCCGCTGTTCTGTCCTTTGTGGTCCGGAGATGGACCGCAGTCCGCCAGTTGCCGGTTCCTGATTTAAACAGTTAAAGTGCTTGATTCATATAAAGCCCAACCCATACATTATATCCATACATAGAACATTGATTCATGGGTAGATCTGACCACACATAGGACAATCTGCTTATATCTAGCCCTAGACGACAAGATCAATATTCAATTTGGCAACATACAGTATGTAGTGGGAAAATTGGATAATATCTGATGGCTTGAACCCCTGCAGTATCTTAGCGTATGTAGCCACCATAATATATAAACACACCAGACAAATGTTATGGAATGTGGAAAGACAACTCGTATAAGTTCAATGATGCGCGACGTGAACATGCGTGTAGATTGTCACACTAAAACTATTGGATGATCATTGTGAATGTCTGAGGTTTTGAAACAATGCGAATTTGTTAAGATATTGGCCCTCATTCCGAGTTGTTCGCTCGGTATTTTTCATCGCATCGCAGTGAAAATCCGCTTAGTACGCATGCGCAATGTTCGCACTGCGACTGCGCCAAGTAACTTTACTATGAAGAAAGTATTTTTACTCACGGCTTTTTCTTCGCTCCGGCGATCGTAATGTGATTGACAGGAAATGGGTGTTACTGGGCGGATACACGGCGTTTCAGGGGCGTGTGGCTGAAAACGCTACCGTTTCCGGAAAAAACGCAGGAGTGGCCGGGGAAACGGTGGGAGTGCCTGGGCGAACGCTGGGTGTGTTTGTGACGTCAACCAGGAACGACAAGCACTGAAATGATCGCACAGGCAGAGTAAGTCTGGAGCTACTCTGAAACTGCTAACTCGTTTGTAATCGCAATATTGCGCGTACGTCGGTCGCAATTTTAAGAAGCTAAGATTCACTCCCAGTAGGCGGCGGCTTAGCGTGTGTAACTCTGCTACATTCGCCTTGCGAGCGAACAACTCGGAATGAGGGCCATTGTTTCTTTTTCAGGTGGAACCATGGGTCGTACACATGACGTGACTAAGTGGCAAAAGGGAGCCATTGTTTTAGCCAAAAGCATGGCCATAGCCTGGAGGAGGTGGCAGAGTTTGTTGGTGTGCCCAACAAACACTACAGTAAGTAGTATTCACTTACAGTGGAAGTAGCATGGATACTTAGGAATTTCAGTGGCAGAACAGTGGCCGAAAGGCTCAGATTGGTTTGCAGATCACCAGACTGACATGCCACAATTCACCAGATCTGGGACTTTGGGACTGTTTAGCTGGTTCTGGCATTGTACTGTTGGAGCAGTTTCTGACGCGATTGGAACCAGTTCGTGGTTGCTAAGCGCCCTAAATGCTTGCAGTCTCGGTTTGTCATGATTGACTTTCAGCCACTGTTCCGCTGCTGAGATTCTTGGTGTCCAGCTTCTTCCACAGTAGATGGATACTACTCACTGTCTTCAAGGGCACAGCAACAAACGCCGACACCTCTTCCAAGCTATGACCATGCTCTCGGTCAAAAACAATTGCTCCCTTTTGCTGAATTATTTTGTCCGGTGTGTTTACTATCTTATGTTAATTCTATAATATCAGTTTTGGCTAATGTGGGCTGCTTGATATCTCTAGAGCAGAACAACGTACTAAGAGCCTGATTCATAGTTGTACGCTAATGCATCCCCATATGCAGATACTGGCTCTGATTCAGAGATGGAGGTAGATGCAGCTGCAAGTACAGTTCTCTCCACAACGCAACTGCTGATATTAGCAAGTGATGCTACTGCACTCAAATGAAAAGTAATGCCTACCGGATAGACCGCAAGTCAGCCGCAATTGCATTCACATACGCAGTCTATACTAAAGAACAGGAAACATCGACTGCTCGAGTAAGAGTAGGTCTATGGCTATGCAGACTGGACGCAGTAGGCATGCTGGCGCCATGTTTTTATATGTTAGAACTCCCCAGCTGACATCAGATATATGCCCTGATAGTGGCCATGACATGCCTGTGTTTTTACACCCACTTCCCGCTAACAACATGTTAACACCCCCAAACGGCCACTTGCTGTCAATCACTTTGCGAAGGCATCCTCTTTGGATGCGGATATGCAGTGGCACCATGGCACATGTGCAATGCGAACGTAGCACACGCGCAGTCTGCCCATAATCGCTCCGTTCCATGGAACAGCGGCTTTACGTCCATCTCTAAATCGGACCCACTGTACAAGAATATGCAAATGTCTTCTGAGCAACCATATGGTCATGGAGAATGGCTGTGTGTACTGAGACACCTGAGCCATCGTTACTGCGTACAGGATTGCAGATGCAGGCATCGATACGCCCCAAAATGGCTGTGTCACGCCTTCATTTTTGCTTCCAATCCCTGTTACCTCCCCGAAAACATTGAATAGCGTACAACTATGAATCAGGCCCTATAACAGATATACTGTACTCAACCGCTATTGACAATGGTTTAAACAACATGATAGTCAAACAGATAAAGGTGGTACAACGCCATTAATTAAGTAGTTTAATTATTGATCCAAGTCGGTAATCTAGGAAGGGGGATGGGCAGCACTGAGCAACTTCTCGAAAATGTTGTGAACAGAATTGTTCTGCCAGTCAAGAAAATGTAGTAAACTTGACATCCCATATACAGAGATTTTAAGGTGGGGATAGATCTCTGCACTTAAATGATATTGTTGTTCAAGGATATAAAACTACTCACTATCAAAAGCATCTAGAAATTAGTAGTTTACATTGTCAGCTAACTGAGACTGTCTTGCCCCAATTCTTTATGTGTGCACAGGTTCATTTTATACGTTTCAATAGAGACAATGTTGACGCCCTATTTTTGCAGATGTTAGGTTTATGATTTGATTTAAGATTAGGGCTAGCCTGCAGTTAGCATTTAGGTTTAAGCAGTTCCCATGGGAATCCGCATGGTAAACATGCCGAATATTGACATTCACAATGACGACGTTCTGCCACTGCTGACATTATGTCGTTGTCAACATCTTGACTGTCGGCTTATGATATATCAACCTTCCACCCATAATGACATCCTGAATGATGATATTCAGACCATGTTGACATTCCGATGTCCACTTGCTGAAGGTTGACATTATGTAAGTTGACGTAATATGTCCAACCCCACATTAAGATGTATCTAATTCATTTATTTGCTGTTTCCAGTTCTCCAACTGAGCAAAATGTTTTAATAACTAACTGGAGAAATGAAACAAACCTTAAAAAAATGCAAAGACAAGAACAGGAATTTAGAAGGAAATTCCAGGTAAGAGAAGTTAGAATACTATCTCCCGTGCACATTTACAACCACAGTTCTTACAGCATGCTATATTTTCTGTATGAGCATGTTACTAACAAACCTACAGTATTTCTGTACTGTGCCATGTCTTGGGGCAGATGTACTTAGCCTTGGAGAGAAATAAAGTGAAGAGAGATGAAGTCCCAAGATGAAGGGAACAAATAATATTTCTCATGCATCTTTGTTGTACTATTACATGTATAATAGGTCTAGCAAATTTCCCAAATTTTCTTACACGGGTGAACACACAGAGAGATCTGTGCTTAAATTCTAAGCAATCTGACTAAGTAATTATGGGGTTTAACAATGTTCTGTTTTATTGCACTACATATTTATGTTTTCCTTTTTCATAGTTCCATAGGGAAATTAAAGTATTAACCCGAGTGATGGTTGATCCCAATGCAATACTTCAGAAAGCTGGATATAAAGATCTTGACTATATAAGAGGAGAAATCCTGGATGTAATACAGCTGACTGCTGCAGATAAAATATTATGTCGCAACTGTGAGGGGAAATGTAAGTTGTAACATGAAATTTAGACTACTGTATAATACCTAGATATATAATGTGGATTTCTGCTTCCCAATTCAGATTTAGGGTGGTATGCAATTAGCACCAATCATTTCGGAGCTAATGAATTTGTCCCACTGAGTATTCAATTAGGGACGTTTTCGTCCATTTTGAAGGCATTTTCACCAATGCCTTTTCACCGTTTTTTTTAAGTGAAAAGGCATTGGTGAAAAATGCCCCAAAATCGGCGAAAATGTCCTGCGTTTTTGACAGAAACACATGGATTTTTCAATACACGTGTTTTCCGCCCCTGACGCATTTTTCACATAGGCGAAAATCCGGCCCTGCTACTGCATAGGACAAATTCCCATTCACCCTAAAACTAGTGAAAAGCTCAGCTTTTTTCACCTAATTGCATATCCCCACAGTGGCAGATGTACTAAGCAGTGAAAAGAGCCAGTGGAGAAGTGAGCCAGTGGAGAAGTTGCCCATGGCCAACCAATCAGCATTGAAGTAGCTTTTACAATTGGCATACTACACTATACTATACTATACTATACTATACAGAGCAGCCGATTGGTTCCCATAGGCACTTCTCCACTGGCTCACTTCTCCACACTTTTCACTGCTTAGTACTTCTCTCCCTTAAGGTGTATTTATCAAAGCATGGAGAGAGATAAAGTGGAGAGATATACTGACCAATCAGCTTCTAAAGCTGGGTACACAGTACACACTATGCAATATATCCGCTGTTTGAGCAAATGGACGATATACTGTATATCATAAGTCCGTTAGCAGGTGTGTACACCCAATATGTCTGTGTGAGCGGCCAATTCGCTAACCAGCCATACACTTGCTGCAGAGGCTGACTCCATAGCTGGGAGGGCAAATTCAAATGTCCCCACTTCCCAGGCAGCTGTTCAGACTGACACATTGGGGGAGATTCAAATGTTTGAAAAATCAGTTGGGAGTCTGTTTTTTCCTATCTAATAGACAGGAAAAAACAGACACCCAACCGACTTTTCAAACATTTGAATCTCCCCCATTTGTAGCTGATCGGTAAGTGTGCATACAGTACTTACCTGAATCAGACGCTCTGTCAGCGTGACGGTGGCTCCACCATCAAATCGTAATACCATGTACCCAGCCTATCTCCCATTGTGCTTTATTTAGCTCCACCTTATCTCTCTCCATGCTTTGATAAATACACCCCTAAATTTATAAAGTAAACCATGTTATTTGATATAATGATAGCGGTACTTGAGCATTAACATGACAGTTAAATTGTGTTCTGGTTTTTGTAGTTGGATACGTCCCCAGAAAGGCTGTTCTCAACCTGTAAGTAATAGTATACAAATACATTTGTGAACATGTACTGTCTTGACAAATCATGACAAACTAAAACAGTAATCAATAACATCTCTGATGGTAAAGGGCACTTTTCTAAAAGTGTAACTTATTCCAATGTTCGAAAATCATCAGGGTGTCAGAAGCAAATTTAAATCCAACACTATTGTAATCTGATGAATGACCAGTGAGCTAAAGTATCAAACTGATGCAAGATATTCAAGTGTGTGTGTTTCTGTGTGTCTGTGTGTCTTTGTGTGTTTCTGTGTGTCTGTGTGTGTGTTTCTGGTAATCCATAATCTTTATGAGTCTTTGGGTCTTTAAATGATTAGATAGAATATACATGAAAATAGCACATGTTGTGCTCCACAGAAAATACAGACTATTGTGAATATTACTGGAATCCACAACACAAAAGCAAAAAAGATAACAGAGAAATTCAAAAACACTTGCATGACTACTGATTTTTAATTTTTATTTTAAGAGGAAAAATATCGTTATAAAAGCTTCTACGTGCTCATAATCTCATTAAGAAATGAGATTTGAGATGCAATATTAGGGGAGGGATTTGTAATGATAACATTACTGTCAGTCACAAATGTGTTCTAAATATGTATTTATTTCACTGTAATTGTAGTCAAATTACTTAAAAAGTAATGCTACAAAATATAAATTTTGATCTTTATTTGTTTGCTAGAGAGAAAAAGCTGTCCAGTAATTTCAACAGTGGTACGTAATCTACCTTTTTGTATTTTTATTTTTCTATCACTTGTAACATACAGTAAATGCATTTTTTTATGAATTAATATTTTATCAATTGTGTCTGAATATTTACTAATTTAACTTAACTTTTATTGAAAAAAAAGTTTTTCAAGTATATAACAAGGAATAACAAGTAAAGGATAGCAAGAGAGATAATTGCATAAAGGTGTTATGCAACCTAATGAAACATAGATAAAATATTACAAAGCTCATCGGTATATCAAAGGATTGAGTGGGTTAAAGGATCGCTGCCACACCTCTCATGGAACAGAAAGTTTAGTGTGCAGCCTGGAGCAGGGAATGTACAGCAGGAATCCTTCAGTCCCCAATAAAGATATCATCAACAGGAAACCATGTCTCTCTCCAGGTTGTCTGGGGGGAAATTGGGAAGAACTACAGTATATATAGTGTAATAATATGATTTTGAAACACAAATCGAATGAAGTTCTGCTCACTTGATATCAGCGAGAATCAGCGTCTGGCAGAAATCAGTCTCTGCTGGGTATTTATTTGGTCACATGAGAATTTTCCCCAGGCCAATAATGATAGATAAAGATTACATACAGTACATATGATTTTATCAAAAAGGAGAGGAAAGATGACTCTGTTGTGGAGCACTCTTATATGTAATATGATAATGAATGTTAAAATTTATATTTTTAATATAATACAGTTAAAATAAAGTGGATTACATCTTGGTAAATAGGGATAATCAGGTGAATATAATTCATGAGCTGTATGAAGAAATCAATAAGTATTACAATTATTTAGTCAGGAAAGTCACAACTGTGAATGCTACTATCAATTTAAAGTAGGGATGGCCATCATCGATGGTTACCATCAATGGCAATATGGAAAGTAATCATCGATGGCTGCCAACTATGCAGTGGATAACCATCGATGGTTCCCACTATTGATGGTCATCCCTGTTTTTTCACTGACTGGCCCATGGGCAAATCAGAATACAGGGGCGGGGCTTCTCGTGTGTCACCACATTAAAAAGAAAAAAGAAAAATATTTGGTTACACCTTTCCATCAATGGAGGGAAACCATCTGGTTCTCCCCCATCGCTGGCAAATGTATTCTATATCAGCCATAAACCATCAATAATTTTGAATTATCGATGGTCAATGGCCATCCCTAATTTAAAGACACTTAAGTCCCAAGATTAAATGGCAAAATATATGATCTCAGGGCCTCATTTAGTAGTGATTGCTTATGTGATCACCTGGACAGTTTCCCGATTATTGGCAAACTGAGCAGGTGCAGTCCCTGCGTGATTGCAGGCTGCCCTCTGGAAGCCTTTGCCTGACAGGCATAGACATTCGGGGGGCAGGGGAGCATTGCTGGAAAATGGGGCATTGCTCCCCCATTTTCCGGGAGTGGCGAGCCACGGTCTGCATCTGAAGATGCAGATTTCTTGGCATCGCAAGGCTCCCTGCGACGGCCGGCCTGTGTAAGCTGAGGCTTACTCAGCTGACCATTTGCTGAGAACATCGTGACCATTGGCGCCGGTCGCAGCACTGGGATCACAAATGCAGCAAGGAGGTGTTTAGCACTTCCTACTACATTTGTATTCTTTGAGTGATTGCATTTGCAAAGCTGCCTGCGTGCAGCTTTGCAAATGCGATCACCGCTGAATGAGGGCGTCAGTACTGTATTATTATCAATATAACTTCATTACAAACATTGTATCAGTACTGAGTTTAGAGCAGGCAAAGGAAGGACACATTTTATGTATTTAAATCAACAAGGCACAATTACAACACATACACACACACACACACACACACACACACACACACACATACCAGGGTCTGATAAGATCAGGCAAACATATTCTGGAATCAGTATGATTTACCAGCGGGAGGGATGCCGGCTGTCCATATTCCGCAAGCGGCATCCCGTCAGAATGCTGGCAGCGGGGCGAGTGCAAAGAGTCCCCTTGCGGGCTCACTGTATTTGCCGTGCTGCGGGCTTGCACTCTGCACTTGCCACAGGATCTGTTCCTACTCTGTGGGTGTTGTGGACACCCATGAGTGGGAATAGTCCTGTTTTGCCGGGATTCCGGCTGTCGGCATTGTCGGCTGTCGGAATTCCAGTATCGGTATCCTGACCGCCGGGATCCCGACAGCCGGCAAGTTGAAAGTATCCCCATATTCTATAGAATTTATTAAATATATTTTCTGGGTATATCACAGGAAGCCGATGTATAGTGGTCTGAGTAACATGAAAAAAATCATACATTAAAATAGTGGATGTATTACATAGAAATAGATTGAAAAATAGAAGCCAGACCTAGGGGCCACTCAGCTTCTGCTTGCTCTCTTGCTGTGTGTTAAAGCATTTTATGGCAGATAAGAGACTGGGATTTAAGTGCTGAAGAATATAGATGAGAGGATGCTTCTAAAGGACATTGCAGAAGATCCTGTCCTGTGTGTACTGATGGGAGGACACCCTGAAACACCTAGATACCTGAGGAGAGGTTTGTGAAGGAGATTCTTCCTATGCCTTGTTTGCAGAGCTGGCCCTAACCAATTTGATGCTCTAAGGAAGATTTTGGCTGGTGCCCCCTAGCACTGCCGCTAGATCTGCCTCTGACCCAGCACAGCACCCATCACCTAGCACCACAGATCACAGTAGCAGCTAGCAACACACATTACCCCTCACTTATAGCAATCCTCATTTTGATGCCCTGTGCCAGCAAGAGCATTGGTACCCCCACCCTCCATATTTTAAATAGGGACATGTCATTGCTGGGAAGGGGCATAATAGTACTCACAATTCAAATTATGCCGCACAGTAGTACAACCTTATTCACATTATATCACACAATAGTGTCTCTTATTCACATTACGCCACACCATATAGCCCCTTATTCACATTACGCCACACTATATAGCCCCTTATTCACATTACACCACATAGTAGTGCCCTTTATACACATTATTCCAACTGTATTGCTCCTTTTTCATGTGACACCACACCATATTGCTCCTTATTTACATTACACCACACTGTATTGCTCCTCACACTACACCTTGTAGCAGTGCCATTTATACACATTACACCACACATTAATGTACCTTATACACATAAACAGCCAGGGGTAGATTGGTATGGAAATCCAGCCCTGGAAATTTATGGAAGCAGTCCTAAAGGGGATGCATTCTGATGAGTGGATGGAGTCTGTGGAGGGAGGCGGGATCCCTCATAGGGCCTGATTGGACGCAATTGCGACCTTCCTTGCATCTATTGCTGCAGTTGTGTCTGAGACCAGGGGCGGATTGGGAACTAAAAGTGTCCCTTTTAAATTTTGTAGAAGTGGGCCGACATGGGCAGCACAAGAGGTATAACATACCGTGTAGCCATGGCAGCATCACTGGATGGTAGAGTTACTGTACTGTAGAGATGGAATAACAGAATGAATGGGGACAATGCAGTGTACTGAGTGTGGTGGGCTGCCTGTCGCGTGGGGGGTGGAACCATACAATAACACACAAAGCAGGCCCCAAAGACACGTTGGCCTAACAGGAATCTTCCTGGTGAGCCCTATGGCCAATCCACCCCTGGTAATAGCTGCTCCCTTGAAATGATGCACATTTTGTCTTGGGGACTTGTCATATTTCCATCCTATTATCTGGGGTTTTGTCTGAGTGTCCTCTCATCAGTACACACAGGTTTGAATGCTGATAGTAGAAGCATCGTCTCATGTATATTCTTGCCTGTATTTACCTCCAGTCTTCTCATCTGCTGCAAAAGACTTTAACACATTGCAATAAAGCAGAAGCAGGAGGGCCCCTAGGTCTTGCTTCTATTTTTCATTCTACTGTATTTATATATAATATACCAAGAGAATATATTTTGTAAATGCTATACAAGATTTTGTGATGTGTTTATTAAACCTTGTGTATTTAAATACACAAAATGTATCCTTCCTGTGCCCGGCGACATCCGAGATCTTGAACGTATACCCAAAAACATATATAGAGACAGAGGCTCTGAAAGGAGCTCATCCCTGCAATGTGTAAGGAATGAAGAGATCGCATTAGCAGTCACTTCACTTTTGTGCATGTGCGGTCAGTGGCAGTCATGCTGCAGTAACTTGCTGGGGTATTGTCCGGTGGGGTCCTGGAGCAAAATACTTTATGTAAAACCCTTATGTAAAGCGTGTAAATAAATATGACATAAAATAGTCAATTTCACTTTGTAGAGCACCAAAAAAAGAATGCAAAATAAGGAATAATATCAATTGTAATAGCAATTTTGTGATATATTTACTACTAGAACACTAAAAACAAGAATAAGGGAACATATTCTGAATATTAAAAAAGACTTACCTGCCAACAGTGCATTTTAAACATTTTTTTTATAAACACAATAAAGGGCCCCATATACTACTACTGCGACATGTCCGACCCTCATGTTGCAGGCGATCACCCCGGCAGCCTCCTGGGCGGCAGGATCTCCCAAGATACATCATATGCAGTAGCAGATCTTGCCACGGGCAAGCAGGACTTTTGCCCGGGGCGCTGCCTTCCGGAGGGCACCGGCGCCATCCGGAGGGCGCTGCACCATGGCAAGATCCGCTACTGCTGTGCCCCCCGCTGCCCGCTGTGTCCCCCGCTGGTTCCCCGCTGTGAAGGGAACTAGACGCTATGCGTCTAGTTTCCCTTCATGGAGAGGACTTTGCCGTGCGGTGTGCGATGACGTCATTGCGCACCGCACAGCATTGTGGGACTGACACAGATGCTAGGGGTCATAATTGACCTCTAGTGTCTGTCTATGTCAGATCCGAGGAGAGGAGCGGCGCCGGCGGAGGTCTGCAGCGGTCGGGAGCGGGGTTAGTAAGTATTCATTTTTCCCCCGCTTTTTTAGCGGCACTACTCTACTGTACAGGGGGGCGTAACTGACCACGCCCCCTGTATGAAGCCACGCCCATATTTACCACCCGGGTCGCCAAAAGGGCAAGAACCGGCCCTAATCGTATGCTGTCCTTTTGCATATGATATATCTTGGCCGATCCCAGCCATGCCTGCATGGTCCGACATATCACAAGTGCAGCACGTTCAATCTGGAGGATTCGATCCGATGCTCACGGGAGCACGCATCGGATCGGAGCAGAAACACCTCCAAAATGCCCGATTTCACCCATTATATTGGGCTGAATGCCCGAAATCAGATGAAATCGGGCATTATCATTCTAGTGTATGGGGCCCTTGAGGATGAAAGAGGCTTGAAGTACACCAAGATTTAAATAGTATTCAGAGACCCCAGGAAAGAGTATAGTACACAAAAACTATCCAAACAAGAATCATTTTGGATTTATACTTTAAATACACTTTCCGCACATGGCCTAAATATAGATATAGATCTAGCAACCTTTTTATAAATGTATGTGTCATGACTGAGGTTTTTGTGAACCCGGTGTAGTGAAGTCTGTGCGGGCGACTGGAGGATTATGTGAATACTACCACTGACCTGGTTTGGAAATGCTGTGGACTCTGGGTTTCCTCCGGTGACTGGGAAGAGGAACCGCAGCAGAGATGGCCGAATCTAGGTTCTCCTCATGCAGGATTAGGTCGGCAGACAGGAGGCATGCTGAAGGTCTCCTGAAAGACAGAACTGGAAAGGCACTGATGAATCAGTGAAGAATACCAGGTATAATTGTGCTAAAGGGCACGGGGTGCTTGGAGACACTGAGGTCCTTGCGGACACTGAGGTGCTTGGAGACACTGAGGTGCTTGGAGACACTGAGGTGCTTGGAGACACTGAGGTGCTTGGAGACACTGAGGTGCTTGGAGACACTGAGGTACGTGGAGGCACTGAGGTGCGTGGAGGCACTGAGGTGCGTAGAGACACTGGGGTGCGTAGAGACACTGGGGTGCGTAGGGGTGCTGAGGCACGGAGGTGCTGGAAGCACGGAGATGCTGTGGCATGGAGGTACTGAGGCACGGAGGTGCTGTGGCACGGAGGTGCTGGAAGCACGGGGGTACTGAGGCACTGAGGCACGGAGATGCTGAGGCACTGAGGTGCTGAGGCACGGAGATGCTGAGTCACGGAGATACTGAGGTGCTGGAAGCACGGAGGTACTGAGGCACGGAGATGCTGAGTCACGGAGATGCTGAGGTGCTGGAAGCATGGAGGTACTGAGGCACGGAGGTACTGAGGCACGGAGGTGCTGTGGCACGGAGGTGCTGTGGCACGGAGGTACTGAGGCACTGAGGCACGGAGATGCTGAGGCACTGAGGTGCTGAGGCACGGAGATGCTGAGTCACGGAGATACTGAGGTGCTGGAAGCACGGAGGTACTGAGGCACGGAGGTACTGAGGCACGGAGATGCTGAGTCACGGAGATGCTGAGGTGCTGGAAGCACGGAGGTACTGAGGCACGGAGGTGCTGAGGCACGGAGGTGCTGTGGCACGGAGGTGCTGTGGCACGGAGGTGCTGGAAGCACGGAGGTACTGGAAGCACGGAGGTACTGAGGCACTAAGGCACGGAGATGCTGAGGCACTGAGGTGCTGAGGCACGGAGATGCTGGAAGCACGGAGATGCTGAGGCACGAGGTACTGAGCCCTGGAGATCCCAACTACAACAGAAGTAAAACTGAAACACGACAGCTGTGGTTTTCAGTGGAGAACACGGAATTCAGTACTGTGCCTTTAAGACGAAACATTGCAGCTGTACCTTTACATTGAGACTCAGGGAAATGGTGAAATCAAATGGCAACACACAAATAAACCAAACGGTAACAAGGGAACAGAGTTTCCACAGGAACTTAGGTACAAAGGTTACCTTTAGGGAGCTCAGCTTAAGACCCACACAAAGCTGTATGTGACACAAGGAACTGGCCCCGATTCCAACTCAGCCTCCTGATTTATACTTCCTGGTCCTTGATGATTGGTGGGCAGGATTAGGTGATGTCACTGTCATGTGACTACTCTAGCCAAGGCTGTGATGTAGAATGAGGCCTAGCAGGCCAAGAGAACACTGAAGCCTGGACTTCTGCAAAACACAGGATGCTTGCTTTTAGATTACTGAATTCAGCCTCACACAGGAGATCACCACAGGTGGAGCTGATTACCTATTACCTCTCAGGCAGAGAACTCAGGAAAACTGACAAGCTGTTTAACTCCGTGAGTGAAAAGACACAGGATCCAGGACAGATGGCAGGGGTAAGTCACCAAATATAAAACCTACAGTCAGGATTGTGACAGTATCCCCCTCTTCAAGGGTGGACTCCGGACACCCATCTTGAATCTTAGAGGAACTTGAGAAATTCATACAGAAGAATTTAGGACCTTCGTTGATGCAGATTCCAAAGGTTTAGGACTAAATTCTTTAACTACAGCGTTACTGAAAGTCTGTAAGTCATGGAACACAGGATCATTACTCTCAAAGAGCATGTTGGCCCACTCCAAAGCTCTTCCTCTGAATGCCAGGAACAGATATCGAGTAACGTTGGAAAGAGTTACTGCACCTGAAGGATCAGACTCCATCCGAGAGAGAAATTGTTCAACCAGAGCGGCATATTGCAATAAATCTCCATCAAAGTAAATAGGTGGAAAACCATCAGACGAAAGCTTAGAGGATGAAACTGAAGAAAGCTTTGGCTGGACGAGTAGGACTGGATTGGATCCGAGGATACTTGGATTGGCTGGAGCCAAAGGAGACGGACCAGGCTGGTCCTGGAGTATTGCTGGACCGGCTGGAACCGGGACGGACTGACCAGGCGGAGCCTGGAGTATTGCTGGACCGGCTGGAACCGGGACGGACTGACCAGGCGGAGCCTGGAGTATTGCTGGACCGGCTGGAACCGGGACGGACTGACCAGGCGGAGCCTGGAGTATTGCTGGACCGGCTGGAACCGGGACGGACTGACCAGGCGGAGCCTGGAGTATTGCTGGACCGGCTGGAACCGGGACGGACTGACCAGGCTGGGCCTGGAGTATTGCTGGACCGGCTGGAACCGGGACGGACTGACCAGGCGGAGCCTGGAGTATTGCTGGACCGGCTGGAACCGGGACGGACTGACCAGGCTGGGCCTGGAGTATTGCTGGACCGGCTGGAACCGGGACGGACTGACCAGGCAGGGCCTGGAATATTGCTGGACCGGCTGGAACCGGGACGGGCTGAGCCCTTTCTTCACAGGGCTGGGCTGAGGCAAGAGCCCCCACTTCACGGGGCTGGGCTGAGGCAAGAGCCCCCTCTTCACGGGGCTGGGCTGAGGCAAGAGCCCCCTCTTCACGGGGCTGGGCTGAGGCAAGAGCCCCCTCTTCACGGGGCTGGGCAGAGACAAGAGCCCCCTCTTCACGGGGCTGGGCAGCACTCTGTAGAATCTCTGGCTGGGCAGCACTCTGTAGAATCTCTGGCTGGGCAGCACTCTGTAGAATCTCTGGCTGGGCAGCACTCTGTAGAATCTCTGGCTGGGCAGCACTCTGTAGAATCTCTGGCTGGGCAGCACTCTGTAGAATCTCTGGCTGGGCAGCACTCTGTAGAATCTCTGGCTGGGCAGCACTCTGTAGAATCTCTGGCTGGGCAGCACTCTGAAGACTCACTGGCTGGGCAGCACTCTGAAGACTCACTGGCTGGGCAGCACTCTGAAGACTCACTGGCTGGGCAGCACTCTGAAGACTCACTGGCTGGGCAGCACTCTGAAGACTCACTGGCTGGGCAGCACTCTGAAGACTCACTGGCTGGGCAGCACTCTGAAGACTCTCTGGGGCTGGACGCTCTGAAGACGCCCCTCCTGGGGCTGGACGCTCTGAAGACGCCCCTCCTGGGGCTGGACGCTCTGAAAACGCCCCTCCTGGGGCTGGACGCTCTGAAAACGCCCCTCCTGGGGCTGGACGCTCTGAAAACGCCCCTCCTGGGTCTGTGGACACGGACTCCTCTGTGACTGTAAATGGCTTGAACATTCTTCTCTGGACACCCAACTTGGGATAAGGTCTTTTAACCACCGGACCCCAGTCATAAATTTGAGTCTCTCTCAGAAGAGTAGCCTTCTTGATACCCCCGTCAGCAGCAGAAGGATCGGATACTGTGGATGACTTGTAGACATGAGCACTATGATACTGAGATTTGTCACTATTACCTGGCTTGCGAAGAATGCAGTCTTTAACAAAATGACCAGAATTTCCACAGTAAAGACAGAGATGTAGCTCCTTACGCCGCTGACGTTCAGCTTCAGAGAGCTTGGGCCGTGGATAGCTCTGATGAAAAACTTTCCCTTGCGCAGAGGAAGAGACTCTATTAACTGGATGAGACAAAACAGGATCAACAACGTTGGTAGTATTCCTGAGGAGATCAGGCATCACAGAGAGAATACTAGGCAAAAGTTCTTGTAACTGTAGTAACATCTGGTAGAAAATCTGCAGTTGGTCAGGAGTCTTAGAGCAGAAGGTCATAGAATCTCTGGAGGACGAATTCCGCTGCAGACACTGTGCCAATCGATGCTGAGTCGACTCCAGACCTTCCAAGCGTCCTGCAATATTGCTTAGGAGGTCATGCGTCAGACTAACACTTTCGGCCGGGTCCATGTGGCCAGTTCCTACTGTCATGACTGAGGTTTTTGTGAACCCGGTGTAGTGAAGTCTGTGCGGGCGACTGGAGGATTATGTGAATACTACCACTGACCTGGTTTGGAAATGCTGTGGACTCTGGGTTTCCTCCGGTGACTGGGAAGAGGAACCGCAGCAGAGATGGCCGAATCTAGGTTCTCCTCATGCAGGATTAGGTCGGCAGACAGGAGGCATGCTGAAGGTCTCCTGAAAGACAGAACTGGAAAGGCACTGATGAATCAGTGAAGAATACCAGGTATAATTGTGCTAAAGGGCACGGGGTGCTTGGAGACACTGAGGTCCTTGCGGACACTGAGGTGCTTGGAGACACTGAGGTGCTTGGAGACACTGAGGTGCTTGGAGACACTGAGGTGCTTGGAGGCACTGAGGTGCGTGGAGGCACTGAGGTGCGTGGAGGCACTGAGGTGCGTGGAGGCACTGGGGTGCGTAGAGACACTGGGGTGCGTAGGGGTGCTGAGGCACGGAGGTGCTGGAAGCACGGAGATGCTGTGGCATGGAGGTACTGAGGCACGGAGGTGCTGTGGCACGGAGGTGCTGTGGCACGGAGGTGCTGGAAGCACGGGGGTACTGAGGCACGGAGATGCTGAGGCACTGAGGTGCTGAGGCACGGAGATGCTGAGTCACGGAGATACTGAGGTGCTGGAAGCACGGAGGTACTGAGGCACGGAGGTACTGAGGCACGGAGATGCTGAGTCACGGAGATGCTGAGGTGCTGGAAGCACGGAGGTACTGAGGCACGGAGGTACTGAGGCACGGAGGTGCTGAGGCACGGAGGTGCTGTGGCACGGAGGTGCTGGAAGCACGGAGGTACTGAGGCACTGAGGCACGGAGATGCTGAGGCACTGAGGTGCTGAGGCACGGAGATGCTGAGTCACGGAGATACTGAGGTGCTGGAAGCACGGAGGTACTGAGGCACGGAGGTACTGAGGCACGGAGATGCTGAGTCACGGAGATGCTGAGGTGCTGGAAGCACGGAGGTACTGAGGCACGGAGGTACTGAGGCACGGAGGTGCTGAGGCACGGAGGTGCTGTGGCACGGAGGTGCTGTGGCACGGAGGTGCTGGAAGCACGGAGGTACTGAGGCACTAAGGCACGGAGATGCTGAGGCACTGAGGTGCTGAGGCACTGAGGTGCTGAGGCACGGAGATGCTGAGGCACGAGGTACTGAGCCCTGGAGATCCCAACTACAACAGAAGTAAAACTGAAACACGACAGCTGTGGTTTTCAGTGGAGAACACGGAATTCAGTACTGTGCCTTTAAGACGAAACATTGCAGCTGTACCTTTACATTGAGACTCAGGGAAATGGTGAAATCAAATGGCAACACACAAATAAACCAAACGGTAACAAGGGAACAGAGTTTCCACAGGAACTTAGGTACAAAGGTTACCTTTAGGGAGCTCAGCTTAAGACCCACACAAAGCTGTATGTGACACAAGGAACTGGCCCCGATTCCAACTCAGCCTCCTGATTTATACTTCCTGGTCCTTGATGATTGGTGGGCAGGATTAGGTGATGTCACTGTCATGTGACTACTCTAGCCAAGGCTGTGATGTAGAATGAGGCCTAGCAGGCCAAGAGAACACTGAAGCCTGGACTTCTGCAAAACACAGGATGCTTGCTTTTAGATTACTGAATTCAGCCTCACACAGGAGATCACCACAGGTGGAGCTGATTACCTATTACCTCTCAGGCAGAGAACTCAGGAAAACTGACAAGCTGTTTAACTCCGTGAGTGAAAAGACACAGGATCCAGGACAGATGGCAGGGGTAAGTCACCAAATATAAAACCTACAGTCAGGATTGTGACAGTATGCAACACTTGTCTAATTGTTACTGTATATACTATATATACAGTTCATATGTGGTGTGTTTATGTAGTGATTATTGTTGACTTTACAGGTTATTTGTGGGTTTTTTAAGGGGTCCATTTAATTTTAAGCACTTAATTTCTGTATGATCTTGAATATGGGATTCCCAATGTATTATATTTGCTTAATTTTTACAAATGTAACCATGCCAGAGTAGTACCTTTTAAGGATTTTTTAAATATAATAAAAGTGTTGTCTTTTAATGTCACACATTTCTAGACCTAATAATACTGCACAAGATGCGCTGACTTTTTTTTTTTAACACTTTAACACTAATATTTATGGGACCCATTCATTATTATTGAAATAAACCTCCTTCATTTAGTAATCCCAGCCAGCCTGACACACACAGGGCTGTGAACGCTATAAGACGCTCTAAGATAAAAAATATGTGACTAACGAGAGTTAACTTGATCCCATGAACCTACCTGCTTGTTACATTTACAGATGTGTCTCAACTGTAGTCTGATATTGGCAACATTCTAAATAGAAGTAATGCAATCTCAGGTTATTGCTTTGGAAAAACTCATTTAACCCCTTGAGTGTGCACCCAGGATTGATCTAAACAGGTGATATTGGATGATATATAGTTCTGAGGTGGATCGGAATGATATCTCATCCACATAGCATAGTGTGTACCCGCAATTGTGCATTTACGGCTATTGTCCGCGGGGTCATTCCATCTGATGGTCTGCATGTCAAATGGGCCAACCCGCGGAAGACATGAATGCCGTTAAATACGGGATGTACTGATATATCATGCCGACATAAGATACTGTATATCATGAAATGGGTAAAGTGCGTGATATATCGATACATCACATCTGTCCATAGCTGGGACACACCAGCACGTTTTTAGATGGGGAGGGGGGAGGCAAGATATTATTTCATTTTGGCATAGCTATATATAAAAGGCAAATACCACTGACTCATCACAAAATCTCCTAAACCATAAGGACTAGGAACTTGAAATTTGGACAAGCTTGCTTTTGTGACTTAGGCACCCACTAAGAAGGTATTTTTCAAAATTCCACCCACAAAGGGGTTAAAAGGGGTGAGATAATTCCCCCCTCACAGAGGAAAGTTAAGACAGCCCACCCAACCGGGGCTATCAAGAATGCATAGTGCTGGCGATACAAAGTCACGGAGGGGGAAGGACACATTGCTCTGTTACTGGACTTCCTTGCAGTGGTTGTTGCAGTGCACTCCATTATTGAAATAGGGGAGCCATATCAACTGTCACCCCTAAACACTCTCAAACATCACTGAGTAAGGCTCCCCTATTTAAATAATGGACTGCTCTAAAACTGCCACTGGCAAGGAAGTCCTGCCACTGGCAGGAGATTTTGTGATGAGTCAGTGGTATTTGCCTTTTATATATATATATATATATATATATATATATATATATATATATATAGCAAGGATTCACGGTGGCACTCTGGAGACTTGTTGCAAAAAAGTGGTATTTATTTACCAACAGTGCAAACTACTCATGTTTCGGGCAACAGCCCGTCATCAGGGATGAGTATACAATTGTAAAATGACACATTAAATACCCACAGGACATTTCATCTAATAGATGTTAAGTGTGGTCCCCTGTGCAGTCACTGCAAAGTATGATCACTCTCAGGCGGTAACGCCGCCATGTCCCGGCGGGTAACGTCATCAGCGTTCGTCCACACATGGAACCCACAGGGTGCACCCGACTGACAGCAGAGATGAATCTCCTCCCACGTGAGGCCACTGCGATGCTCCCTCACCGCACTAACACAGGGTCACTCAGTGGGTGATGTCACCAGCAGTTGCCCGCACAGAGCGCTCACCTGCGTCACCATAACAACCAAGACTAACAAAAAATGAAAAGAGAGAAATAATGAAATAATAATACAAACAATGAGACTATACATTTTAAAAACACATGGAGAAAAGGCATAACATAGATCTCCCTCAAGTATCATAACAAAGAATATCAGGTTAATAGCCTCTAACAACCCACTGCAATTATACTAATACCACATACCTATAAATATAATAATAGATATGAAAAAAATGGATATGAAAAAACAGATGTCTAGGAACATTATAAGAAACAATGCAACCCTGTGACTTCACTAACATGGGCAAGACAGAACATATACAACTAATTTCAATGTGCAGGTAAGGGGAAAATTAATGGTACATTTTTTTCCCAGACCTAGGGTGATTGATAGAATCACCCACTAAAAGGGACCTACAGGTCACACAGCCTACACAGCAAAAACAGATTGCCTTTCTTGTTAAAAAATGAGCCACAGGTTTAGGTTTCATAAAGTCAGTGACATCCAACTTAACTAGCTTGTCCTTTAGACTTTTACCTCTTGTGTAGGTGGGCATAATGCGAGTATTATACAAAGATGGAAGATCTTTATCTGAGTTAATGATAGGCCATATTTTCTTAATTTCTTTATTAGTTATGTCACTGGTATTCGTGTACCTATTGACCCAAGGTATTTTTTTAACTGAAGTGTTTGTACTTTTTTTTTATTTCAAGGTATCTTCCCATGGAATTAAATATACCTTATCTTTAATGGCATTCAACATGCGATTGTCATACCCCCTGTCCACGAATTTTGTCACCATATCATTAAGAGCTTGATCTACTTGTACAGGATCACTCGTTATTCGTTTGGCTCTAAGCATTTGTGAATAGGGTAGGCCATGCCGTAGCGGCAGAGGATGGAAACTATCATGCTTAAGGAGTGTGTTTCTATCAGTGGCTTTACAATACAGAGACGTGACCAAACCTTTATCACTCAATTGGATGTTCACATCAAGAAAGTTTATGCTAGATGGACTGATCGTATAGGTGAGTTTTACCACACTCTCAGATTTATTATGATCATCATAATAAAGAGGATAGTGTCTCAATTATCAGAGGTTAACATGTTACTTGAACTAAACATTGGCAAACCTCTCGGATAGCAATAGAAGGAAAGGAGAAAGATATTTTGATGCGTAAAATGCATTAAAGGAAAGCTTAATAGTAAGCAACTGCTTATCTGCTGTGTAAAGGGTACTGACAGCTCTACCAGTGACCTTAAGTGTTGTGCGGAAATCTTTACCTTTTAACCTCAAAGGAGGAGCCTTAAGGAGAGCGAGAAGCTAAGCAAAGAGACCTAGGGCCCTTTGAAATAGAGTCAGCCTATCCCTTCAAACCTTACAGACAGTATTTAACATACAGCGGGGGAGCTTGGAATTATGTAATGAAGCACGGGTATTCAGCTAGTATATATACATATTAGAATTACCTGTAGGAAACAAAAAGTCAAACATAACAGGGACTTTATTCATAAAATCACTTTTCATCCTGACAAACACTTTTTCTGCATGTAGTTCTGCAGTTACAGTGAGTCTATGGAGAGGAATTCAATTATGGGTGAAGATATACCTAAGATATCACTGAATAGGAGTTGTTGCACGGACCACTTAATAAGAGAGTGGTGGGGTGTTTGGCCCCCAGGCCATTGGCGTACCTATAATGGGTGCAGGTTGTGTGCTGCACATGGACCCCTGGTACCAGAGGGGCTCAAAACACACTCCGGAATCACATGGTGTCCGATACTGCAGACAGAAATCTCTGGGAAAAGGTTGCAATGGCCATTTTCCCGCTTCCTTGTCCATCTGAGTAGATACGTCGCCTGGAATAAGGCATAATCCTGGAGACCTGCGCATTCACATTAGATGCTGGCACAAAAACGGATTTTACCATACTTACCGACATTATTAATCTCCTCTCCGGGAGATGCCCGGAGAGGAGAAGCATGTGGGCAGCGACAGGGGCAGGACTGAGCAAGTTGCGCCACTAGGCCCGCCCCCTCACTGGGAAACTTGTTCAATTGCGCCATATTTGCATAGAGCTAAAGTGCCGCGATTAGCATATAATTGCGTCATTAGGCCCCACCCCCTCCGCTGGGTCTGTGGATTCTACTATTTATCTTCACATTCTGCCCACTTCACTAGGAAGTGGGTAGAATGTGGGAGTAGTGCCTACTCTTCCGTGGCTGTGGGGGACTATCCGAGAAACCGGGTGTCTCCCACAGAATCCGGGAGAGTAGGCAAATATGGATTTTACAGAACTGCGGGCGCTGCCAGAGAGGAGGCCTGAACGGAGCCTGCACATGGGCCCTCTTCTCTCTTAATCTGCCTCTGCTTCAGGCAGCATTTAAAGTCTACTCAGAGAGAATCTATTTAAAGGCAAAGGATAAGGAAGTTTTATAAGTAGAATTGACAGTGTAGGTAGATCAATCTAGTTTATGATCTAGGACAATATTAGAATCTCCCATAATAAATTGTGCCCTGCTATAAGATTTTTTTTTTTTTTTTTGAGAAAAAGTTTTTATTGATTTTTAATTTTTAACAAGATATTCGTAAAGCAGGGATTACAGGCATCAAACAATGGCACATATCACACTCAATAGCTAAATAACAGTAACAGTATATCTATATGGAGATGTAAGCGGGAGTGCGGTAGGCCAAACAAATGGGTATGCCTATGCATGAAGAACCACAAAGAGGTGGCAATGCGCATAAAGTATGAACCGTAGCTAAGGGCAGAGGAATATCTCTCGGTGAAACAATACAAACTACAAGAGAGGAGCAATAAGTAAACGTAGCGATAGGAAAAAGAGCGAAAGAGGGGGAAAGAAATAGAGGGGGGGGGGGGGGGTAGACGGTCGGTCCCAACCGCTGGAGCAGTGCGTCAGGGTAATACAAATTGGATAGGATATTATGTTAAATTATATTATATTATATAGTAGCTAACGGAGGTTCAGCACCAAAATATGTCGTCCAGGGAGACCACGTGGCAATAAAGTTGTCTGGGGTGTCGCGGAGTACCGCAGTAATACATTCTAGTCTATAGGTTTGCCATATAGCGTTTATGGTAGCAGGGATTGTAGGGGGTGATATAGATTTCCAGTTAGCCGCAATTTGGCATTTGGCCGTATTTAGAATATGCTTAGTTAGCTTCTGTTGTTGTCGAGGAGTGTGAGGGATTGGGCGAGAGAGCAGGGAATAGAAAGGTGATATCGGGACCGCTAGGCCAAGGATGTTAAAAATAAGTTTATGGACCCTCATCCAATATCCCTTAATCCGCGGGTAATTCCACCAAATGTGCAGCAGGGTTCCGCGTTGACCACATTGACGCCAACATCCATCCGAGCAGGAGGGATAGATTGAATGAAGACGCGAAGGCACCAGGTACCAACGGTAGTATAATTTGTAGGCATTTTCTTTAATTTGAATCGATATGGAGCTCATGGAAATTTCCTGCCTGATATCAGACCAATCTTCTGGCGTCAAAGTTTCACCCATCTCCCGTTCCCAAGCCGTCTCATGCGGCTCCTTCAGGGGCAAATTGTGAGCTAACAAAATTTGATATATAGCTGAGAGCAAGCCTTTGGTTGATCGACAGGAGTAACACAGAGATTCAAAACTCGATTTATCTCCCATGGATGGTGATCTAGGGGTAGAGGTAAAAAAGTGACGTATCTCTGTAAGAATTGATAAAAGGTTGAGCGCGGGAGGGAGAAACGGGATTGCAGGTCAGCAAATGTGGGGAACGTGTGAAGTGGAGCAATGTCCAGAAGGAAGAGTATATTCTGGCTGGTCCATGAATCAAAAGCGAGATGGTTCTCACCCGGCGGGAAGCCAGGGTTGTTCCACAGAGGGGTGAGAAGAGGATGGAAGGAACGTAGCTGATAAAGCCGAGAACAAAGGTCCCAGATGGAAAGGGTAAATCGCACCGTAGGCAACAGAGAGGAAGCGGGGGGACGACGATTCGGCCGACACCATAGCAAGCTATAGGGGGAATATCGTTGGAGTGTGGCAGCCTCCAAATGTGTCCAGACTCTATGTCCAGGATTATCTTGCCAAAGGACACACGTGGTTAGGTGAGCAGCTCTATAATATTTAAGGAGGTCAGGAACTCCCAAATTCCCCTCCAGGCGGTGCTTCTGAAGGATTCACATCTTCACTCTGGGCTTCCGCCCTGCCCAGATAAATCTGG
The DNA here is from genome assembly GCF_028390025.1 of Pseudophryne corroboree. Lineage (NCBI taxonomy): Eukaryota > Metazoa > Chordata > Amphibia > Anura > Myobatrachidae > Pseudophryne > Pseudophryne corroboree. Next base: position 698,538,807 of record NC_086444.1, on the reverse strand, counting down.
TAAGATCGGCCTGAAGATTTTTGAGAACTGATGTGGGGACGTGTATGGGGAGAGTTTGCCACAGGTACAACAGACGTGGCAGTAAAGTCATCTTAACAGCCGTCATTCGTCCAAACCAGGACAGGATATATTTATTCCAATTGGTCATGTCATGTTTAATAGAGGATAGTAACCTGGGAAAATTAGCAGCATAGAGACCAGAATAGGACTTAGTTAAATAGATGCCTAGGTATTTGAGTTTATCAGCTTGCCAAGTACATGGGAAGGAGGCCTGTAGGAGCCGAAGATCCGGGTCCGCGACATGTAAGGCCAAGATTTCGGTTTTGTCCGGATTAATATTATAATTTGAGAACCGATTGTATGTAGCTATCTCTTCCATCAAATGTGGGAGGGAGGCATGAGGGTCGGTCAAGGTAAGGATAACGTCGTCGGCATACAGTGCTATTTTGTGATTCTGGGTTCCCGACATGATACCAGATATATTACGGTTCAGTCTAATTCTAGCTGCTAACGGCTCCATAATGAGGGCGAAAAGTAGGGGGGAAAGGGGACAGCCTTGTCGGGTGCCGTTACGTATGGGATAGGGGTCGGAGGACAGGCCATTGATTAAGATGGAGGCTGAGGGATTCTGATATAGCGATGTGACACCTTTATAAAAGGCCCCCTGTAAGCCCATATTGAGAAGCGTCTGTTGTAAGAATGGCCAGGCCACCCTGTCAAAGGCCTTCTCTGCGTCAAGGGCCACCACCAGTGTCGAGAGAAATTTATCTTGTGCCAAATGGATAAGGTCGATGAGACGCCTGGTGTTATCTGCAGCCTGTCTACAGGGAATAAAGCCGACCTGGTCGGGGTGAATGAGAGAAGGCAAAAATGGGGCAAGTCTGTTTACCAAGATTTTAGCAAAAAGCTTCAGGTTGACATTTAGGAGCGAGATAGGTCGATAATTCTTCATCTCCAAGGGATCCCTATCTGGCTTTGGAATGAGGATAAGATTGGCCCTAGTGGTGGCCGCATCGAATGAACCCCCGTCCAGGACTGAGTTAAACAAAGATTGAAGCATGGGGAGTAAAGGGGTTGTAAATTTTTTATAATACAAAGCAGTAAAGCCATCAGGGCCAGGGGCTGCGGTGCGGCGTAGCTGTTGAATGGCTGCCGAAATTTCTTCTGTAGAGATGGGGGCATTAAGCGTCGACACGTCCGAGTCGGAGAGCTTATGAAGTTTACAAGAGGATAGATAGTCTCGAAGTTCAGTGACATGATGAGAGTCAGCGTCCGAAGTGGATGGAAGGTTGTACAGAGATGTATAATAGTCCCGAAATTGGGAAGCCATTCGCGTCGGATCAAACGTGGTGGAACCGTCAGCACAGCGTAGAGAGACAATGCGGTTTTGAGTATGTTTCGCTCGAAGTTTCTGGGCTAGCAAAGTATCGGCCTTGTCAGACTTCTCGTAGAACCTCTGACGTGCCCACAAGAGTGCCTTGACTGCCTTTTTAGTGAGAATTTGAGACAACTGACCCTTAATTGCTAGGAGTTTGGAATACGTTTTCTTTCTGGGGCGGCGTTGATGCAGAAGGGTCAGGGCAGTAAGTTCCGATTCTAAGTCTCGGATCCGATGTGTTTCAATTTTCCTTTGAGCAGCCGAGAGGCTTATAAGGTAGCCTCGAATGGTGGCCTTATGCGCCTCCCATAACAAGGAGGGAGGGATATCTGGGGTCGCATTGTCTGCATAATAATTATTCAGTGCAGTGGTGATATCAGCAACAGTGCATTTCTTGAGTAGGAGAGATTCATTTAGGCGCCAGAATCGGGTAGGGGGGGTGAGGAAGATGAAATCTCAAGCAGAACAGCTGAGTGATCTGACCAGGAGATGGGGAGCGTCTGAGCACTGAGGAGTTTATGGGTCGTGTCCCGGTCGACAAACACATAGTCTATACGGGTATAGAGGTCATAAGGTGGGGAGTAGTGAGTATAACCCTTTGCTGAGGGATACAAAGTTCTCCAACCGTCATACAGATTATAAAGTGATAAATGTGCTTGTAGACGCTAAGCCAGTTTGGTGGTAGTAGAAGCCGTAGCACCGGGACGAGACCTGTCCTGGACTGGGTCCATAGTAACATTACAGTCTCCACCTATTATAGTCATGCCTGTTGGGAGACGGGAAAGGCTGTCAAAGAAGGCTGTAAAAAGAGAACCCTGCTGCGCATTAGGGGCATATATGGAAGCCAAAACCAGAGGAGCCTGGGGGATCGGTATGAAATCCCGCCAATCATAATCCCGACGGTCTATATACCGACACCCATTGACCGATGGTCGAAATCCCGATAAGGTCTAAATACCGACACGGACTAAATACCGACATGTAAAATACCGACAAGGTCTAAATACCGACATGTAAAATGCCGACAGGTCGAAATACCGACATGCATTTTTTGATGTTTTTTTGTGTGTATGTCGACATAAATCAACATGGACACCATATAAAGTGTACCGCGTCCCCTCGCATGGCTCGGCACACTATTATATTCCCCCTCCAGGTCCACTGGGACGGTAAAGTATGAACAAGTCGGTTTTAATGAAAAAAATCATGAAAAACTTGTGTCGGTATTTCGACCTGTCGGCATTTTACATGTCGGTATTTAGACCTTGTCGGTATTTTACATGTCGGTATTTAGTCCGTGTCGGTATTTAGACCTTGTCGGGATTTCGACCATCGGTCAATGGGTGTCGGTATATAGTCCGTCGGGATTATGATTGGAGGTAAAGTGACTGCATCCCGAGCCTGGTTATAGGAACATGAGAGGATAATGTAGCGGCCCTGGGGATCTGAGATAGTATCGTGAACAGTTATAGGGAGGCCTCGTCGGATCATAATGGCGGTGCCCCTACGTTTGGCAGGCATATTTGAATAATAGACGTGTGGAAATTGTTTGCAAGACATGGAGGGGTGCGGGGATTTAAAATGGGTCTCCTGGATCAAAACAATATCAGACTTTCGTCTATTAAATAATTGGATGGCCATGGCTCGTTTGGTGGGAGAGTTAAGGCCGTTAGCATTAACCGAAATAACGTTCAAAGTCATGGTGGGAAGAAGTGCGGGCGACGCAGAGTGGAGGGCGGGAAGGGACCAAACCGACTACGGGGATGGAGAGAAGGAGAGGAGGAGAAGGGAAAGAGAGAAAAGGGAAAAGAGTCCGTATAAGAATACAGAAGGGAGAAACCCTTTCCTATAGAAGGGCTGGGTTTAACAAATAAAGGATAAGCGCCGTCCGGGCGCATCCTTCGGAGGGGGGTGTGGGCTTGTGACAAAACAACAAGGAAGGTGAGGAGAAACATAGGGGAAAAAAGGGTATAGTGAAAGCGACCAAGTGACAGGGGGATAGAGGAAGTAAACAGAGTTGCATTATCGAGACAAATAGGGACAGTGCGAGCGCCAGAAACATAATGAGGGGGCGGGAGAGAACATGCAATTATATCAGATATTAAACAGACATAAATCTTACCGGGATAATATGGATAAGAACAAATAAACACCAAGCTAATCAGAGACAAACATGAAAGCGAGCTTTAGAAATAAAAAGCTAGGTGACTCTCGCGTGTTGCCGAGTGGATAGCGCCGCCCATGGCGTCACAACCACCAGGCCACACGGAGAGTATGAAAAACAGATGTGAATACATAGCAAACTGAAATGAGAGAGTGATCAGAAACCATAGAAATCACATTTAACAAAAGTTGTGTCATGTGGTGTCTGAGAATGTTCAAGTAGAAGACCATTCCGGGGCTGGGGCCCTCGGGCCTGAGATAGAGGATGACAACTGATCCCGGATCGACTCAGGGAGATCCTCAAAAATGCCAAGAGTCTTAAGCAAATCAGCTCCTTGCGTCAGGGTCTTGACTGTAAACGCCTTCCCATTCTGTGTAACCTGCAGTTGAAAAGGGAAGCCCCACTTGTATTTGATGGAATGGGCTCGAAGCACCTTGGTTATATGGACGAGATCTCTGCGCTTTTTGAGGGTGGAAGGGGCAAGATCCTGGAAAAGCTGCAACTGGGAGCCGGCATAAGAGACCAATGGTGACCCCCTGGCCGCCAGCATGATTCGTTCTTTGGTGGCATAGTAATGGAAACGTATAATTACATCACGTGGTGGTTGAGTCGGGGGCGGTCTAGGTCGAAGGGCCCTATGGGCACGGTCCAGCTGGAGAAGGGCCTCGGGGACATCCGGGACTAGTTGTAGAAAAAGGTTCTCTAGGTATTCGGGGAGAGAGTCAGAGGACACACTTTCAGGGATGTTGCGAACTCGTATATTGTTCCGGCGATTGCGGTTGTCAATATCTTCTAGGTGGTCTCTGTACGCTTCCATATCAGCCCGAATGTCCAAAAGTTCCTGTTCAACCACCGTCTGAAAATGGCAAACGTCATCCACTTTGCGTTCCAGTGTATCCGTGCGGGAGCCCAGGTCGGCTATCTCGGACCTGAACTCAGTTAAAACCGACCTCATTTCAGACTGGATCGTTTTCGTAACAATAGCCACAATATCCTGAGTGGTTAGTGGAACACTGGAGGTGGCGACGTCAGCAGAATCAAAGGATTGTTCAATTGACGGCGAGCTCCGGGTAGAAGAGCCGGCTTTCTCCCAGGCACGCAGGATACTAGGTTTAGGTGTCTGAGAGTTCTTGCGATTCTTTTGAGACATTGTAAACACAGAGCTTCGTATCAATATAGTAAAATAATGCGATATATACGGCAGGGCCCCCTGTCACTACGTAGTCGCTATGATTAGGGAGACATGAGCCCCATTAGGGAGACATGAGCCCCGGGTAGTTAGAGAGGTTTAGTAATAGCGTGTGGGTCACCCCAGTGGGGAGCGCATGAAGCAGGATCAGTCCATACGCCAGCAACATGGTCCGCAGCTATCCCCGCAACCAGCCACCGAGCCCGGGACAGTCAAGCGGGCGCGACCTCCTGAGGAGCGGATGCTACAGTAGGTGGGGAGGGCAGCCAGGGGCGTGCAAGGTGGATCAGGCGCCTATCCCGTCTCGGAGGCCCGCGGAGACCCAAGCAGGGGATCCCAGGTAAACGAGGCTACCTGCGGTTGACAGGGAGGGACCTCCACTCCAGGCCAGGCTAAAGCAAAGTGGGGGTAGGCTGTGAATGTGGCCCAGTAGAGATGGCCCCCCTTCCACTGGTCCCGTTTATGGTGGCGCCAGACCAGTCCGCAGCTGTGTGTAGCGGGGCCCCAGTGGGAGCAGGAGACCAAGGGTTTAATTCAGGGGGAGGGAGGCTCTCGGTCCCGTATCTCCAGAGTGCAGGCTCCCCCAGACACAAAGCATAAAGTGCTGGGTCGCGTTAGGCCCGGGGATCCCGGGTCGCTGGCTCCACTAGGCCGCAGCTCGCGGGAGCAGGGTGCAGAGGTCGCGGGTCCCGCGGCAGACAGCGGGCCGCTCGAGGACTCACCCGTGAGGCAGGAAGGCGCCCAGCGCTCGGTCCGGCAGACGGGAGGCGGAGAGGATGACAGGAGACCGCAGGAGGATCTGGCAAGATGGCCGCCGCGCGTCTCTCCCGACGGACACGCCGGCCGCAGCTCGTCACCCTCCGGTACAGTAAGTAGGGCCGGGATGTCGGGGGAGCCTCCAGGCAGTGCACAGCGGCAGTGGAGGGTCCGATAGGAGGAACAAACAGCCGGTGGGCGGGTCCACGTCCCCGGGGGTCAGCGCCGGCACCGGACACAAATCGAGTCCCCGGGCCGGGAGGCTCGAACAGGCCGCAATCCGCAGGAGCTCCAAATTTGCTCCCCGACTCCGCAGCTCACACCCGGCCAGCTCAGGGGGGGGGTAGAGAATTACCAAGCAGCCCCTGGGTTCAAAGAAGTGCAGGAGGGATTTATTTTAAAATTATGTGCTGCAGGAGCTCTCTTCATGCACGACTACACTCCTCAGCAGCTAGGCCACGACCCCCTGCTATAAGATTTTTGACTTCCAAACAGGTTTTTTTTTTAAGACAGGGCCCTCTCTAAAATTGATGGCATAAAGTGAACTCTGTAACATACTGATGTCTTAACATTCCAAAGGGATAAACTAATGTTTTGTTTTTTGTTTGTTTTTTGTGTCATCTACAGTACTTGTGTTTCCAGTTTGTAGGGATAAGAAGTACCTGTAAAGATAGTTACACCATACATCTTTACAGGACCACAGCATATATAATATATAGGGTATTTTTGGTTAGTAAATTAGGAGGGACAGGAAGTGGATAATTGTAAAGCGCAACAGCATTTGCAATTGCTATATAAATAAATGTTAATAAAACGAGTTTCTTGAACAGCAGTGATATCCACCTTGTCTAAGGTGAAAGTCCGGAAGGCTAGCATGCAGTTAGAAGTTTAAACCTTGTGCATTAACATATAAAAAGCGTACCATTGTGTGAAGTAGGAAGAATTCTAGTGACCATGGTATACCTGAAGAGCACAGGGGAATTACTCCTCAAGTCATAAGTGTGGGGGAGACCAGCTAATTTGCTATTAAGGGCGAGTGACAAAACAATCATTACTAAATGGGGTAGTCTTGCCATTAACTGTCTACCTAAGGATACACAACAACTGGGAGAACATTACGAAACATAAAAAACAGCCAAGATTCTTACATAATCATATAAGCACCTACATTATAGTTAAAGCTTAAAGACCTATACTTAAGCATATATAACCATAAGAGAAACGATATCTACATCAGATTATTCCAGTTGATTTTTTCATTCAACCCGAACGGAGTCATGGTATTTAATCTGTGTATCCATCTGGTCTCTGTCAGTAGCAACAACTTGCCCCGATCACCACCCCGCAGGCATTCTCGTACGTGATCAATGATAAAATATTTCAGTGTAGACAATTGATGGGCTTTCGCTTTAAAATGGTGTGCTACTGGCTGATCGATGCTTCTGCCAGACAGAGACATATCTATACTGAATCGATGCAAAGCCATGCGATCTCTAAACATTCATGTGGTTTGGCTCACATAGTAGAGACCGCAAGGACAACCTATAACATAAACCACAAATACAGTTCTACAGGTAAATACAAAACGGATGTCATACATTTTATTTGTCTGTGGGTGTTTAAAACTCTTGCATGGGAGCATATACTGGCATGTTACACAACTATGACAGCTATAACATCCCGGCGGTTTAGTATACACATTTTGCAATTTTGGTAATACACGACCAGAGATATCGGTTCTCACCAGCCGATCTCTAAGATTACTTCCTCTTTTAAAGGTCTGCTCTCTTTAAAGCATGTAAGCTCCTTATCCGACCTAACAATAGGCCAAAGTGCTGTAGTACCCTGTTTAATGATAGGACTAGCCACAGTGTAAGTGCTTACCCATGGAATCACATTACCATCATCTCGTTTAGTGGATTCCAAAAGCCGGGATCTTGGCATCAGCAATACCTTTTGTTTCTGCAACTGCAAAGTTGCTGGATATACCCTCTTTGAATAAATTTCTCAATTAGCACATCTAGGGCCAGATGCATCATCGCTTGGAAAGTGATAAAATAGAGAGTGAAAAATTACCAGTCAATCATCTCCTAACTGCCATTTTTCAAACACAGCCTGTGACATGGCAGGTAGGACCTGATTGGCTGGTACTTTTTCACTCCTCATTTTATCACTTTCCAAGCGATGATGCATCTAGCCCCTAATCTCTCTGATATTTTAAAGGGTTCACCAACAATCCTTGCTACCCTCATCATTTGAGATAGGGGCAGCCACATTTCAAGGTGGGAGGATGGTGACTACTGGCAGTTAAAAAGGTATTGCAATCTACATCTTTGAAATAAATGTCGGTCTCAAGACGAGCTGAATTAATGGAAACCTTGACATCCAAGTATTGCATTACTTCTGCACTGTATGAATAGGCATGTTTAATAGATGACTCCATTTGGTTGACCTCTACAAGCAATTTCCGAAGATGATCTGAACCCCCGGTCCACAGAATGAAAATGTCATCTATGTACCTGGTGTACATCTTGATATATTGACTAATCCCAGGTCTATCAAGGAACATTCTGTCTTCAATTTTAAAGCTTAACACTGGTGTCACAGAACAGCTACATAACCTGCTTACCCTACCCAGTGCTACACAGAGTTTCTACGCTCACATGATTCACACAACCAATCTACTGCTAGAGCTCCCTATTTAAACCACTCCTGGCCACGTGTACTTAGCCAGTACAATATTTCCAGTACAATAAGGGGGCTATGTCCTAAGCTTTGGATGGAGATAAAGTCACTGGAGACAAAGTAGCAGCCAATCAGCTCCTAACTGTTAGGCCACAGGCTGTGTTTAAAAAATGACAATTAGTAGCCGATTGGCTGGTACTTTATCTCCAGCGATTTTGCCTTCCCCTAAGTCTCCTTGGACTCCTGGCTCCCTGTGAAAGAAGTGCTTCCCAGTTTGCTGAGCGACAGTTTATGATGCAGTTACCTGCATTGTTCCAGGACTCCAGCTTCTGTTACGGTTACCATCTTTGTCTCCAGAGCTCCAGTCTCTGATACAGTTTACTTGCATTTGTTCCTGAGTGCTTGTTCCCTGTGGTTCAGTGCTCCCCACTCTCAGATTGATCTCACTAACTGTTTCTGTTGTAATCTGTGCTATCTCCTAGACACCAGTGTGCTGTCTGCATTTAGCAGCCCTCCTGAACTTGCTCCAGTCTGCTATCAAGCCATTGCATGCTGTCTCCTCACTCACACTATCAGTGTCCAGAGTCTGTTACTGTCTTAAGTACTATGGGTTACATAGACATTTCTATAATGCGTGCAGTGTGTGTGGTGCACATGGGCCCCTGAGTCCAGCGGGGCCCACACTGCTTCCATATATTATACTTACCCCTCCAGAGTCCCGCGGTGGCCATATCAAAGTGATTTGTGCATGCGCACTGAAAATGTCCCCGGGAACAAGGCGCGGCCGCCGTGTTCCTAGAGACCTACGCATGCGCAGTTGACTCTGGAATTATGCTAGAGTCTACTTGCTCCCGGAGAGGAGGGAGCCCTCAATGGAGGCTGCACGTGGGTCAATGGATCATTGTGCCTCTAGTGATATAAAATGGAACTTCACTTAGCAATCAGTGCTAGGTAATTTCTGTTGGATTCATAGGGTGAAATTCAATTGTTTGAAAAGTCGGTTGGGTGTCTTTTTCCCCCCTGTCTATTAGATAGGAAAAAACATACACCCAACTGACTTTTCAAACAATTTAATACCCCCCATTGTCTCTGCAGGATATCAGTTTAATCTCTCTCTCTTCTGTGAGATAATGTAGCCCCTATAAATGCTATAAATTACAGTGATTCTTGGGAGTTAATGAAGAGTTTTCTCACTATATGAAATGACAAGGCAGCACCCATCTGCTTATATACACACAGTACCAGCATAACACACAGTACCAGCATAACACACAGTACCAGCATAACACACAGCTACAGTTTCCAAACACTTCTGTTATTTCCCATACTTACTAATCACATTCCACCTCATAAAGAAAATACAGACACCCGAAAATCAACCAGTAACAAAATCACAACATTATCCACAACCGAAATGTGTAACTAAAGAGAAAAGAGAAAAGGCACCTAGAAATGCACAGGTCTCAGTAGTGGAGAGAAAGCAAGTGTGCCCAAAAAATACATTACAAAAGATGAAAAGAATTCTAAGTATAATTTATATCAGGGATGGGGAAACTTCGGCCATCCAGCTGTTGTTGAACTACACATCTCAGCATGCCCTGCAACAGTATTAGCATGGCCAAATAGTAAAACTGTAGCAAGGCATGCTGGTATGTGTAGTTCAACAACAGCAGGAGGGCCAAAGATTCACCATCCCTGATCTATATAATAAAATCAAGTGCTGATAAGAGAAACAGACAAATGAGGAGAAGAAAGAGTTGAAGTAATATGGGAAGAGAAAGGAGGAAGAGGAGGGGGCGGTGCGAAAGAAAGAAAGAGAGGAAAGCAAAAACCTGGGCACAATGTATTGTAAACACAATACCGTGTGTGTATGTATATATATATATATATATATATATATATAACAGAGTGGAAAGATCCGGCACTCAAAGGACTTGATGTAGAGCAATAAGCTGGTTTAAATATCAAGCTGACAGCGCAGCATCAGTAGGTCCGCTGTCAGCTTGATATTTAAACTAGAGATGAGCGGGTTCGGTTCCTCGGAATCCGAACCCGCCCGAACTTCAGGTTTTTTTACACGGGGCCGAGCGACTCGGATCTTCCCGCCTTGCTCGGTTAACCCGAGCGCGCTTGAACGTCATCATCCCGCTGTCGGATCCTCGCGAGGCTCGGATTCTATCGCGAGACTCGGATTCTATATAAGGAGCCGCGCGTCGCCGCCATTTTCACACGTGCATTGAGATTGATAGGGAGAGGACGTGGCTGGCGTCCTCTCCGTTTAGACTAGAGTACTAGAGAGAGACACAAATTTTGGGGAGCATATTATTAGGAGGAGTACTACTTGCTGCTGATAGTGTGACCAGTGACCACCAGTTTAATTAATCCGTTCTCTGCCTGAAAAAAAACGATACACAGTGTGACACAGTCACATACCATATCTGTGCTCAGCCCAGTGTGCTGCATCATATGTAATACTGTATATCATTATCTGACTGTGCTGAGTGCTCACTGCTCACATTGTGGGGAAGACTGGGGAGCAGTTATAGCAGGAGTACATATTTTAAGTACAGTGCACACTTTTGCTGCCAGAGTGCCACTGCCAGTGTGACTGACCAGTGACCACTGACCACCAGTATTGTGATTGTCTGCTGACCACCAGTATAATTGTGATTGTCTGCCTGAAAAAGTTAAACACTCGTCGTGTGGTGTTTTTATAAACGCATTCTGCAGACAGTGTCCAGCAGGTCCGTCATTACATAATATATACCTGTCCGGCTGCAGTACTAGTGTGATATATATATATATATATATTTTAATTTTATCTCATTATCATCCAGTCTATATTAGCAGCAGACACAGTACGGTAGTCCACGGCTGTAGCAACCTCTGTGTCGGCAGTCGCTCGTCCATCCATAATTGTATACCACCTACCCGTGGTTTTTTTTTTTTCTATCTTCTTGATACTAGTAGCTTACTTTAGGAGTCTGCAGTGCTGACAGACAGTGTCCAGCAGGTCCGTCATTACATAATATATACCTGTCCGGCTGCAGTACTAGTGTGATATATATATATTTTAATTTTATCTCATTATCATCCAGTCTATATCAGCAGCAGACACAGTACGGTAGTCCATGGCTGTAGCTACCTCTGTGTCGGCAGTCGCTCGTCCATCCATAATTGTATACCACCTACCCGTGGTTTTTTTTTTTTCTATCTTCTTGATACTAGTAGCTTACTTTAGGAGTCTGCAGTGCTGACAGACAGTGTCCAGCAGGTCTGTCATTACATAATATATACCTGTCCGGCTGCAGTACTAGTGTGATATATATATATTTTAATTTTATCTCATTATCATCCAGTCTATATTAGCAGCAGACACAGTACGGTAGTCCACGGCTGTAGCTACCTCTGTGTCGGCAGTCGCTCGTCCATCCATAATTGTATACCACCTACCCGTGGTTTTTTTTTTTTTCTATCTTCTTGATACTAGTAGCTTACTTTAGGAGTCTGCAGTGCTGAGTCTGACAGACAGTGTCCAGCAGGTCCGTCATTACATAATATATACCTGTCCGGCTGCAGTACTAGTGTGATATATATATATATTTTAATTTTATCTCATTATCATCCAGTCTATATTAGCAGCAGACACAGTACGGTAGTCCACGGCTGTAGCTACCTCTGTGTCGGCAGTCGCTCGTCATCCATAAGTATACTAGTATCCATCCATCTCCATTGTTTACCTGAGGTGCCTTTTAGTTGTGCCTATTAAAATATGGAGAACAAAAATGTTGAGGTTCCAAAAATAGGGAAAGATCAAGATCGACTTCCACCTCGTGCTGAAGCTGCTGCCACTAGTCATGGCCGAGACGATGAAATGCCAGCAACGTCGTCTGCCAAGGCCGATGCCCAATGTCATAGTACAGAGCATGTAAAATCCAAAACACCAAATATCAGTAAAAAAAGGACTCAAAAATCTAAAATAAAATTGTCGTCGGAGAAGCGTAAACTTGCCAATATGCCATTTACCACACGGAGTGGCAAGGAATGGCTGAGGCCCTGGCCTATGTTCATGGCTAGTGGTTCAGCTTCACATGAGGATGGAAGCACTCAGCCTCTCGCTAGAAAAATGAAAAGACTCAAGCTGGCAAAAGCACAGCAAAGAACTGTGCGTTCTTCGAAATCCCAAATCCACAAGGAGAGTCCAATTGTGTCGGTTGCGATGCCTGACCTTCCCAACACTGGACGTGAAGAGCATGCGCCTTCCACCATTTGCACGCCCCCTGCAAGTGCTGGAAAGAGCACCCGCAGTCCAGTTCCTGATAGTCAGATTGAAGATGTCAGTGTTGAAGTACACCAGGATGAGGAGGATATGGGTGTTGCTGGCGCTGGGGAGGAAATTGACAAGGAGGATTCTGATGGTGAGGTGGTTTGTTTAAGTCAGGCACCCGGGGAGACACCTGTTGTCCGTGGGAGGAATATGGCCATTGACATGCCTGGTGAAAATACCAAAAAAATCAGCTCTTCGGTGTGGAAGTATTTCAACAGAAATGCGGACAACATTTGTCAAGCCGTGTGTTGCCTTTGTCAAGCTGTAATAAGTAGGGGTAAGGACGTTAACCACCTCGGAACATCCTCCCTTATACGTCACCTGCAGCGCATTCATAATAAGTCAGTGACAAGTTCAAAAACTTTGGGCGACAGCGGAAGCAGTCCACTGACCAGTAAATCCCTTCCTCTTGTAACCAAGCTCACGCAAACCACCCCACCAACTCCCTCAGTGTCAATTTCCTCCTTCCCCAGGAATGCCAATAGTCCTGCAGGCCATGTCACTGGCAATTCTGACGAGTCCTCTCCTGCCTGGGATTCCTCCGATGCATCCTTGCGTGTAACGCCTACTGCTGCTGGCGCTGCTGTTGTTGCTGCTGGGAGTCGATGGTCATCCCAGAGGGGAAGTCGTAAGCCCACTTTTACTACTTCCACCAAGCAATTGACTGTCCAACAGTCCTTTGCGAGGAAGATGAAATATCACAGCAGTCATCCTGTTGCAAAGCGGATAACTGAGGCCTTGACAACTATGTTGGTGTTAGACGTGCGTCCGGTATCCGCCGTTAGTTCACAGGGAACTAGACAATTTCTTGAGGTAGTGTGCCCCCGTTACCAAATACCATCTAGGTTCCACTTCTCTAGGCAGGCGATACCGAGAATGTACACGGACATCAGAAAAAGACTCACCAGTGTCCTAAAAAATGCAGTTGTACCCAATGTCCACTTAACCACGGACATGTGGACAAGTGGAGCAGGGCAGGGTCAGGACTATATGACTGTGACAGCCCACTGGGTAGATGTATGGACTCCCGCCGCAAGAACAGCAGCGGCGGCACCAGTAGCAGCATCTCGCAAACGCCAACTCTTTCCTAGGCAGGCTACGCTTTGTATCACCGGTTTCCAGAATACGCACACAGCTGAAAACCTCTTACGGCAACTGAGGAAGATCATCGCGGAATGGCTTACCCCAATTGGACTCTCCTGTGGATTTGTGGCATCGGACAACGCCAGCAATATTGTGTGTGCATTAAATCTGGGCAAATTCCAGCACGTCCCATGTTTTGCACATACCTTGAATTTGGTGGTGCAGAATTATTTAAAAAACGAGAGGGGCGGGCAAGAGATGCGGTCGGTGGCCAGAAGAATTGCGGGACACTTTCGGCGTACAGGCACCACGTACAGAAGACTGGAGCACCACCAAAAACGCCTGAACCTGCCCTGCCATCATCTGAAGCAAGAAGTGGTAACGAGGTGTAATTCAACCCTATATATGCTTCAGAGGTTGGAGGAGCAGCAAAAGGCCATTCAAGCCTATACAATTGAGCACGATATAGGAGGTGGAATGCACCTGTCTCAAGTGCAGTGGAGAATGATTTCAACGTTGTGCAAGGTTCTGCTGCCCTTTGAACTTGCCACACGTGAAGTCAGTTCAGACACTGCCAGCCTGAGTCAGGTCATTCCCCTCATCAGGCTTTTGCAGAAGAAGCTGGAGACATTGAAGGAGGAGCTAACACAGAGCGATTCCGCTAGGCATGTGGGACTTGTGGATGGAGCCCTTAATTCGCTTAACAAGGATTCACGGGTGGTCAATCTGTTGAAATCAAAGCACTACATTTTGGCCACCGTGCTCGATCCTAGATTTAAAACCTACCTTGGATCTCTCTTTCCGGCAGACACAAGTCTGCTGGGGTTCAAAGACCTGCTGGTGAGAAAATTGTCAAGTCAAGCGGAACGCGACCTGTCAACATCTCCTCCTTCATATTCTCCCGCAACTGGGGGTGCGAGGAAAAGGCTCAGAATTCCGAGCCCACCCGCTGGCGGTGATGCAGGGCAGTCTGGAGCGACTGCTGATGCTGACATCTGGTCCGGACTGAAGGACCTGCCAACGATTACGGACATGTCGTCTACTGGCACTGCATATGATTCTCTCCCCATTGAAGGAATGGTGGAGGATTATATGAGTGACCGCATCCAAGTAGGCACGTCAGACAGTCCGTACTTATACTGGCAGGAAAAAGAGGCAATTTGGAGGCCCTTGCACAAACTGGCTTTATTCTACCTAAGTTGCCCTCCCACAAGTGTGTACTCCGAAAGAGTGTTTAGTGCCGCCGCTCACCTTGTCAGCAATCGGCGTACGAGGTTACTTCCAGAAAATGTGGAGAAGATGATGTTCATTAAAATGAATTATAATCAATTCCTCCGTGGAGACATTGACCAGCAGCAATTGCCTCCACAAAGTACACAGGGAGCTGAGATGGTGGATTCCAGTGGGGACGAATTGATAATCTGTGAGGAGGGGGATGTACACGGTGATATATCGGAGGATGATGATGAGGTGGACATCTTGCCTCTGTAGAGCCAGTTTGTGCAAGGAGAGATTAATTGCTTCTTTTTTGGTGGGGGTCCAAACCAACCCGTCATTTCAGTCACAGTCGTGTGGCAGACCCTGTCACTGAAATGATGGGTTGTTTAAAGTGTGCATGTCCTGTTTATACAACATAAGGGTGGGTGGGAGGGCCCAAGGACAATTCCATCTTGCACCTCTTTTTTCTTTAATTTTTCTTTGCGTCATGTGCTGTTTGGGGAGTATTTTTTTGAAGGGCCATCCTGCGTGACACTGCAGTGCCACTCCTAGATGGGCCAGGTGTTTGTGTCGGCCACTAGGGTCGCTTATCTTACTCACACAGCTACCTCATTGCGCCTCTTTTTTTCTTTGCGTCATGTGCTGTTTGGGGAGTGTTTTTTGGAAGGGCCATCCTGCGTGACACTGCAGTGCCACTCCTAGATGGGCCAGGTGTTTGTGTCGGCCACTAGGGTCGCTTATCTTACTCACACAGCTACCTCATTGCGCCTCTTTTTTTCTTTGCGTCATGTGCTGTTTGGGGAGTGTTTTTTGGAAGGGCCATCCTGCGTGACACTGCAGTGCCACTCCTAGATGGGCCAGGTGTTTGTGTCGGCCACTAGGGTCGCTTAGCTTACTCACACAGCTACCTCATTGCGCCTCTTTTTTTCTTTGCGTCATGTGCTGTTTGGGGAGTGTTTTTTGGAAGGGCCATCCTGCGTGACACTGCAGTGCCACTCCTAGATGGGCCAGGTGTTTGTGTCGGCCACTAGGGTCGCTTAGCTTAGTCATCCAGCGACCTCGGTGCAAATTTTAGGACTAAAAATAATATTGTGAGGTGTGAGGTGTTCAGAATAGACTGAAAATGAGTGGAAATTATGGTTTTTGAGGTTAATAATACTTTGGGATCAAAATGACCCCCAAATTCTATGATTTAAGCTGTTTTTTAGTGTTTTTTGAAAAAAACACCCGAATCCAAAACACACCCGAATCCGACAAAAAAAATTCGGTGAGGTTTTGCCAAAACGCGGTCGAACCCAAAACACGGCCGCGGAACCGAACCCAAAACCAAAACCCGAAAAATTTCAAGTGCACATCTCTAATTTAAACCAGCTTATTGCTCTACATCAAGTCCTTTGAGTGCCGGATCTTTCCACTCTGTTATCAATTTTAACATTTGGCACCTGGGCCCTCACTCTGTTGTTTTTTGGATCCTAAGGAGTGCCAGTCCTTGCTTCATTTTATATATATATATATATAAAAAAAATTATATATTGATTTGGTAGATGAAAAACTCAGACAGAATGAAAACAATAGTCCTAGAGAGTGAAGCTGTTTATTTAATGTTAGCAGGCATAGATCCAGTGGATTCCAAGGACAACGTTAATGAGTTAATGATCCGTATGTATTTATTTATTTATTCCTTCCAATAACAATATGTGTTTGCTTTACAGATGAAATATATGATGATACCGAGCTGATATCCAATACATTTCCTGCTGTACCAGCCAAATCACGGTGACTTTTCCCTTTAAATTTCTTGTGCATTTGTACTTTGTGTGACTTTTCCAACATACTGTACTTGACAGAGAGCACGCCGAGAGGCTGAGCGCGCCTTTTTGCTGGTGCATGCATTGTATGCTAAGCACAAATATACAGCTGTATACCATATTGATGAGACATAGTATGGTTTCTTAGCTTCGGGTGCCAAACACCTTCTTTAATCACTAGTAGCAATGTATAAATGGTGTTTTATTTATTTTTTATTTTATATTAAATTGAATTTTGCATCTGTATAAATTGAATTGGAGTCTTAGATATTTCTCAATAAACCACAGTAATGTGCGGCATGATTAAGCACAACAAACCTTGCTTCATCAACAAACGTTGTATAGTCGTGTGTCCTTAACTACACTAAGCACTAAGATGTGCTAGTACAGTACAAAAATGTTTCCTCTTGTGCTATAGTGCCTGATAGAAGGGTATATTATCATACATCCCAACTCTCCCGATTTTCGTGGGACAGTCCGTTTTTTGGGGACTGTCCCGCTGTCCTACAAGCGGGCAGCAATGTCCTGTGGTGGGGGTGGGGGTGGGGCAGTTGGGAGGCTCCTGTCACTCACTGGCTGCTCTGCTTAGTGCAATGTGCATCTATTCACAGGAGGCAGAGGGGCTGGGGTATGCCAGCATCTCTCAGAGCACTGGCGATGCTCCCATAGGTACGAAATTGGGAGGCGTGGCTCACGATCGAGTCATACATGTGAAGACAAACCCCTTTTTATAAGTCACACCCATTTTTCGGGCAGGCGTAAGGGTAGTCCCTATTTGCAAATTCCCAATGTTGGGAATACCTCTCTGGGGTATATTCAATTAGTCGGAAACTGACATCTTGTCGTAAAGATGGCAGTTTCTGACTGGAATAGGTCGGAAGGGATTCTGACCTATTCAATCCAGCCTCATTTTTTCTGACAAGCTGTTGGAAAGCACGTGGATCAGCAGAATAGCCGCCGATCCATCTGCTGCTGTCGGAAACGGGTGCCAAATCCGACAGGTTTTGGTCATGTTTCCGGTAATGTCAATCTGACTTTCGGATTGACACTGTCGTGACCAGGCCAAAGCTGTCGGGTTTGGCCCGGCAGCTATTGGCAGCTGAGAGGAGGAGACAGGGGAGAGCAGCGGGGAGACGGGGGAGAGCAGCGGGGAGAGCAGGAACCCAGCGGCAGCAGCAGTGAAGCAGGAGGATGCTCCCTCATCTTCTCAATCCGTCTTTTTTTAAAGTCGGATTGAGATTGTCAGGAGAGATTGAGATTGAACAGGATTTGGCCGTTCATTGAATAGATCCTATTGGATCCATTCCAACAAATGCAAATGTGCATGTCACATGAGCTCCGGTTTAGGAACTGCATTGGCTGAATTAGGACAACCTTCTGATTAATTCAGCATAGTCATAGACTGTGCTGACCACATGATAGGGCCTTAGAATAATATTAAATGATTTGGAAACATTAGAGAAAATTATGTATTCTTCATGAAGGTCAACGTTTTCAGGTGTAATCTTTTATTAGCATTATGCTTACGTGTAAACAAGTGAGAGTGGGAAAGCAATTTTGTTTTTAATCTCACTATCAATTTAAAAAACAAAAATAAAACTCAGACACATTCTCTTTATTACATTGTAATATTAGGGTCATACATGGATCAATTTGGATTTGATTGCTGATCCTTTCATTGTCCTGGTACATTGACAATATAAATTGTCAGCTATTGTATTGTGTTAGCTCATCATGAATAATTTACATTATCTTACAGCACCTGTTCTTCAATAAATCAATTCAGATTAATGCAAATTGATGTTAACATATATATATTAAAAAAATAATTACTTATGTATTTCTTGTTTTCCCCATTTCCTCTATTCTGAAATGAAGAGTACAGAGTGGATACGTGGCAAGACTTTTCCAAAGAAATACCAGCCAAACAAGGTAGAGTAAGACCTTATAATCTATTTATGTTTAATATAATGAATTTACATACAAAACCATCTTAAAGGCAATGCAGCCCCTGAGCAAAGCAATGCACTGGGGACCCTGCCCACAAATACACAGGAACAAATAAAATAAAAATATCCTAACTTACAGCTCCTGCGGTCCAGCACCATCTGTACATGCTTCCATACAGTGAATGGCTGTCAACACTCTTATCGTTCTAATTGTGTGTCATTCACAGAGTGGTTGGGCAGCATTCTCTATCTACTTCCCAAGAAGCTCCAAAGGCATCATCCCATGTTACAGCCTGCCACTGCTCGAAGGCCCCAGGAATCATGGGGCTCTAGGCAGCTGCCCAGTGTACCCATACGTTAAGATGGCCCTGTTTACACACAAGATTTATTAAGTTCAATAGCAACTGAGAGGACTAAAATGTTGAGATACGCGGTTCGATTTTTTTTTAAAAACTGAACACCCCTCTTAACTTAGAGGATACAGGCATTTCCAAGTCCCAGCTCCAGCCTTCCCACCAGACTTGGATCCCAAAATGAGGCAAAATGTCATTTTCCCAGAGTCAGATCTCACATGTTTTGGATTTTTCCATTGTTGGCTCTCACATGTTTTGTATTCAATATAAAAGTCGCTCCCACGTTATCAGGTGATATTTCACACTGGAGAGCAGAGTGAGAGGGTGTAATACGGGCAAGGAGCACTGTTTTTTATTTTTATTTTTTTTAAATCCCACGTCATTAGCACACCATCAAGGTGCCATTAGGAGTTAGTTTAGCTTTAGAGTTTTATTTGTAATAGTAGGTGTAGGTACCTGGGAAGGGTGACTGGCTGCAGGCATTATTGTCAGTGTATGTATGTGTTTGCATGGCCAGAACATGGGGGGGCGACAGGGGAGCCACACATTAGGGGCCCCCACACACAGCTTCATACAGTCAGAGTCTCGTGGAATAATGATGTCAAATCCCGCGAGACACTGAGGGGTAAATTTACAAATATGGGAGTTCTATTTAAGATGGGATGTTGCCCATAGCAACCAGTCAGATTCCAGGTATTCTCTTCTAGAAGGTGCTAGATAAATGAGAAGTAGAATCTGATTGGTTGCTATGGGCAACAACCCGTCTTAAATAAAACTGCCATCTTAGTAAATTTACCCCTCACTGTCCAGGGCTGCGGCCGCAGTGTCACAGGCAGCCAAAGAAAAGAGGTGAGCTGAGTGAGTTCATCTCAATTCATCAGCAACTCCTCAATGCAAGTCCCCCCCCCCCACCGTGGTGCTGATCATCAGTGCTGGTCAGGCGAACCCCAGTCCATGCAATCATCAATGCAGGTATCCCGCAGTCCAACTCCCACACTGCAACCAATGTCCAAATAAGGTTGTCCTAGTGTGTATATGTGTGTGTGTGCGCGTGAGTGTGTGTGTGTATATATAATATATATATATATATGTGTGGATAGATAGACAGATAGATAGATAGATTTATAGATATGAAATGGGTATGGTCTTGCAGGAAAATACTACCTTAACCATATTTCTCTATCGTCCTAGTGGATGCTGGGGTTCCTGAAAGGACCATGGGGAATAGCGGCTCCGCAGGAGACAGGGCACAAAAAGTAAAGCTTTAGGATCAGGTGGTGTGCACTGGCTCCTCCCCCTATGACCCTCCTCCAAGCCTCAGTTAGATTTTTGTGCCCGGCCGAGAAGGGTGCAATCTAGGTGGCTCTCCTAAAGAGCTGCTTAGAAAAGTTTAGCTTAGGTTTTTTATTTTACAGTGAGTCCTGCTGGCAACAGGATCACTGCTACGAGGGACTTAGGGGAGAAGAAGTGAACTCACCTGCGTGCAGGATGGATTGGCTTCTTTGGCTACTGGACATTAGCTCCAGAGGGACGATCACAGGTACAGCCTGGATGGTCACCGGAGCCTCGCCGCCGGCCCCCTTGCAGATGCTGAAACAAGAAGAAGGTCCAGAATCGGCGGCATGAAGACTCCTCAGTCTTCTTAAGGTAGCGCACAGCACTGCAGCTGTGCGCCATTTCCTCTCAGCACACTTCACACGGCAGTCACTGAGGGTGCAGGGCGCTGGGAGGGGGGCGCCCTGGGAGGCAATGAAAACCTATTTTTGGCTAAAAATACCTCACATATAGCCTCCAGGGGCTATATGGAGATATTTAACCCCTGCCAGAATCCGTTAAGAGCGGGAGACGAGGCCGCCGAAAAAGGGGCGGGGCCTATCTCCTCAGCACACAGCGCCATTTTCCCTCACAGAAAGGCTGGAGGGAAGGCTCCCAGGCTCTCCCCTGCACTGCACTACAGAAACAGGGTTAAATCAGAGAGGGGGGGCACTAATTTGGCGTTAGAAATATATAAAAAAGATGCTATAAGGGAAAACACTTATATAAGGTTGTCCCTATATAATTATAGCGTTTTTGGTGTGTGCTGGCAAACTCTCCCTCTGTCTCTCCAAAGGGCTAGTAGGTCCTGTCCTCTATCAGAGCATTCCCTGTGTGTGTGCTGTGTGTCGGTACGTGTGTGTCGACATGTATGAGGACGATGTTGGTGAGGAGGCGGAGCAATTGCCTGTAATGGTGATGTCACTCTCTAGGGAGTCGACACCGGAATGGATGGCTTATTTAGGGAATTACGTGATAATGTCAACACACGCCAAGGTCGGTTGACGACATGAGACGGCCGACAAACAATTAGTACCGGTCCAGACGTCTCAAAAACACCGTCAGGGGTTTTAAAACGCCCGTTTACTTTAGTCGGTCGACACAGACACAGACAGGGACACTGAATCCAGTGTCGACGGTGAATAAACAAACGTATTCCTTATTAGGGCCACACGTTAAGGGCAATGAAGGAGGTGTTACATATTTCTGATACTACAAGTACCACAAAAGAGGGTATTATGTGGGATGTGAAAAAACTACCGTAGTTTTTCCTGAATCAGATAAATTAAATGAAGTGTGTGATGATGCGTGGGTTCCCCCCGATAGAAAATATGGGCGGTATACCCTTTCCCGCCAGAAGTTAGGGCGCGTTGGGAAACACCCCTTAGGGTGGATAAGACGCTCACACGCTTATCAGAACAAGTGGCGGTACCGTCTATAGATAGGGCCGTCCTCAAGGAGCCAGCTGACAGGAGGCTGGAAAATATCATAAAAAGTATATACACACATACTGGTGTTATACTGCGACCAGCGATCGCCTCAGCCTGGATGTGCAGAGCTGGGGTGGCTTGGTCGGATTCCCTGACTAAAAATATTGATACCCTTGACAGGGACAGTATTTTATTGACTATAGAGCATTTAAAGGATGCATTTCTATATATGCGAGATGCACAGAGGGATATTTGCACTCTGGCATCAAGAGTAAGTGCGATGTCCATATCTGCCAGAAGATGTTTATGGACACGACAGTGGTCAGGTGATGCAGATTCCAAACGGCACAAAGGTGTATTGCCGTATAAAGGAAGAGGAGTTATTTGGGGTCGGTCCATCGGACCTGGTGGCCACGGCAACTGCTGGAAAATCCACCGTTTTTACCCTAAGTCACATCTCTGCAGAAAAAGACACCGTCTTTTCAGCTTCAGTCCTTTCGTCCCTATAAGAGTCATATCTGCCCAGGGATAGAGGAAAGGGAAGAAGACTGCAGCAGGCAGCCCATTCCCAGGAACAGAAGCGTTCCACCGCTTCTGACAAGCTCTCAGCATGACGCTGAGACCGTACAGGACCCCTGGATCCTACAAGTAGTATCCCAGGGGTACAGATTGGAATGTCGAGACGTTTCCCCTGCGCAGGCTCCTGAAGTCTGCTTTACCAAGGTCTCCCTCCGACAAGGAGGCAGTATGGGAAACAATTCACGAGCTGTATTCCCAGCAGGTGATAATTAAATTACCCCTCCTACAACAAGAAAAGGGGTATTATTCCACACTATATTGTGGTACTGAAGCCAGAAGGCTAGGTGAGACCTATTCTAAATCTAAAAAAATTTGAACACTTACAAAGGTTCAAATCAAGATGGAGTCACTCAGAGCAGTGATAACGAACCGGGAAGAAGGGGACTATATGGTGTCCCGAGACATCAGGGATGCTTATCTCCATGTCCCAAATTTGCCCTTATCACTAAGGGTACCTCAGGTTCGTGGTACAGAACTGTCACTATCAGTTTCAGACGCTGCCGTTTGGATTGTCCACGGCACCCCGGGTCTTTACCAAGGTAATGGCCGAAATGATGGTTCTTCTTCGAAGAAAAGGCGTCTTAATTATCCCTTACTTGGACGATCTCCTGATAAGGGCAAAGTCCAGGGAACAGTTGGAGGTCGGAGTGAGTAGCACTATCTCGGATACTGTTACAACAGCTGGGGTGGATTCTAAATATTCCAAAATCGCAGCTGATCCCGACAACAAGTCTCCTGTGCTTAGGGATGATTCTGGACACAGTCCAGAAAAAGGTGTTTCTCCCGGAAGAGAAAGCCAGGGAGTTATCCGAGCTAGTCAGGAACCTCCTAAAATCAGTGCATCATTGCACAAGGGCCATGGTAAAAAAAAAATAAAAAAAAATGGTGACTTCCTTCGAAGCAATTCCAGTCGGCAGATTTCATGCAAGAACTTTTCAGTGGGATCTGCTGGACAAATGGTCCGGATCGCATCTTCAGATGCATCAGCGGATAACCCTATATCCAAGGACAAGGGTGTCTCTCCTGTGGTGGTTACAGAGTGCTCATCTTCTAGAGGGCCGCAGATTCGGCATTCAGTTTTGGATGTTGGTGACCACGGAGGCCAGCCCGAGAGGCTGGGGAGCAGTCACACAAGGAAAAAATTTCCAGGGAGTGTGATCAAGTCTGGAGACTTTTCTCCACATAAATATAGCTAAGGGTAAATTTATAATGCTCTAAGCTTAGCAAAACCTCTGCTTCAAGGTCAGCCGGTATTGATCCAGTGGGATAAAACATCACGGCAGTCGCCCACGTAAATAGACAGGGCGGCACAAGAAGCAGGAGGGCAGTGGCAAAAACTGCAAGGACTTTTCGCTGGGCGGAAAATCATGTGATAGCACTGTCAGCAGTGTTTCATTCCGGGAATGGAAACTGGGAAGCAGACTTCCTCAGTAGGCACGACCTCCGCCCGGCAGAGTGGGAACTTCATGGGGAAGTTTTCCACATGATTGTAAACCGTTGGGAATTACCAAAGGTGGACATGATGGCGTCCCGTCTCAACAAAAAACGGGACAGGTATTGCGCCAGGTTAAGAGACCCTCAGGCAATAGCTGTGGACGTTCTGGTAACACCGTGGGTGTACCAGTCGGTGTATGTGTTCCATCCTCTGCTTTTCATACCTAAGGTACTGAGAATTATAAGACGTAGAGGAGTAAGAACTATACTCATGGCTCCGGATTGGCCAAGAAGGACTTGGTACCCGGAACTTCAAGAGATGCTCACAGAGGACTTATGGCCTCTGCCGCTAAGAAGGGACTTGTTTCAGCAAGTACCATGTCTGTTCCAAGACTTACTGCAGCTGCGTTTGACGGCATGGCGGTGGAACGCCGGATCCTAAGGGAAAAGGCATTCAGGAAGAGGTCATTCCTACCCTGGTCAAAGCCAGAAAGGAGGTGACCGCACAACATTATCACCACATGTGGCGAAAATATGTTGCGTGGTGTGAGGCCAGGAAGGCCCCACGAAGAAATTTCAACTCGGTCGATTCCTGCATTTCCTGCAAACAGGAGTGTCTATGGGCCTCAAATTGGGGTCCATTAAGGTTCAAATTTCGGCCCTGTCGATTTTTCTTCCAGAAAGAATTGGCTTCAGTTCCTGAAGTCCAGAAGTTTGTCAAGGGAGTATTGCATATACAACCCCCTTTTGTGCCTCCAGTGGCACTGTGGGATCTCAACGTAGTTCTGGGATTCCTCAAAACACATTGGTTTAAAACCAGTCAAATCTGTGGATTTGAAGCATCTCACATGAAAAGTGAACATGCTCTTGGACCTGGCCTGGACCAGGCGAGTGTCAAATTGGTGGTTTTTTTTCTCAAAAAAGCCCATATCTGTTTGTCCATTCGGACAGGGCAGAGCTGCGGACTCGTCCCCAGTTCTCTCCCTAAGGTGGTGTCAGTGTTTCACCTGAACCAGCTTATTGTGGTGTCTTGCGCCTACTAGGGACTTGGAGGACTCCAAGTTGCTAGATGTGGTCAGGGCCCTGAAAATATAGGTTCCAGGACGGCTGGAGTCAGCAAAACTGACTTGCTGTTATCCTGTATGCACCCAACAAACTGGGTGCTCTTGCTTCTAAGCAGACTTTTGCTAGTTGGATGTGTAATACAATTCAGCTTGCACATTCTGTGGCAGGCCTGCCACAGCCAAAATATGTAAATGCCCATTCCACAAGGAAGGTGGGCTCATCTTGGGCGGCTGCCCGAGGAGTCTCGGCTTTACAACTTTGCCGAGCGGCTATTTAGTCAGGGGCAAACACGTTTGTAAAATCCTACAAATTTGATACCCTGGCTAAGGAGGACCTGGAGTTCTCTCATTCGGTGCTGCAGAGTCATCCGCACTCTCCCGCCCGTTTGGGAGCTTTGGTATAATCCCCATGGTCCTTTCAGGAACCCCAGCATCCACTAGGACGATAGAGAAAATAAGAATTTACTTACCGATAATTCTATTTCTCGGAGTCCGTAGTGGATGCTGGGCGCCCATCCCAAGTGCGGATTATCTGCATTACTTGTACATAGTTACAAAAATCGGGTTATTATTTGTTGTGAGCCATCTTTTCAGAGGCTCCGCTGTTATCATACTGTTAACTGGGTTCAGATCACAGGTTGTACAGTGTGATTGGTGTGGCTGGTATGAGTCTTACCCGGGATTCATAAATCCTTCCTTATTGTGTACGCTCGTCCGGGCACAGTATCCTAACTGAGGCTTGGAGGAGGGTCATAGGGGGAGGAGCCAGTGCACACCACCTGATCCTAAAGCTTTACTTTTTGTGCCCTGTCTCCTGCGGAGCCGCTATTCCCCATGGTCCTTTCAGGAACCCCAGCATCCACTACGGACTCCGAGAAATAGAATTATCGGTAAGTAAATTCTTATTTATACTCCACACAGTATTGCCCTTTGCAGTTTATTATGCCCCACACAGTAATGCCACTTAATCCATATTATGCCCCACACAGTAATGCCACTAATTCCATATTATGCCCCACACAGTAATGCCCCTTGTTATGCTCCGTACAGTAATGCCCCTTGCACCAAAGTATGCTCCACACAGTAATGCAACTTGTTATGCCCCACTCAGTAATGCCTCTTGCACCATGCTTCACTTAGTAATAATCACAATACCCCTTAAAATTGGCACTGTACCTGGTCATGTTTCATGCTGCTGCTAGCCTGCTCTGCTCTCTCAACTGCCACCGCCGCCACATTCCCGGCAGTGCTGTGCGGTTGCCTGCTTCCTCCCTCTGCGTTCCGTCTAAATGTCTCTCTTCCAAAATGGCCGCCGCCTCCTCTAGTCTCCATCAAAACTGTCCTTTCAGGCGATGACCATTTTGGGAGGGACGTTTTGACAGTATTATTTATTTATTTATTTATTAACAGTTTCTTATACAGCGCAGCATATTCAGTTGCGCTTTACAATTAGAACAACAGTAATAGAACAAAACTGGGTAAAAACAGACAGACATAGAGGTAGGAAGGCCCTGCTCGCTAGCTTACAATCCATAGTGAAATAGCCATTGATACACAAGGATAGATGTTACCTATTGCATAATATTCTATGCGGCAGGCCAGACTGCATAGAATACAGCACACAATGGCTGCGGGCCGGTGCCTCAAGCGATTGCGCGGCTGTCCTGGTACTAAAAACGGCACTGGATACATCCACATAAAGCTTGAACAAGCTGTAAATGTAATGCAGTGTACTACTCCAATGTTTTAATAAGAACATTTTTTTCGTGGGGGAAAAATCTAGCCATTTTAGGAATTACTTAGTACCACGAAGTCTAAATAGCTTGAAGAGAAGAATATGTTTAATGTCAGGCGTTAATTCAAACTGTAGTAGGATTCCAGAGTCAGTATAATAGGGTCTGGATAACCAGAAACTAGTCTTACTCTGTTGCTGCCAACCAGGGGCTGGCAGGCAACTTTTAGCCTGGGGGGCAAGTCCAGAGCACTGGCCCATAAGTAATGGCGCCATCTTAAATGGAGGTTGTTTTGTTTAAAAGATATTTATTAATTAAAAAAAATTAGGCCTTGTATAAATTATCCCAAAGATACTTTTAATATAAATTTGTCAGTGCGGCCGCGGCTTCAGCAGAGCTGTGTAGTGGAGGGGTGGCCAACCAGTCAGTGGCAAACAGCCAGAAAAGATCTGTAGTCAAGGGTAAGAGCCATATCATGCGCGTGAGCAATAATGGGGGCATGGCATAGTTGTAACAAAGCCACACCCCTTGTGTCATAACCCCATTTTTAGTCATGTTGTACAGTGCCACATACAAATAAAGGGTTCACTACGGCTGGCCGGCGGTCGGGCTCCCGGCGACCAGCATCCCGTCGCCGGGAGCCCGACCGCCGGCTTACCGACAGCGTGGCGAGCGCAAATGAGCCCCTTGCGGGCTCGCTGCGCTCGCCACGCTACGGGCACGGTGGCGCGCTACGCGCGCCACACTATTTTATTCTCCCTCTATGGGGGTCGTGGACCCCCACGAGGGAAAATAAGTGTCGGTATGCCGGCTGTCGGGCTCCCGGCGCCGGTATACTGAGCGCCGGGAGCCCGACCGCCGGCATACAGAAGACCACCCCAAATAAATCCCCTGTACAGTGCCACATACATATAAAAACACCAAAAAATGGGTGCCTCAACAGTGCCAAATACATATATGCCCCCACAGTGCCAGATACATATATGTCCCCACAGTGCCAGATACATATATTCCTCCATAGTGCCAGATACATATATGTCCCCACAGTGCCAGATACATATATTCCTCCACAGTGCCAGATACATATATGCCCCCACAGTGCAAGATACATATATGTCCCCACAGTGCCAGATACATATATTCCTCCACAGTGCCGGATACATATATGCCCCCACAGTGCCAGATACATACATGTCCCCATAGTGCCAGATATGCCCCCACTGCCAGATACACATCTCCCCAGTGCCAGATATGCCCCCACTGCCAGATATACATCTCTCCAGTGCCAGATATGCCCACAGTGCCAGATAAACATGTCCCCCAGTGCCAAATATGCCCCCACTGCTAGGTACAAGTCTTCCCAGTGCCAAATATGCCCCCACTGTCAGATACACATCCCCCCAGTGCCAGATATGCCCCCAGTGCCAAATATGCCCCCACTGTCAGCTACACGTCTCCCCAGTGCCAGATATACCCCCACTGACAGCTACACGTCTCCCCAGTGCCAGATATGGCCCCAGTGCCAAATATGCCCCCACTGTCAGCTACACGTCTCCCCAGTGCCAGATATGCCCCCACTGTCAGCTACATGTCTCCCCAGTGCCAGATATGCCCCCTCTGCCAGCTACACGTCTCCCCAGCGCCAGATATGGCCCCAGTGCCAGAAACACATTTCCCCTCAGTGCCAGATATGCCCCCAGTGCCAGAAACAATGTCCCCCCAGTGCCAGATATGCCCCCAGCGCCAGATACACGTACCCCCAATGCCAGATATGCCCCCAGTGTAAGATACACATGTCCCCACACTGCACCCCCCCAAGTGCTGCTCACCGCCGCGCTGCTGCTCTGCTCAGTCTGCTGCTTGTGAGGGGAGAAGAGCGCAGCGTGCACCTCTCCTGCCCCTCAGTCTCCACTCTCCGGCGGCGTTGATTCTCTCTAATTAGGCGCCGGTCCGTGAGCCAATCAGAGTTCGCAAACCGGCAGCTAAAACTCCTCATTGGCTGCCGGTCCGCAAGCTCTGATTGGCCCACGGGCCGGCGCCGGGCACTGCAGACTAGGGCAGCGGGAGGCGCCGCGGGAGCTAATGAGCAGCATGCGGAGATGGAAAGAGCTGCATGTGGCTCGAGAGCCGTGGGTTGGACACCGCTGGTGTAGTGAAAGGTGGCGGCCGGCCCATGACCCTTGGAAGTAGCGTGGCCTGGGGGGCACGTGGCACCCTGCTCCCCGGGCCAGCCCGCCTCTGCTGCCAACATATTCCTCTTTGTCAAGTTGTCTCACTTCTATTTGCATTTAAACTTCAATACACAGTGTTCGTTTAATATAAATAAGGCATTCACACCTTTTGACCTTATTTAACCTCGTACAGTGGTGGTCATTCCGAATTGTTCGCTCGTTGCCGATTTTCGCTATGCTGCGATTTGTTGCTAAATGCGCATGCGCATGGTACGCAGCGCGCATGCGCTTAGTTATTTAGCTAAAAACTTAGCAGTTTTGCTGTTGTTCGTGCGGCGCTTTTCAGTCGCACTGCTGATCGGTGAGTGATTGACAGGAAAGGGGCGTTTCTGGGTGCTAACTGAGCGTCCGGGAGTGTGCTAAAAAACGCAGGCGTGTCAGGCAAAAACGCAGGAGTGGCTGGAGAGACAGAGGAGTGGATGGCCGAACGCAGGGCGTGTTTGTGACGTCAAACCAGGAACTAAACGGACCGAGCTGATCGCAATCTAGAAGTAGGTCTGGAGCTACTCAGAAACTGCAAGGAATTATTTAGTAGCAATTCTGCTAACCTTTCGTTCGCTATTCTGCTACACTCCCAGAGGGCGGCGGCCTAGCGTTTGCAATGCTGCTAAAAGCAGCTAAAGAGCGAACAACTCGGAATGAGGGCCAGTATGTGTATAAATACATATATGCGTCTCAATTATTATACCAAACTCCAATAAAATATTACCACATCAAAGACAATTTATATGGTGTGTAATCAGAAGCTGCACTTAGGTGGTCATTCCGAGTTGTTCACTCGCTAGCAGTTTTTAGCAGCCATGCATCCGCCGCCCACTGGGAGTGTATTTTAGCTTAGCAGAAGTGCGAACGAACGGATCGCAGAGCGGCTGCAAAGTTTTTTTGTGCAGTTTCTGAGTAGCTCAAAACCTACTCAGCGCTTGCGATGACTTCAGACTGTTCAGTTCCTGTTTTGACGTCACAAACACGCCCTGCGTTCGCCCAGCCACGCCTGCATTTTTCCTGGCACGCCTGCGTTTTTACGAACACTCCCTGAAAACGGTCAGTTGACACCCAGAAATGCCCACGTCATGTCAATCACTCTGCGGTCAGCAGTGCGACTGAAAAGCTTCGCTAGACCCTGTGTGAAACTACATCGGCAGTTGTAATAGTACGTTGTGCTTGCGCATAGCGCCGCAAGCGCAGAAGTGCTGTTTTTTTGCCTCATCGCTGCACAGCGAACTAATGCAGCTAGCGATCAACTCAGAATGACCCACTTAATCTAAAGTTCTTTGTGTAAAGCAAAAGTTAATCTTTAGGTCAAAGTCCCTTTATTAGACCAGAGCAGTAGGATGTTACAGCTCAAAATACAGACTATCCCTTTTGGGGTATCTTCATAGAGCAAAGGATGCAAAAAGGAGAGTTATGGTAGACTTATCATTTCTAACTCTTTCTGCGAGGTACATTGGTTCTACAGGAAAACATCGGGGTGTAGACGCAGGGATGTGCGGTAAGCTAAATAGCTCAGGAGGCACTGGCTGGCACCAGAGCCAGATTTACATGCAATATATGAGCCAAAGCGTACATCTGGGCATTATACACAGGTGCAGCAGTATAAACTCCTGGAAATTTGGTGAGTTTTGATCAGAGATGTGCGGAAAAGAAAGCCAGGTGAGGCACTGCCTCACCTGCCATAGACTTTTTACTCCAGAGTTTTGGCTATAAAAATTATTAGAA
Organism: Pseudophryne corroboree; assembly: GCF_028390025.1. Taxonomy (NCBI): domain Eukaryota; kingdom Metazoa; phylum Chordata; class Amphibia; order Anura; family Myobatrachidae; genus Pseudophryne; species Pseudophryne corroboree. The sequence continues at coordinate 698,508,396 of NC_086444.1, read as the reverse complement.
TAATACAAAGAAGATATTTCAAACATATTCTTTGTATTTTTCATATACTTTATACAGTCAAAACTCTGGCTCAAACAATAGTATGACAGGAAAGGCTCTGCCACACCTGCCTCACCCCACCGCACATCACTGGTGTAGAGTGGATCTTGATCCAGAGGCACCAACACGCTAAAGCTTTAGGCTGTCCCAAGATGCATTGGGGCCTCCTCTATAAACCCCGCCTCCAGGCACTGGAGCTCAGTTTTGTTAACCAGTAAAATGCAGGCGCAGGCAAGAGAGAAGGCAGATGTTAGTCACATAGAACCACATTCTCACGACCTGTGGAACCAATGTACCTCACAGAAAGAGAGTTAACAATGGTAAGTCTACCATAACGCTCCTTTTCTGCAGCAGGGTACATTGTTTTCCACAGGAAAACATTGGGATGTCCTAAAGTAGTTCCTCAAGGGAGGGGACGCGCCTTAGCGGGCATGAGAACCCGGCATCCAAAGGATGCATCCTGGGAGGCGGAAGTATCAAAGGCATATAACCTAATAAATGTGTTCACTGAGGACCACGTAGCTGCCTTGCACAATTGTTCTGCGGATGCGCCATGGCAGGCCGCCCAAGAAGGTCCAGCAGACCGAGTAGAGTGGGCTTTAATAGTAGCAGGAGCTGGAAGTCCAGCCTGCACATAAGCTTGTGCAATCACCATTCTAATCCATCTGGCCAAGGTTTGCTTATTCGCAGGCCAGCCACGTTTGTGGAAACCAAACAGTGCAAAAAGGGAATCTGACCTCCCGATAAAGGCAGTCCTCTCCACATAAATACGGAGAGCTCTTACCACATCCAAAGAACGATCTTTGGAATACAAGTCTGAAGAGATAAAGGCTGTCAATCTCTTGATTAAGGTGAAAAGATGACACCACCTTAGGCAAATAACCCGGTCAAGTTCGCAGAGCTGCCTGGCCATGGTGAAAAATCAAATAGGGTGGCGACAGGTCAAAGCGCCTAAGTCCGACACCCGTCTTGCAGGGGCAATAGCCAGCAAAAACAGGACCTTGGCTGTGAGCCATTTAAGGTCCACTGACTCAAGAGGTTCAAAGGGAGACTCTTGCAGGGCCTTTAGTACAACAGTCAAATCCCATGGAGCCGCAGGAGGGACATAGGGTGGCTGAATCCTCAGTACGCCCTGAGTGAAAGTATGAACGTCGGGTATAGATACAATTTTTCTCTGAAACCATGCCGACAATGCAGATATGTGAACCTTGAGGGTGGCCAGACGAAGAACTACGTCAAGGCCTTGTTGCAGAAAAGCCAGGATTCTGGATGTTCTGAATCAATATGCATCATAATTCTTATCAGCACACCAGGTGAAGTAAGAATTCCAGACCCAGTAATAAATCCAGGCAGATGCCGGTTTGCGGGCTTTCATAATAGTCTGAATAATGGCCTCTCAAATTCCTTTGACCCTCAGGAGTGATGCGTCAAGAGCCATGTCGTCAAAGCCAGTCTGGCCAGGTCTGGGTAAAGACAAGGGCCCTGTATGAGAAGGTCCGTACCCTGAGGAAGTAGAAGGGGTCTCTCTGTCAATAGACCCTGCAGGTCTGAGAACCAATGCCTTCGAGGCCACACTGGAGTGACTAGAAGTAATATTCTTCCTTCTTGTTTGAACTTCCATAGTACCCTGTGCAGGAGTGACACTGGAGGGAACACGTAGGGCAGTGGAAAGTTCTATGGAACCACCAGTGCGTCCACGAACGTTGCTTGAGGATCCATGGTCCTTGATCCGAAGATCGGTACCTTGTGATTGTGTCGAGATGCCATGAGGTCTACATCTGGTAGCAGAGCCGGCCCTAACCAATATGATGCCCTAGGCAAAATTCTGGCTGGTGCCCCCTAGCACCACCGCTGGTTCCGCCTCTGACCTTGCACCTCTTTCCCAGCACCATCACCCCTCACCCATAGCAGTCCTTATTTTGGTGTTTGTACCCCTTATATTTTAAATAGGAACAGTTCGCACATTTGGTGCTCAGCCCAAAAAGGGGTGTGTTTTTGCTGGCAAGGTGCATGGCCACACAATAGTAACCCCAATTCCATTTACGCCACACAGTACTGCAACTTTATTCACATTTGATCATGCGATAGTGTCCATAATTCATATTACATCCCACAGTAGTATCACTTTATCTTATAAATGTTAATCCTCACAGTAGAGCCCCTTATTCACATTACATCACACTGAATTGCTCCTTATTCACATTACACCACACCCTATTGCTCTTTGTTCACATTAGATGACACAGTAGTGCCCTTTCTATATGCAACGCCACATAGTAGAGCACCTTATACACATAATGCCACAGAGTAATGCCCCTTACACATATGAGACACATTATTAATGTCCTTATAAACATAATGTGCCTTACACATTATGACTACCTTTATTAATGCCCTTTTACACATAATGTCCCTTACACATATGCCGCACATTATTAATGCCCTTATGCACATAATGACACACATAGTGCCCCCTACACATTTGCTGCACATTATTAATGCCCCTATACACATAATGACACACATACAGTAGTACCCTGTTACACATATGCCGCACATTATTAATGCCCTTATACACATAATGACACACATAGTGCCCCTTACACATATGTTGCACATTATTAATGCATTTTTACATGACACACATAATGCTCCTTACACATATTCCGAACACTACTGCACAACCAACCCACTCACATGCACACAGCACTCACACTGCCACTAACACTGCTTGGATACAGATGTGTCCTCATAAATCTTGCCTCAATGCTAACGTCGGGCACCTTTTTTTATGAAAATGCAGCTTATTTGCATTGCTATGTGGCTAGGATGCACAAGCAGATTCTGCTGATTAAAATGATATGTAGCATGCCTATATACTATGTGAGACTGGCTGTATCTGCATATGAAATGCTACACACAGAATATAGGCATGCTGCATATCATTTTAATCAGCAGAAGCTGGTGATGCTCCTAGGCATATCAAATGCACTAGGCAATTGCCTAGTTTGCCTATGCCTATGGCCGGCTCTGTCCGGTAGGCCCAATCTGTCCACTAGGAGTTGAAAGACTTTCGGATGAAGACTCCGGCGTGCACATCCTGGCGACTGAGGAAGTTCGCTTCCCAGTTTAGGATCCCAGGAATGAACACTGCCGATATGGCTGGCAGATGGCGTTCCACCCAACAAAGGATTTTTGACACTTCCACCATTGCCATGCGGCTTCAAGTGCTGCCTTGATGGTTTATGTATGCCACCATGGTGGCGTTGTCTGACCGTATTTGAACAGGCCTGTTCTGTACCAGAGGCTGGGCGAGAGATAGTACATTTAACACCATTCTCAACTCCAGAATGTTTATTGGGAGGAGTGATTCCTCCCTGGTCCAGCGACCCTGAAATGAGTGTTGCTCCAACACTGCACCCCATCCCCTTAGACTGGTGTCCGTTGTCAGCAGGACCAAGTCGGGGATCCAGAAGGGTCAGCCTCTGATTAATCGCTGGTCCTGTAGCCACCAGGTCAGCAACAGACGAACCTTCGAAGTTAAAGTGATCATCTGAGCTCTGATCCAATGAGGTTAGCTGTCCCATCTGGAAAGGATTAACCTCTGTAGTGGGCGGGAATGAAATTGAGCGTACTCTACCATGTCGAACGCTGACACCATCACGCCAAGTGCTTGCATCGGCACTCTGTGACAACAAAGGAAGCATATTATCCAGGGGCGTCTCTAGAGAGGAGGGGACCCGTGTGCAGACTCAATGTGTGGGCCCCCTCCTCTCCCATCGCCATCGCGCCGCTGCTAGCACTCTGAGCGCTGTAGACTCTGGCACAGTGCCAGAGTCTACAGTGCTTGCGCAGGACTCCAAAAAATGTCCGCCGCACCATTTTTTCCGGAGTCCTGCACGTGCGCTGTAGACTCTGGCACAGTGCCAGAGTCTCTAGTGGTCAGTGCACTAGCAGCAACGCCTTGGCTACGGGAGAGGAGGGGGCCCACACATGGTCAGCGATGGACTCTGGAAAGGTAAGTATAGGAGAAATGGGTGCGGTGTGGGCCCCCCCTGGACTCAGGGGCTCGTGTGCACCGCACACACTGCACCCATTATAGAAACACCAATGTTCTTATCCTGTCCTGAAGTTTCAGGACCTTTTCAGGAGACAGAAACAGCCGTTGACTGTGTGCGTCCAGAAGTGCCCCCAGGTGCACCATGCTCTGAGCTGGGACCAGCAAGGACTTTTTCCTATTGATAAGCCACCCGTGGGCTTGCAGGAAGTTTACCATCCTTTTCAGATGACTGAGGAGGACATCATGGGAATTTGCCATAATCAGCAGGACATCCAGATACGGCAGGATTCTGATTTCCTGGCGACTGAGATGGGCTGTCATAATGGCCATGATCTTGGTGAAGATCTGAGGAGCTGTGGCCGGTCCAAATGGTAGAGCGTGGAATTGATAATGTAGGTTGCCAATAGCAAACTGCAGAATCTGCTGGAGATACATGGCAATAGGTATATGCAGGTATGCATCCTGTATATCCAGGGATACCATATAGTCTCCGGGTTCCATAGCCAGTACAATTGAGCGCAGTGTTTCCATACGAAACCGGGCACTCTCACAAACTTGTTAAGAGATTTGAGGTTGAGTATAGGCTGGAATGACCAATTTAATTTCGTAACTAGAAACAGGGTCGAGTAATAACCTCTGCCTCTCTCGAACTGAGGTACCGGCAGGGCCGTCTTAACAGCAGTGTAGGCCTCTGGGCACAGCAATCCATTGGGGCCCCTACCCATCCTCCAGCAGTAGGGGGTGCTCTCAGCGGCAGCTTTGATGTCCCGCAGACAGTAGGGGGTGTTCTATCTTCCGCTCAGCATGTATTAATTTAAAGACTCCAAATGATTAAAATGATTAATCCTTTTAATCATTTGGAGTCTTTAAATTAATGACCATTATGTAATATTCAATATATAATTGGTTGTAAATATACCTATGATGATTTATTATCTATATTGTAACATATATCTATGTACGATATTTAGGGATGCACATTGTAATATATCCCTATGTACATCATGTACTTATGGACAATAATTGTATATTGTTGTACTCCCCTAATTATATAACATTCTCTTATTTATGTATTGTTTCCTCAATCGGGTAATATTGTTCAATTTGATGAAAATTCCATTTTTGATAAATATGTTATCAATAAGACATTTATATATGTACTTTTTCTCCTTTCTTCACACCCAAAGACACCCCTGAAGAAGTTGCCACAGACGAAACGCGTTGAATGAAATATTTTATTGTATTAATCTTGTATTAACAAGAAGTGAATGGGTATATACAAGAAAAATGCTTGACAAATTGATATATTTTATATATTTTTTATATGTCCGATAGAATATTTGTGTGAAAGAACTCTATTGAGAAATGTTTTACTTTGCATTTTATAAATAAAAGAAAGTTTTTATAATTTTTGGGTGTGATATATAAGGTGTTAATAGTGTATCCTCAGATCATATCCATATTGGTAAAATGTATAAAATTTATTGAATTATAGTGCTGCTCAAAATCAACCATTTATATATACACAGCGCGGTCCTAGACCGGAGGTATACTGTATATTAGAATACTCGTACAATATATTCTATATCAGGTACACTTTTTCTTAAATAATGCTGTCTGTATAAAGACATGAAGAATACTCAAGTGTTTGTAAAGTCACAGCGCTGTATACAGGCCGCTTTACAAAGGAGACCTTGTCCGGGGGCCAGCCGCAGCTATGCTCAGAAGATGGCACCCAGCGTCTCAGTCAGGGAGTGAGTGATAGTACGAGGCAGCTCCAATGCATGAAAATCTGCTCAGAGATGGTGCCCTGGTCTGGGGAAGGGGCTACAGGTTAAGCGCCACCTCCCCTATGCTGGAGTTCCATCCAGGTACTGTGAATCTTATTAAATGGGGTGTTAGTACACCCGACCTGTACTCAGATGCCCCGGTGGTCTAATGGGATCCCTGCTCGGAGACAGTGTCCACGCCAGCACTGTGACCCGTCTCCCTAGGTCATGGACGCAATGCGATTTAATGGCGGGTCCCGTCTGGGGGACCCTCTTAGCTCCTTCCCATAGCAGCAACATGATCCAGGAGAGCGGTCTGTGACTGTGTGCCTAAGCTGGAGCATCTCCGCCGCAAGTACCCGGGAACTGAGCCATGGGAGTGTGCAACGCCGCTTGGGAGGTGATGGAGCTGCAGCGCTGAAGTGTCACCCTGACATACAGCGCTGACAGCCCAGAGAAGAAATCTTCTTAAAAGCTTTTTCAGGGCTACCCAATGCAGTCCTCCTGTTAGGTGACCTGCTGCTGCAGGCACCAACTCGAAACTGTGCTCCAGTGCCTGGAAGCGGGGTTTATAGAGGAGGCCCCAATGCATCCTGGAATAGCCTAAAGCTTTAGCCTGTTGGTGCCTCTGGATCAAGATCCACTCTACACCTCAATGTTTTCCTGTGGAACCAATGTATCCTGCTTCAGAAACTTCTTTTTGGATCCTGAAATCAGACCTTCATACCAAAATGCACCCAAAAAATGGCCAATGGCCGGACATTAAATACTTTTCAAAATATTTATTCCTAAGAATTGATTGTTTTTATAAAAATGTGCTTACATAACACCTTAATACAATGCAATGGTGCCCCATTAATGGTAAGATGACAACAGCCTTCTGTTTTACTCTATCACAGGTGTGAACTCCTGACAGTTGTGCCACCCAGTAGTGATACTTTGGCAACCTTAACTTACACTTTTTGTCTTAATCAAGAATTCATCAGGTGTAGATCAGACAGAGTATACTGTTTTTTCAGGGTGTAGTATGTTATGGCGGCGGTCAGGCTCCCGGCGACCAGCATACCGACACCGGAATCCCTACCGCCGGCATACCGACAGCTGGGCAAGCACAAATGAGCCCCTTGCCACGCTATCTATTCTCCCTCCAGGGGGGTCGTGGACCCCCAAGAGGGAGAAGAACTGTCGATATGCCGGTGGTCGGGATTCCAGCGCTGGTATGCTGGTCGCCGGGAGCCTGACTGCCGGCAAAGTGAAAACCACCCGTTTTTTTATCTACCCCTGATGAAGCCCTATATTTATATGAAGGGGTAAAGAAAGTTATGCAATTTTGGTATGCTTTCGCAGTATGGAAATACTTATCTTAAATAACAAAAAATGTATACTGTATGTGTATCTCCATGGGCCCATTCATTTCTCCTTTTGTGATAAAAAAAATATTGTAACTTGTAAAGAAGTAAAATATTGCAAACCGTTATATAAGCCATCTATTCATTATTACAAATTATTTTTTTATTTCTTATGTTGGATAACTGTGGAATACTTTTTTTTAACAGGAAACCTGAATTGCCAAAAAGGGACATTATAAAACACATGAAAGATGAAGGCAAAGAGCTCAAAGAATTAAGGAAAAAATTTAAGGTATTAAAATTACAAATAGTATAACAATGATCTGTACTAAGGGGGTAATTCAGAGTTGATCGCAGCAGCACATTTGTTAGCAGTTAGGCAAAACCATGGGGGGTTTATTCCGTGTTGATCGCTAGCTGCATTCGTTCACTGTGCAGCGATGAGGCAAAAAAATGGCAGTTCTGCGCATGCGTATGCGGGACGTACTATTACAACGGTCAATGTAGTTTCACACAGGGTCTAGCGAAGCTTTTCAGTCGCACTGCTGACCGCAGAGTGATTGACATGAAGTGGGTGTTTCTAGGTGTCAACTGACCGTTTTCAGGGAGTGTTCGTAAAAACGCAGGCGTGCCAGGAAAAATGCAGGCGTGGCTGGGCGAACGCAGGGCGTGTTTGTGACGTCAAAACAGGAACTGAACAGTATGAATAATAATTATAATAATAATAGTTTTATTTATATAACGCTCTTTCTCCAATAGGACTCAAGGCACTTAACAGATACATAGCATAATATAGTACAGAAAATAATGAAGTACCTCAGTGATCGCAAGCGCTGAGTAGGTTTAGAGCTACTCTGAAACTGCACAAAAAAAATTGGAGCCGCTCTAAGATCCTTTCGTTCGCACTTCTGCTAAGCTAAAATACACTCCCAGTGGGCGGCGGCATAGCGTTTGCACGGCTGCTAAAAACTGCTAGCGAGCGAACAACTCGCATGTGCACTGCAGGTGTGGCAGATATAACATTTGCAGAGAGTTAGATTTGGGTGGGTTATTTTGTTTCTGTGCAGGGTAAATACTGGCTGCTTTATTTTTACACTCCAATTTAGATTTCAGTTTGAACACCTGCCCCCCAAATCTAACTCTCTCTGCACATGTTATATCTGCCCCCCCTGCAGTGCACATGGTTTGGCCCAACTGCTAACAAAGTTCCTGCTGCGATCAACTCTGAATTAGGCCCTAAAATACCAGCTGCAATTTCTGGATGCATTTGAGGGTTAACAATAACACACCAAGCAGGGGCAACACAGCTTGATTTAGATAATAGTATTTAATCTTGCTATACTTAATACAATCAACAGAATAGCAAGTAAGTGTTGCTTAGTCACAAATGTAATTTTTTATTATTATTATTATTATTATTACCTTTTACTTATGTGATGCCACAAGGGTTCCTAGTGCTGTATACAGAACAGTTCTAGACAAATACACATGTTGTTTATATATACAGTACTGTACATAACAAAATAATTCTACTCATTAAATGATACAATTACTTAGAGAAAACTGAAGGAAAGAGGACCCTGCTTGCAAGAATTTACATTTGAGGGGCTGTGGTTGGACATTTAGGGTGGGGTGAGGGGGGGGGGGTCAGATTTGAGGGTTGCGCAGGTTGGCAGGAGGCAAGATTGTAAGAATAAATGAGTTTTAAGGATGTGTTCATCACCTTCTGTCTTGATATTAGGCTGGACTTTTACAAAGCTGACAATAGGGACAGTCCAGGCACATTTTAAAAATGTACCCCCGAAAAGATTTGTCAGTAAAACAGTCCCGATTTTTAAGTGTTGAATAAATATACTCTATATTCCACGCAGTTTTTCTATACACTAACGTTTGCCTGTATCTTTACTCAATTGGATGTCTGTTATTGCTCAGTGAATCTAATTATACAAAGACAGTAGTGCCATGTAATATTGTGATGTATATTATATATTGTACACATTGATCACAAAATTTATATTTGCAGCTTTTACTTCAGGGATTAACACAAAAAGATGCTTGTGACTACTAACCAAGCCATGTAAAGCTGCTCATGGGAGAAGCAGCTGTTCCTGAGATCTACGCCTGCAGCCCTGAGCATTTGCCGCTGCGATTTGTTGATTGTTGATTGTCACAGCAAAGCAGACGCTTACAGGAAACTACAGGCACTTGAATTGAAAAGGAAACTTGTTGGGGATAAGGGGTATACTCAGGGGCATAACTAGACCTTTGTGGGCCCCATAGCAAAATTCAGAAAGGGCCAATCCAGTACTCCGGAAGAATGTAGGGCGAGGGGCGATTTGGGGTCCGAAAAGCAGAGGGGGAGGGGTCTGACAGAGTAGAGGGCGGGACCAGACAGGATGACAGGATGGAGGCTAAGGTGTTAGTTGTACACATACATACATTATATATATATATATATATATATATATATATATATATATATAGAGAGAGAGAGAGAGAGAGAGAGAGAGAGAGAGAGAGAGAGAGAGAGAGAGAGAGAGAGAGAGAGAGAGAGAGAGAGAGAGAGAGAGAGAGAAAGTTTCCACAAAGTGGAGGGTGCACTCTCATGAAAGAAACAGAGAATCTTCAGTCTTGTTGTCAGAGTTTATTGTAGCTTCAAATGCATCTCAACGTTTAGATCCCAATTATGGATAATTCTCAAGAAAGGCTGTACAGCGTTCACAGTTTCCAACATTAACACATGTATATAATATCTAAAGGAAACAAAACATGAAAAAATAGTCAGCTTCCCAGGCCCCAAATTATGGCAATATTGCACACATACGTAAATCATCAAAATACCAATTATAACTGCAAATAAGTGCAATCTTTATATGGATATATATGTGTGTATACACCCTTATACCCAAGGCAAGCCAGTTCAAGAGCCCACTATCCAAAGGTGGGCAATCTTAATTATCCTTATGTGCAAATAGTATAATATTAATACATTTATAGGTGCCGAATGTAGACATAGTGCAAACAGTCCCAGGTGTTCAATAATCTCAAGGTACTGATATTACTCCACCAGAACATGCAAAAACCACAAAACGCTAGTTTACCTGGAATATCCAATTTAGTTTGCACTATGCCTAGAATATTTTACTGTGAAATCTTTTAAACACCAACACCCCTTAAATGTTTTTGTTTTGTTATTTCTCTTATTCTGTAATGCTATTATCAATCAATTTTATCTTCTTCATCTTAATAATAATGATAATAATAATGATGATAATAATAATAATAATAATAATAGTAATAATACATGTATAAAGGAGTGACACTGGTAAACTAACAAGAATATGATAAACTAAAAATGCTCACAAGTCATACTCCCAAATGTCTTTTGTCTCACTCAGATTGAAGGCGAGATAAAGGTTTTGACTCGTATGATGGTTGTTCCAAGTGCTGGGAACAAGAGAGGAGGTGGAAAGGATCTACCAATCAGTAAAGGCGAGATCCTAGAAGTGATCCAGTTTACTAACCAAGAAAAAATACTGTGTCGAAATAGTAAAGGCAAATGTATGTACACTGTAATAAAATAACTAAAATGATTTAATTAATGAAGTCAAAATGTTTCAGAGTATTAAAGTACTTGGGAGCATATTTGCCATAATCCGCATTTAAAATGAGGTTGTGGTGTGATATTTTCACCTTAATTCACATTGCAAATTTAGGAAATATCACTTAAATTTACCAAAAATCACTTCCAGGGACAGAGCTTTCCTTAAAGATCTGTCCCTGCGAATCACCTCGGCATCATTTTCACTGTATTTTTATTTTTTAAATAAATGAGAATGTGTCTGCGCATGTGCCGGCTACCTGTCTCCACCATGCCCAATAGACATATATAAATATGCCAGATGGACAGCCAAATACAGATTTTTAAATTCTATATAACGCTAATGAGATAATTTTTTTTGTAACATAATACTTTCCTTGAAACTTCTGACAACATATGATCACAGCCACTTCAAAGTGACACTTATATGGTCTTTTTGTTTTATTAGATGGATATGTTAAAAGAAGATATGTTTTGCAACTGTAAGTATTACTATTTTTTATTAAGAATTAGTACAATAAATGAGCACCACCAGGAATCTTTAGAAGAAAATGTGAATATGGACTAGAGACTAGAGATGAGCGGGTTCGGTTCCTCTGAATCCGAACCCGCCCGAACTTCAGCTTTTTTTACACGGATCCGAGCGACTCGGATCTTCCCGCCTTGCTCGGTTAACCCGAGCGCGCCCGAACGTCATCATGACGCTGTCGGATTCTCGCGAGGCTCGGATTCTATCGCGAGACTCGGATTCTATATAAGGAGCCGCGCGTCGCCGCCATTTTACACGTGCATTGAGATTGATAGTGAGAGGACGTGGCTGGCGTCCTCTCCGTTTAGAGAAGAAATAGATAGGAGAGTGAGAGTGAGACAGTGACACTTCATTTACTGGAGCTTAGGAGGAGTACTCAGACAGAGAGTGCAGAATTTTGCTGATAGTATTAGTTAGTTATACTAGTGACAGAGTGAGACAGTGACACTTCATTTACTGGAGCTTAGGAGGAGTACTCAGACAGAGAGTGCAGAATTTTGCTGATAGTATTAGTTAGTTATACTAGTGACTGACCAGTGACCACCAGTGCAGTTTTATATTATTTAATATAATCCGTTCTCTGCCTGAAAAAACGATACACAGTGACTCAGTCACATACCATATCTGTGCTCAGCCCAGTGTGCTGCTGCATCATCTATGTATAATATCTGACTGTGCTCACACAGCTTAATTGTGGGGGAGACTGGGGAGCAGTTAGGTTATAGCAGGAGCCAGGAGTACATATTAAAATTAAACAGTGCACACTTTTTTTCTGCAGGAGTGCCACTGCCAGTGTGACTGACCAGTGACCTGACCACCAGTATATAGTATACTATATTGTATTGTGAATGTCTGCCTGTAAAAGTTAAACACACGTCGTGTGACTTGTGTGGTGTTTTTTTATTCTATAAAATAAAAAACTCATTCTGCTGACAGACAGTGTCCAGCAGGTCCGTCATTATATAATATATACCTGTCCGGCTGCAGTAGTGATATATATATATTTTTTATATCATTATTTATCATCCAGTCGCAGCAGACACAGTACGGTAGTTCACGGCTGTAGCTACCTCTGTGTCGGCACTCGGCAGTCCATCCATAATTGTATACCACCTACCCGTGTTTTTTTTTTTCTTTCTTCTTTATACATACTACATCTCATTATCATCCAGTCTATATTAGCAGCAGACACAGTACAGTACGGTAGTCCACGGCTGTAGCTACCTCTGTGCCGGCACTCGGCAGTCCGTCCATAATTGTATACCACCTACCCGTGGTTTTTTTTTTCTTTCTTCTTTATACATACTACATCTCATTATCAACCAGTCTATATTAGCAGCAGACACAGTACGGTAGTCCACGGCTGTAGCTACCTCTGTGTCGGCACTCGGCAGTCCATCCATAATTGTATACCACCTACCCGTGGTTTTTTTTTCTTTCTTCTTTATACATACATACTACATCTCTTTATCAACCAGTCTATATTAGCAGCAGACACAGTACGGTAGTCCACGGCTGTAGCTACCTCTGTGTCGGCACTCGGCAGTCCATCCATAATTGTATACCACCTACCCGTGGTTTTTTTTTCTTTCTTCTTTATACATACTACATCTCATTATCATCCAGTCTATATTAGCAGCAGACACAGTACAGTACGGTAGTCCACGGCTGTAGCTACCTCTGTGTCGGCACTCGGCAGTCCATAAATAATTGTATACCACCTACCCGTGGTTTTTTTTTCTTTCTTCTTTATACATACATACTACATCTCTTTATCAACCAGTCTATATTAGCAGCAGACACAGTACGGTAGTCCACGGCTGTAGCTACCTCTGTGTCGGCACTCGGCAGTCCATCCATAATTGTATACCACCTACCCGTGGTTTTTTTTTTCTTCTTTATACATACTACATCTCATTATCATCCAGTCTATATTAGCAGCAGACACAGTACAGTACGGTAGTCCACGGCTGTAGCTACCTCTGTGTCGGCACTCGGCAGTCCATCCATAATTGTATACCACCTACCCCTGGTTTTTTCTTCTTTCTTCTTTATACATACATACTACATCTCTTTATCAACCAGTCTATATTAGCAGCAGACACAGTACGGTAGTCCACGGCTGTAGCTACCTCTGTGTCGGCACTCGGCAGTCCGTCCATAATTGTATACCACCTACCCGTGGTTTTTTTTTTCTTTCTTCTTTATACATACTACATCTCATTATCATCCAGTCTATATTAGCAGCAGACACAGTACAGTACGGTAGTCCACGGCTGTAGCTACCTCTGTGTCGGCACTCGGCAGTCCATCCATAATTGTATACTAGTATCCATCCATCTCCATTGTTTACCTGAGGTGCCTTTTAGTTGTGCCTATTAAAATATGGAGAACAAAAATGTTGAGGTTCCAAAATTAGGGAAAGATCAAGATCCACTTCCACCTCGTGCTGAAGCTGCTGCCACTAGTCATGGCCGAGACGATGAAATGCCAGCAACGTCGTCTGCCAAGGCCGATGCCCAATGGCATAGTACAGAGCATGTCAAATCCAAAACACCAAATATCAGTAAAAAAAGGACTCCAAAACCTAAAATAAAATTGTCAGAGGAGAAGCGTAAACTTGCTAATATGCCATTTACCACACGGAGTGGCAAGGAACGGCTGAGGCCCTGGCCTATGTTCATGGCTAGTGGTTCAGCTTCACATGAGGATGGAGGCACTCAGCCTCTCGCTAGAAAAATGAAAAGACTCAAGCTGGCAAAAGCAGTAGCACCGCAAAGAACTGTGCGTTCTTCGAAATCCCAAATCCACAAGGAGAGTCCAATTGTGTCGGTTGCGATGCCTGACCTTCCCAACACTGGTCGTGAAGAGCATGCGCCTTCCACCATTTGCACGCCCCCTGCAAGTGCTGGAAGGAGCACCCGCAGTCCAGTTCCTGATAGTCAGATTGAAGATGTCAGTGTTGAAGTACACCAGGATGAGGAGGATATGGGTGTTGCTGGCGCTGGGGAGGAAATTGACCAGGAGGATTCTGATGGTGAGGTGGTTTGTTTAAGTCAGGCACCCGGGGAGACACCTGTTGTCCGTGGGAGGAATATGGCCGTTGACATGCCTGGTGAAAATACCAAAAAAATCAGCTCTTCGGTGTGGAAGTATTTCACCAGAAATGCGGACAACATTTGTCAAGCCGTGTGTTCCCTTTGTCAAGCTGTAATAAGTAGGGGTAAGGACGTTAACCACCTCGGAACATCCTCCCTTATACGTCACCTGCAGCGCATTCATAATAAGTCAGTGACAAGTTCAAAAACTTTGGCCGACAGCGGAAGCAGTCCACTGACCAGTAAATCCCTTCCTCTTGTAACCAAGCTCACGCAAACCACCCCACCAACTCCCTCAGTGTCAATTTCCTCCTTCCCCAGGAATGCCAATAGTCCTGCAGGCCATGTCACTGGCAATTCTGACGAGTCCTTTCCTGCCTGGGATTCCTCCGATGCATCCTTGCGTGTAACGCCTACTGCTGCTGGCGCTGCTGTTGTTGCTGCTGGGAGTCGATGGTCATCCCAGAGGGGAAGTCGTAAGCCCACTTGTACTACTTCCAGTAAGCAATTGACTGTCCAACAGTCCTTTGCGAGGAAGATGAAATATCACAGCAGTCATCCTGCTGCAAAGCGGATAACTGAGGCCTTGACAACTATGTTGGTGTTAGACGTGCGTCCGGTATCCGCCGTTAGTTCACAGGGAACTAGACAATTTATTGAGGCAGTGTGCCCCCGTTACCAAATACCATCTAGGTTCCACTTCTCTAGGCAGGCGATACCGAGAATGTACACGGACGTCAGAAAAAGACTCACCAGTGTCCTAAAAAATGCAGTTGTACCCAATGTCCACTTAACCACGGACATGTGGACAAGTGGAGCAGGGCAGGGTCAGGACTATATGACTGTGACAGCCCACTGGGTAGATGTATGGACTCCCGCCGCAAGAACAGCAGCGGCGGCACCAGTAGCAGCATCTCGCAAACGCCAACTCTTTCCTAGGCAGGCTACGCTTTGTATCACCGCTTTCCAGAATACGCACACAGCTGAAAACCTCTTACGGCAACTGAGGAAGATCATCGCGGAATGGCTTACCCCAATTGGACTCTCCTGTGGATTTGTGGCATCGGACAACGCCAGCAATATTGTGTGTGCATTAAATATGGGCAAATTCCAGCACGTCCCATGTTTTGCACATACCTTGAATTTGGTGGTGCAGAATTTTTTAAAAAACGACAGGGGCGTGCAAGAGATGCTGTCGGTGGCCAGAAGAATTGCGGGACACTTTCGGCGTACAGGCACCACGTACAGAAGACTGGAGCACCACCAAAAACTACTGAACCTGCCCTGCCATCATCTGAAGCAAGAAGTGGTAACGAGGTGGAATTCAACCCTCTATATGCTTCAGAGGTTGGAGGAGCAGCAAAAGGCCATTCAAGCCTATACAATTGAGCACGATATAGGAGGTGGAATGCACCTGTCAAGTGCAGTGGAGAATGATTTCAACGTTGTGCAAGGTTCTGATGCCCTTTGAACTTGCCACACGTGAAGTCAGTTCAGACACTGCCAGCCTGAGTCAGGTCATTCCCCTCATCAGGCTTTTGCAGAAGAAGCTGGAGACATTGAAGGAGGAGCTAACACGGAGCGATTCCGCTAGGCATGTGGGACTTGTGAATGGAGCCCTTAATTCGCTTAACAAGGATTCACGGGTGGTCAATCTGTTGAAATCAGAGCACTACATTTTGGCCACCGTGCTCGATCCTAGATTTAAAACCTACCTTGGATCTCTCTTTCCGGCAGACACAAGTCTGCTGGGGTTGAAAGACCTGCTGGTGAGAAAATTGTCAAGTCAAGCGGAACGCGACCTGTCAACATCTCCTCCTTCACATTCTCCCGCAACTGGGGGTGCGAGGAAAAGGCTCAGAATTCCGAGCCCACCCGCTGGCGGTGATGCAGGGCAGTCTGGAGCGACTGCTGATGCTGACATCTGGTCCGGACTGAAGGACCTGACAACGATTACGGACATGTCGTCTACTGTCACTGCATATGATTCTCTCAACATTGAAAGAATGGTGGAGGATTATATGAGTGACCGCATCCAAGTAGGCACGTCACACAGTCCGTACTTATACTGGCAGGAAAAAGAGGCAATTTGGAGGCCCTTGCACAAACTGGCTTTATTCTACCTAAGTTGCCCTCCCACAAGTGTGTACTCCGAAAGAGTGTTTAGTGCCGCCGCTCACCTTGTCAGCAATCGGTGTACGAGGTTACATCCAGAAAATGTGGAGAAGATGATGTTCATTAAAATGAATTATAATCAATTCCTCCGCGGAGACATTGACCAGCAGCAATTGCCTCCACAAAGTACACAGGGAGCTGAGATGGTGGATTCCAGTGGGGACGAATTGATAATCTGTGAGGAGGGGGATGTACACGGTGATATATCGGAGGATGATGATGAGGTGGACATCTTGCCTCTGTAGAGCCAGTTTTTGCAAGGAGAGATTAATTGCTTCTTTTTTGGGGGGGGTCCAAACCAACCCGTCATATCAGTCACAGTCGTGTGGCAGACCCTGTCACTGAAATGATGGGTTGGTTAAAGTGTGCATGTCCTGTTTATACAACATAAGGGTGGGTGGGAGGGCCCAAGGACAATTCCATCTTGCACCTCTTTTTTCTTTTATTTTTCTTTGCGTCATGTGCTGTTTGGGGAGGGTTTTTTGGAAGGGCCATCCTGCGTGACACTGCAGTGCCACTCCTAGATGGGCCCGGTGTTTGTGTCGGCCACTAGGGTCGCTTATCTTACTCACACAGTCAGCTACCTCATTGCGCCTCTTTTTTTCTTTGCGTCATGTGCTGTTTGGGGAGGGTTTTTTGGAAGGGACATCCTGCGTGACACTGCAGTGCCACTCCTAGATGGGCCCGGTGTTTGTGTCGGCCACTAGGGTCGCTTATCTTACTCACACAGTCAGCTACCTCATTGCGCCTCTTTTTTTCTTTGCGTCATGTGCTGTTTGGGGAGGGTTTTTTGGAAGGGCCATCCTGCGTGACACTGCAGTGCCACTCCTAGATGGGCCCGGTGTTTGTGTCGGCCACTAGGGTCGCTTATCTTACTCACACAGTCAGCTACCTCATTGCGCCTCTTTTTTTCTTTGCGTCATGTGCTGTTTGGGGAGGGTTTTTTGGAAGGGACATCCTGCGTGACACTGCAGTGCCACTCCTAGATGGGCCCGGTGTTTGTGTCGGCCACTAGGGTCGCTTATCTTACTCACACAGCGACCTCGGTGCAAATTTTAGGACTAAAAATAATATCGTGAGGTGTGAGGTATTCAGAATAGACTGAAAATGAGTGTAAATTATGGTTTTTGAGGTTAATAATACTTTGGGATCAAAATGACCCCCAAATTCTATGATTTAAGCTGTTTTTTAGGGTTTTTTGAAAAAAACACCCGAATCCAAAACACACCCGAATCCGACAAAAAAAATTCGGTGAGGTTTTGCCAAAACGCGGTCGAACCCAAAACACGGCCGCGGAACCGAACCCAAAACCAAAACACAAAACCCGAAAAATTTCCGGCGCTCATCTCTAGAGACTCGATACAAGAGTTTAAGATGAGAGCGTATACAGATTTAGGTAACGGCATATATTTTGAGGAATACCATCTGTAAGAGCAAGTAAGAATATCAGTGAAGACTTATATATATGCAATTGCGGTTGAATTGCCGCAAATGTCGAAAAATGGGGCATTTTCGACAAAAAAAAACCTGTCGAATTGGATTCGACAATGCAATACAGTACTTTTCAACAAAAAAACTGGCGTGGATTCTACGTGGACAAGGGGACCGACACTTTGTGTCAACATAGGTAAGTATGTGTGTATGTTGGTGTGCATGTATGTAATAAAGTTATACTGTCACGGTGTGTGTGTACTGTTTTTATTTGGGTATTTTTTTGTAGTAGAACTACAGGTACCAGCGGGTCCGTTTCCCCCCCGCATGCTGGTACTTGTGGTTCTCCAAGTACCATCTTGCGGGGGAGGCTTGCTGGGACTTGTAGTTCTGCTACAAAAACAATATTCTTTTTTTGACACTTGGCTATCAGCCCCCCATCCGCCGCCCTTGGATGGGGGGGACAGCCTCGGGCTTCACCCTTGGCCCCTGGGTGGCTGGAGGGGGGGACCCCTTGATTTAAGGGTCCCCACTCCTCCAGGGTACCCCGGCCAGGGGTGACTAGTTAGTGATTTAATGCCAGGGCCCTATATAAAAGTGTCCCCCGGCTGTGGCATTATCTCTCTGACTAGTGGAGCCCGGTGCTGGTGTGAAAAATACGGGGGACCCCTACGTGTTTTGTCCCCAATATTTTTGGCACCAGGACCAGGCACAGAGCCCGGTGCTGGTTAAAATACGGGTGATCCCCTGTCATTTTCCCCCCCGTATTTTTACAACCAGGACCGGCTCAAAGAGCCCGAGACTGTTTATGCTTAGGAGGGGGGACCCCACGCATTTTTTTTCAAGATTATTGAACACTTTTGTGCCGTCCATGAAGTCAAATCCAGGAAGCACACTATCGTCAATTGGTCCGTTTTTCGACAGCAGGACTTTCGAATCCATTTTTTATTGAATATGTCGAATTTGGGTGCCGGCGGGAGGGTTTGTGACTGTCAAATTGTGTTGAATTAAAAAACGGTCGAAATCTAGCCGGAATTCGACCGCAATTGCATATACCCCAAAAATTTTTAAATAATGACAGTGACGTTCATAGACTTACCTTGTTGTCAACGAGCTATCTTCCACTGTATATATTCATACATTAATGTATATTGACTGCCAATGTTCTCGATATTTGTCTGTGTTAAATATCTTTTGAAGCTATATACCTTTATTGGACCATTCACTCTCACTTTAAACACTATTGGACCTAACATAGAGAGATAAATACTAGCAGCATTGGTATTCAATATAGATTCATCTAGCCAACCTGTGCCCACGAGTTAATTCCTTTTTTACATTGTTACCCCTAAGGGATTTTGGATTTCCCTTACAACTTACACTGGTGACAAAATAGGCTAGATAGCTGTTTAGAGAAGTGGTGCAGACCTTACCGTCTACCAATATACTGCATGTGTCTAGTCAGAGCTCAATGCTCTAAGCCATGGGTCTTCAACCTGTGGCCCTCCAGCTGCTGCGGAACTACACATCCCACCATGCCCTGCCACAGTTTTGCTATTAAGGCATGGTAAAACTGAGGCAGGGCATGCTGGGATGTGTAGTTCCGCAGCAGCTGGAGGGCCACAGGTTGAAGACCTATGCTATAAAAAGCTGCAGCTCTCATTTGTAAGACATATTATAGAAGTACTAGTTTATGACATTATTAAAATGATGCATGTTTAACTCTGATGTTTTTATTTTCAGTGAAAAATAAATGTATGATGGAGTTGATACCCCAGGTATGCAATTAAATTTTTTCTTATTTTAAGCATTAAAAATGGGATGGGAAGAGCCCCAGCGCTTTTTAGTATGTAGCCGCCATCTTTTGGGCAATAGAGCTCGCTGTTTTCTTGAACCCCAAAAAACCTGTCAGTCTAAAGTGGTTTTCACTATAACAGGAAGTCCCCACTCCCAGGATGTCTAGGTCTGTTTAGGATTTGGGAAGCATAAAATGCTGACCATGCGTTTTCAATCTAATCTATCTATCTATCTATCTTAATTATAGTTATTTATTATGTGTGTTTTGAGTATTACTTGGGGGGTATCTTCTCCAGTAAACAGGTCCTGTTAAGAGTATAGGCTTTAACACTGAGCTAGAATCAATCCAATCAATTTACAGTCCTAAAAGTTACATTAAAAAAACAGTCCCAATGTTCTCTCACTAAAAACTTCACTTAATTGAAATGGTTGAACATTTACATTTAAGGGCCCTACACACGGCACGATATTAGTGAAAGATATGAACGATCTTGTTCATTAATGAACGAGATACCGTTCATATCTTTCAGTGTGGAGGCACCAGCGATGAAGGATGCGCGGCCCCGCACTCGTTCAGCGCTGGTGCCCCGTCGCCTGTGCATGCAGGCCAATATGGATGATCTCATCCATATTTGCCTGCACTTCTATGGAGCAGGGTGACGGGGGGAGTGAAGAGACTTCACTCCCCCGTTACTACTCCTGCTGCCGCCGGGTCGCCAGTCGGCCGTATCCGCCGTCAGATAGCTTGGCGGCGGATCACGCTGTGTGTAGGGCGCATTACTCTTTTCTCACTGTGCATCCTAAAAATAGTTCAGCTTTCCATATCCAGGCGTACTTGTACTTTGTTGAGACTGCGCCCCTCTTAATAATCTGGCACACTTTGCTTACTTGTCTCCTTTTTGATTCAATTTTATTATCGTACAAAAATATTCTGAAGAGGCAGGGTTCCAAATCACTCAGGCACGGTGGTAGATGAAAAACCAACAGTGGTTTATTGAACAGAATGGGCTATAAACAGCTGAGCACACTTCTGTAATCCAATTCCACTCAACAATTCCCAGCACAAACTCCTGATCGAAAATCACTTCTTAGCCTAGGAGCAGATAATCTCTTCCAGCAATGCAGAGTCCCAGAAAACAATTGGTTACACAGCAGTTACCTGGCAGAATATTACTCTTAGCCTAGGGTCAAAGAATTTTTCTTCGGCTCCCTGTGTAGTTCTACTTATACCCCCAGAAGCTTCATATTGCAGGGTTGTTTTACTTTCTTATTTATCTTAGGATCTTAAAGCATTACACATACTTATCAAGGTGATTACATCAGCGAGAGAGCCAACATGTCTGGCCACCTACAGTAACTGTTGGACAATAGGGGGTAAACAAAAGGGACAATGGTACCCTATATAACACAGGGGTGTATTTTCTAAGGCGTGGAGAGAGATAAATCGGACAGAGATAAAGTACCAATCAATCAGCTCCTAAATGTCATGTTACAGGCTGTGTTTGAGAAATTAGAGATAAAAGCTGGTACTTTATCGCCTTCCACTTTATCCCTCTCCAAAGCTTAGTAAATAGACCCCTCAAGCTTTAAGTGTCCACTGTGGTGTAAGTAAATAAAATGAAGCTCTAATGCTAACAGGAATAACCCACATACAGTGTAACAGATAGCATAACACAAGTGCATACATTACAATATTAAGGCTTATTCAAACACAGTATAGGGGTGAGCAGGGACATGCTATGGAGAATGAGCAAACAGAATGCATTGGGGATATGGGGATAAAAAGTACATATTTGACTTGGGAAATGAGGCATAACTACAGTATATTAATTGTCATTTTGTCACAGACCTTTCATTTCCTCACAAATATGTATAAGTACAATATGAGTACAGTTAACATATAAGCAGTGAATATCTTCGGTGAATGAAAGAATGCCGGTCAGTATGGTCACACTAGCCAATAGCAGTTACCAGTCTATTCAGAGGTGTGCCTGGTTCATTCCTTACATCCCACTTGTTTTTTGGACATGCAGCAATTTCAATGCAAGTTGCCAGCGTTGCTGTCCAGCACATGTGTGGCTAGCATTAGGCAAGTGGTGGTTTTTCTTTTACTGCAAGTCCTAGAATGAGGCTGGTTGAGCATTATGATGCATGGTGACAAGTTACACAGTATAAACTATTTACATGTTTTCATATTTTATGTCTGGCTGTTTTACACGTATATTCATTCATTGTTCTTGGTTTTGTTTTTTTTAAATCGTTATGTTTGCTAAGAAATGATTCTTTTTCTTATATTTTCAGGTTCTGGAAGTACCCAACAAAGAAGATAAAACGCAGACTGTTTCTCTTTCTAAATTGTATTATTTATTTTTCAAGACTATACCTGACCCCAATGTATTGTAATTCACGGCTTTCTTTGATAACCTGCCAATGCTAACCATTGATGTAAAGTATTTAAACACAATTTGACACACTGTTTTTTTTGTTCGTTTTTACAAAAGAAAGCAATCTGATATTTCTTGTGCTAATGTCATGAATTAAGTGTTTTCTTTATTGTTATTTAAAAAAAAAAAAAAAGCAATTTGCACTTTTTAGGCTCTACATGAAGAACATGGCCAACCACAAATAAATGAGCTTTTGTCTCTGTATCATCCATAAATAAAAATACTGCATGTCTGGCATTTGTCTGCTAGCTGGAAAAACAATATTGTAAATTTCCCGCATATACAGTGTCGGCCTGGGGCATGAAGGGCCCACCGGGGGGAAATGCAGTGGTAGGGGCCCATGTTTAGGGGTGTGGCCAGCTGCCACAGTGGTTTGGATAACCATTAGCACAACAGAATTTGCTGCACTATGGGGGTCATTCCGAGTTGTTTGCTCGCTAGCTGCTTTTAGCAGCATTGCACACACTAGGCCGCCGCCCTCTGGGAGTGTATCTTAGCTTAGCAGAATTGCGAACGAAAAATTAGCAGAATTGCGAATAGAAATTTCTTAGCAGCTTCTGAGTAGCTCCAGACCTACTCACAGATTGCGATCAGCTCAGGCCGTTTCGTTCCTGGTTTGATGTCACAAACACGCCCAGCGTTCGGCCAGCCACTCCCCCGTTTCTCCAGACACTCCCCCGTTTTTCCCTGACACGCCTGCGTTTTTCCGCACACTCCCAGAAAACGGCCAGTTTCCGCCCAGAAACACCCACTTCCTGTCAATCACACTCCGATCACTTCAACGATGAAAATTCTTTGTTCGGACGTGAGTAAATCTACTAAGTTTTGTGCTAAATTACTTAGCGCATGCGCACTGCGTACCATGCGCAAGTGCATTTTTGCCTTAATCGCTCCGTTGCGAAAATCAGCAACGAGCGATCAACTCAGAATGACCCCTATATAAGAAATGTTCAATAATAAATAATTATAGAGAGCATGGTCTGGGCCCCTTGATAAATATACAGTAAAATACTGCTAGTGTATGCATGATAATATACCAGATTAATAACAGCAATGCACTGTAGAAAATACACCTTAGGCCTGAGCAGTATAAGGTAACATATGTATAATTCAAGTGCACAGTCTGCAATCTGATTCCCAGGCAGTGGGGCCCAATGGGGGTTTCCCCTGTCCCCTGTGGGCCAGTCCAGATTCAAGAATACAGCATCAAATTAAAGAGTTTTAATTCAAACATTCAGGTCAATGTATTAAGCCTGGAAAAGTGATAAAGCAGTGATAAAGCAGTGATAAAGAAGTGATAAGTGGAAGGTGATAAAGCTCCAGCCAATCATTATGGTGCCTATTCATGTAGCAGAGAAAACAGGGCTTTTCTCTGCCTAGTGCAATTCACAGAGCGGGTTACCGTGAAGAAGTCACTGACTTCCCCAGCGGTACCCCCGCTTTGTGCCTGAATCGCATCACCATACTTTTGTATGGTGAGTGCGAATCATGAAGGAGCGGAAAACTCTGCTTTTCACTTCTCCCTGGCGTTCAGGTCCGCCACTTCAGGACGGTGTAACCTGAACTGCGGTGCAGAGATAGCAGGAAAGCTCAATGCTTCCCTGCTCTCTGCTCGGCCTCCGCCCCTGACCTCCCAGCAGCCAATGCAGCATGCCGGGAGGTCAACAGGCAGTGCTTGCGCAGAGGGACACGATGGCGAACTCTGCGGATCGGAGAGGGGACTGTCTAGAAAAGACCGCTGGACCCCTGGATTCCTCAGCGCCGGAAGGGTAAGTATACATGAATTGCTACTTATTACAGCTTTACATCACATTGAAGCGATGTATAGTGATAAGTAGCAATTCAGTTTTCATTTTCTTAATGAATAGACCCCTATGTGTTTGAAAAATGACAGGAGCTGACTGGCTGGGCCATTATCACCTTCCACTTATCACTTCTCCAGGTTTAATACATCTGCCCCATTGAGAGGGAAATGGCGTTAATCTACAGAATAGCTTTCAGTAATGGGATAGGCCAGACGAGGTATGTACGGAACCATTAAAACCCAGAATTGGCAGGAGGAAAAAGGGAAGGGGGTGTAAGAATTGGTCCTCAGGACAGAACAGTTGGCAGGCCTTGAGTGAGGTATTTGGAATGTATGGTAGGAGGTATGAATTGTTCATGAAACGGATTGCCTAGCAGTTGAAATGGGTTTGGAGGGGCCAGAGTGAAAACATAAGACTAAAAGAGAATGGAGTAAATAAAAAAAGAAGATGAAAAAAAAAGATAGTTGGTGTAGTCGGGGGGAAAAGAGGAAAGTTAAAAAGTACAGAAGGATGTGCATGAGGATAAAGTCATAGGTGGATCCATCTAAATATCACTTGCTTAGATTCTAGCCAACCTCTTTTCTTAGCATCATTCAGAATGAATAGACATCTGTCTTCCTAATACTTTCAGTCCTGTCCAAGTAAATTCTTAACAATTTGACTAATATAGGATTTTAATACCTACCGGTAAATCCTTTTCTCTGACGTCCTAGTGGATGCTGGGCACTCCGTAAGGACCATGGGGAATAGCGGCTCCGCAGGAGACTGGGCACATCTAAAGAAAGCTTTAGGACTATCTGGTGTGCACTGGCTCCTCCCCCTATGACCCTCCTCCAAGCCTCAGTTAGATTTTTGTGCCCGACCGAGCAGGGTGCAATCTAGGAGGCTCTCCTGAGCTTCTTAGAAAAAGTTAGTTTTAGGTTTTTTATTTTCAGTGAGACCTGCTGGCAACAGGCTCACTGCATCGAGGGACTAAGGGGAGAAGAAGCGGACCTGCCTGCTTGCAGCCAGCTTGGGCTTCTTAGGCTACTGGACACCATTAGCTCCAGAGGGACCGAACACAGGCCCAGCCTCGGAGTCCGGTCCCAGAGCCGCGCCGCCGGCCCCCTTACACAGCCAGAAGCAAGAAGAGGTCCGGAAAATCGGCGGCAGAAGACATCAGTCTTCACCAAGGTAGCGCACAGCACTGCAGCTGTGCGCCATTGCTCCTCATGCACACCACACACTCCGGTCACTGAGGGTGCAGGGCGCTGGGGGGGGGGTGCGCCCTGAGCAGCAATATAAACACCTTGGCTGGCAAAAATACATCACATATAACCCCCAGGGCTATATGGATGTATATTAACCCCTGCCAGATTCCATAAAAATGCGGGAGAAAAGTCAGCGAAAAAGGGGCAGAGCTATCTCCTTCAGCACACTGGCGCCATTTTTCCCTCACAGCTCCGTTGGAGGGAAGCTCCCTGGCTCTCCCCTGCAGTTAATACACTACAGAAAGGGTTAAAAAGAGAGGGGGGGGGCACAATTTAGGCGCAGTATACAACATATATGCAGCTATAAGGGAAAACACTTTTTTATATGTGCTATCCCTGTGATATATAGCGCCCTGGTGTGTGCTGGCATACTCTCCCTCTGTCTCCCCAAAGGGCTTTGTGGGGTCCTGTCCTCTATCAGAGCATTCCCTGTGTGTGTGCTGTGTGTTGGTACGGCTGTGTCGACAGGTATGTGGAGGATAATGAGGTGGAGGCGGAGCGAATGCCTGTAAATATGTTGAAAGTGTCAACTCCTTACATAAAAGGTCGACGACACGGAACAGCCGGCTACTCAGCTTGTGCCTGTTCCAGCGTCTCAAATGTCATGGGGGGCTCTAAAATCGCCCGCTACCTCAGATAACAGACACATATGTCGACACGGATACTGACTCCAGTGTCGACATCGATGAGACTGGTGTACCCTCCAAATAGGTCCACCCATTACAGGATTGAGACAATGAAAAATGTATTACACATTTATGATTATACCCCAGGTACCACATAAAAGGGTATTGTGTTTGGTGAGAGAAAACTATTAGTAGTTTTTCCTGCATCTGAGAAATTAAATGAGGTGTGTGAGGAAGAGTGGTCTTCCCCCGGTAAGAAATTGATAATTTCTACAACGGTTATTGGCAGCGTACCCTTTCCCGCCAGAGGATAGGTCACGCGGGGAAACACCCCATAGGGTAGATACAGCGCTTACACGCTTATCAGAAAAGGTGGCACTACCGTCTTCGGGTACGGCCGCCCTGAAGGAACCTGCTGATAGAAAGCAGGAGGTTACCCTATAAGATATGGTCACACACTAGGGCATTATATTGCGGCCAGCCGTTGCTTCGGCATGGATGTGCAGTGCTCCCGCTGCGTGGTCAGATTCCCTGTCGGAAAATAACTATGGATAGGGACAATATTTTGCTGAAAATAGAGCATATAAAAGACGTGGTCTTATACATGCGTGATGCACAGAGGGATATTTGCCGGCTGGCATCAAAAATAAGCGCTAGGTCCATTGCCGCCAGACGGGGGTTATGGACTTGGCAATGGTCAGGCGATGCCGACTCGAATCGGCACATGGAAGTTGCCCTATAAGGGGGTAAAACTGTTTGGGGATAGTTTTTCAGACCTCGTTTCCACAGCTACTGCTGGGAAATTAATTTTTTTGCCACAGGCTACCCCACAACAAAAGAAAGCACCGTATCATCAAGTACAGTCCTTTCGGCCCCAGAAAAACAAGTGGGCTAGAGGCTCATCCTTTCTGCCGAGAGGCAAAGGTAGAGGAAAAAAAAGCTGCAACACACAGCTAGTTCCCAAGAGCAGAAGTCCTCCCTGCGTCCGGTAGGTCCACAGCATGGTGCTTGGGCTGCTCAGGCGGACCCGGGTACGGTGGGGGCCCGTCTCAGATATTTCAGCGGACAGTGGGCTCTTTCACATGGATCCCTGGGTCCTTCAAGTAGTATCTCAGGGGTACAGGCTGGAATTCGAGACGTTCTTCCCCCCGCCGTTTCCTAAAATCTGCCTTACCGGCACCTCCCTCTGCCAGGGAGACGGTGTTGGTGGATATTCAACACTATAATCACAACAAGTGATTGTCAAGGTGCCCCTCCTTCAGCAAGGAAGGGGTTACTATTCCACAGTGGTTGTGGTACCGCAACGGTTCGGTGAGACCCATCTTGAAATTAAAATACTTGAACTTTTATATCAGAAGATTCAAGTTCAAGATGGAATCGCTCAGGGCGCTTATTACGAGCCTGGACGAGGGGGATTACAGGGTCTCCCTGGACATCAAGGATGCGTACCTGCATGTCCCCATTCCCCCCCCTCACCAGGAATACCTCAGATATGTGGTACAGGACTGTCACTATCAGTTCCAGACGCGGCCGTTGGAGTTGTCCACGGCACCGAAGGTCTTTACCTAGGTAATGGCCGAAGTGATGATACTCCTTCGCAAGAAGGAAGTTTTTATTATCCCGTACTTGGACGATCTCCTGATAAAGGCGAGGTCCAAAGAACAGTTGGTAGTGGGGGTAGCACTCTCTCGGGAAGTGCTACAACAGCACGACTGGATTCTCAATATTCCAAAGTCACAGCTGGTCCCGACGACACGTTCTCTGTTCCTGGGAATGTTTCTGAACGCAGACCAGAAAAGAGTGTTTCTTCCAGTGGAAAAAGCAGAGGAGTTGTCATCTCTAGTCAGAGACATCCTAAAACCAGGACAGGTGTCGGTACATCAATGCACACGAGTCCTGGAAAAATGGTAGCTTCGTACGAAGCATAATTCCATTCGGAAGACTCCACGCAAGGACGTTCCAGTGGGACCTGTGGGACTAATGGTCCGGGTCCCATGTACAGATACAACAGCGGATAACCCTGTCAGCAAGAAACAGGGTGTCGCTGCTGTGGTGGCTGCAGAGGGCTCATCTACTAGTGGGCCGCAGATTCGGAATACAGGACTGGGTCCTGGTGACCACAGATGCCAGCCTTCGGGGCTGGGGTGCAGTCACACAGGGAAGAAATTTCCAAGGAGATTTCGCTTCACATAAATATTCTGCAGCTAAGGGCCATTTACAATGCCCTAAGACAAGCAAGGCCCCTGCTTCAGAACCAGCCGGTACTGATCCAATCAGACGACATCACGGCGGTCGCCCATGTAAACAGACAGGGCGGCACAAGAAGCAGGATGGCGATGGCTGAAGCCACAAGGATTCTCCGATGGGCGACCTACACCCAGGAGAATGGGGACTTCATCCAGAAGTTTTCCAAATGCGGGTAAACCGTTGGGAATGACCACGGGTGGACATGATGGCGTCCCGCCTCAACAAGAAGTTGAAAAGATATTGCGCCAGGTCAAGGGACCCTCAGGCGATCGCTGGGGACGCTCTAGTGACACCGTGGGTGTACCAGTCGGTTTATGTGTCTCCTCATCTACCTCTCATACCCAAGGTACTGAGAATAATAAGAAGGCGAGGAGTGAAAACCATACTCGGGGTTCCGGATTGGCCATGAAGAGCTTGGTACCCGGAACTTCAAGAGATGCTGGCACAGGACCCTTGGCCTCTGCCGCTCAGACAAGACCTGCTGCAGCAGGGACCCTGTCTGTTCCAAGACTTACCGCGGCTGCGTTTGACGGCATGGCGGTAGAACACCGGATCCTAAAGGAAAAGGGTATTCCGAAGGAAGTCATCCCTACCCTGATCATAGCCAGGAAGGATGTCACCGCAAGACATTATCGCCGAAAATTTGTTGCTTGGTGGGAGGCCATGAAGGCCCCGACGGAGGAATTTCAACTATGTCGATTCCTGCACTTCCTGCAAGCAGGAGTGACGCTTGGGCCTCAAATTGGGGTCCATCAAGGTCCAGATTTCGGCTCTGTCGATTTTCTTCCAGAAAGAACTGGCTTCACTGCCTGAAGTTCAGACTTTGGTTAAAGGAGTACTACATATTCAGCCTCCTATTGTGCCTCCTGTGGCACTTTTTGGATCTCAACGTGGTGTTGGATTTCCTAATGTCGCATTGGTTGAGCCACTTAAAACCATGGAGCTAAAGTATCTCGCGTGGAAAGTGGTCATGCTGTTGGCCTTGGCCTTGGCCAGGCGTGTGTCAGAATTGGCGGCTTTGTCATGTAAAAGGCCTTATCTGATTTTCTGTATGGATAGGGCAGAGTTGAGGACTCGTCCTCAGTTTCTCCCGAAGGTGGTCTCAGGTTTTCACCTGAACCAACCTATTGTGGTGCCTGCGGCTACTGGGGACTTGGAGGATTCCAAGTTGCTGGACGTAGTCAGGGCCCTGAAAATTTTATTTTTCCAGGACGGCTGGAGTCAGGAAAACTGACTCGCTGTTTATCCTGATGGCACCCAACAAGCTGGGTGCTCCTGCTTCTAAGCAGTCTATTGCGCGCTGGATTTGTAGCACTATTCAGCTGGCGCATTCTGCGGTAGGATTACCGCAGCCTAAATCAATAAAAGCCCATTCCACAAGGACGGTGGGCTCATCTTGGGCGGCTGCCCGAGGGGTCTCGGCTTTACAACTTTGCCGAGCAGCTACTTGGTCAGGGGCAAACACGTTTGCAAAATTCTACGAATTTGATACCCTGGCTGAGGAGGACCTGGAGTTCTCTCATTCGGTGCTGCAGAGTCATCCGCACTCTCCCGCCCGTTTGGGAGCTTTGGTATAATCCCCATGGTCCTTACGGAGTTCCCAGCATCCACTAGGACGTCAGAGAAAATAAGAATTTACTTACCGATAATTCTATTTCTCGTAGTCCGTAGTGGATGCTGGGCGCCCATCCCAAGTGCGGATTGTCTGCAATACTTGTATATAGTTATTGTTAACTAATCGGGTTCTGGTTGTGAGCCATCTATTCAGAGGCTCCTCTGTTATCATGCTGTTAACTGGGTTTCATATCACAAGTTGTACGGTGTGATTGGTGTGGCTGGTATGAGTCTTACCCGGGATTCAAAATCCTTCCTTATTGTGTACGCTCGTCCGGGCACAGTATCCTAACTGAGGCTTGGAGGAGGGTCATAGGGGGAGGAGCCAGTGCACACCAGATAGTCCTAAAGCTTTCTTTAGATGTGCCCAGTCTCCTGCGGAGCCGCTATTCCCCATGGTCCTTACGGAGTGCCCAGCATCCACTACGGACTACGAGAAATAGAATTATCGGTAAGTAAAATCTTATTTTCTCTTAGTCCGTAGAGGATGCTGGGGTAACCATAAGAACCATGGGGTATAGACGGGATCCGCAGGAGACATGGGCACTTTAAGACTTTGAATGGGTGTGAACTGGCTCCTCCCTCTATGCCCCTCCTCCAGACCCCAGTTATAGGAACTGTGCCCAGGGAGACGGACACTTCGAGGAAAGGTGAGATCCATACCAGCTCACACCTCAACCACGCCGCACAACATGGCATTCAACAGAACTCCAGCCAACGGCATGAACAATGTCAGCAACAGGCTGACTATAACGTAACACAACATGTATATAACCAGAACTAAGAACTGCAGATACAGTACGCACTGGGACGGGCGCCCAGCATCCTCTACGGACTAAGAGAAAAGGATTTACCGGTAGGTATTAAAATCCTATTTTCTTATACGTCCTAGAGGATGTTGGGGCAACCATAAGAACCATGGGGTTATACCAAAGCTCCAGAATGGGCGGGAGAGTGCGGATGACTCTGCAGCACTGATTGACCAAACATGAGGTCCTCCTCGGCCAGGGTATCAAACTTGTAAAACTTTGCAAAAGTGTTTGAACCTGACCAAGTAGCTGCTCGGCATAGCTGTAAATCTGAGACCCCCCCTGGGCAGCCGCCCAGGACGAGCCCACCTTCTTGGTAGAATGGGCCTTCACCGATTTCGGTAACGGCAATCCAGCCGTAGAATGAGCCTGCTGAATCGTAGAACAGATCCAGCGAGCAATAGTCTGCTTGGAAGCAGGAGCCCCAATCTTGTTGGGATCATACAGGACAAACAGAACGTCCGTTTTCCTAATCCGTGCTGTCCTGGCGACATACATTTTCAAAGCTCTGACCACATCGAGAGACTTCGACTCCACTAAGGCATCAGTAGCCACTGGCACCACAATAGGTTGGTTCATGTGGAACAACAAAACCACCTTCGGCAGAAATTGCTGACGAGTCCTCAACTCTGCTCTATCTTCATGGAAGATCAAATAAGGGCTCTTGTGAGACAAAGCCGCTAACTCCGATACCCGCCTTGCCAACAGCATGACCACTTTCCAAGTGACAAATTTCAATTCCACCTTTTGTAAAGGTTCAAACCAATGTGATTAAAGGAACTGTAACACCACATTAAGATCTGATAATGCTGATTTATATACAGGAATGAAAGCTATACCTTAAACACACCTTAAATACACTTTACCATGGAGACGCTGCGGCCGCTATACTTAATACACACTCTACGTACTTTTTACGCTATTAGCGTAAAGAGTCCCGTACTGTGTACAGACTTTGCGTACAAACGCCGCGCTGACGGTACAAAGTACACACAGCGCGTACACACCCAATGAATACACTTTAAACCGTATACAGCAATGCAATGCGATACTAATACACTTTAAACCTTAGCAGGGAAAGAAAGACACGACACCAGTCTGTAGTTAAACCACTGGGTTCCGACACCACAGCGTATTATTGCTGAAAGGGGGTTACAATACAAACAATACAATACAACAGAATAATGGCTACAATCAATGGTACATACGTGATTGGATTCACCGTGCTACCCGGTCCGGTCCTCGGTCATCTTATAGATAACTTTGTGAGTCTTGTGTCTGACCAGGCCTGCAGCAGGCTCTCTTTATACAATTCATCCAAAACTTAACACAATGGATACTGTAATCTCTTTGTCCATTGGACACAGGGATGGTCATTTACAGTACAGGAGAGGTCATAGGTTGGTTTGAATAGGTGGGCGATGTCTGTTCCAACTGCTCTTGTGGGTGGTCTCCTCTGGATTCCCGCCGCATACATAATGTACATTAAATACAGTTTATATCTATATTCTGCTCCTGCACATAACTATCCGCAGGAACATGTGATCTTCCTCAAACCAACACTGGAATGTTACCCTTAAAATACCCTACAGCTGGACACCAAACACCACCTTAAAACCTTGTTCTGTCCCCTCCTATCCTGTAAAGGTGAATCCCTTTGTTCTGTTACCATTTAAACTGCTGTTACTTTCTGATGTGGTGCAGGGAGACTATGTGTACATTGTGCACTATTTGGATTAAATATGTAATGTGTTTTGATAGCTTTCCATGCGTTCACAAACTCTACCGTAAATACTCATACCACGCGCTAATGCGCAGGACCGCGGGAGAGACCATACGCAAATTGTGGATATGTGCACGCATGGCAGAACAAGTACATGCGTGGAGGCCATCTGTGTGTAGCTTGTACGTGATGTGTGTACTGCAATATTTTTCAACTTTGACAGTCCACCCTTTAGCAGTCACCAATAACTGCCACTATCTAATCACTAAACAGAAAAATATCTATACAATATCTACAGAAGCTTTGATGATCGGGGAGAGTTGTAGGTGGGAAATGTATGACCTAGTGGGATAGTAAAAAGCATGTATATGAATCCATGTCTGAGGGGCATGTATCATCGTGCCGTATATGTTCTAAATAAGCTTCGAGGTACTGCGAAGTATACATTAAATCCTTCTCATCCCGTACTAAGGGTCTGTGTAAATGGGCCAACAAACACTATCGAGCTCTTTTCGGCTTCTTGTTATAACAAATGGGGTGCACATTTAGTTGATGATACATGGAGGGGGAACATATGTGAGTGCTAGTATATGTGGATATCACCTGTCGACTATGTGTGCTGTTAACTGGAGGTTGCAGAGATGAAGATAAGACACATATCTAAAATACATTCACATAAACATTTTGGGTAGGGCTGATGTCTTTTCCGGATGGATGTATCTGGGCAGAGGGGGAAACAAAAGAAAAACGGGTGAAAGAAACAGGCCATGAAATTCATTTGCAATCCTTATCATAACACTGTCTCTATGGATGGGTCATAAATTAAATCTGCTGCTATAACAGCGCCCTCGCTCCTTAGACTCATCAACTTTGTGCCGTGCTTGCGCCGCATCAGAATTCGAACACACCTAAATATCGAACCAATAATTATGACGACTCCCAGGATACAAAGGAGAAGCTTCCCTACACTCATAATAACATTTTGAGCCCACTCTCCTAAACCTGAGAACCAATTTCGTGGGTTCAACCATGAGACCCAGCCGGTCAGCTCATTACTCACAGTCACTAAGGTAAGGTTGTGCTTCCTCCTGAACTCCCACTTCAACTGCAAGATATCGTCCATCTTTTGATCGATGATCTCCGTGGGGTCGTCAGTACTGTTCGTAATATACATACAGCACTTCACACCATATTGAGTTGCCAGAGTAACACAGTACCCACCTGTCACGGCTGTGATATAATTAAGGACCATCCTGTGCTGAATCAGTTCCTGCTTGTAAGCTTGTAACTCCCTTCCCGTATACCTGAAGGTGTCGTCATACATCTCAGTGATATTATCTATCAAGTTCGCTAACGCATGGATATACCTATAATTTATAATTCCTCTGGCAGTACGGGTGATGTCTAATGCGAGAAGGAATTGAATCCCGGTGGATTCGTGGATCAAATCAGAGGCTGCGTGCTCTGTCCTATCTATGAGGTGTCTCTTGATGATGTGTTCATAGTGAGTATGAGTATAAGGAGCCTGAGCACTGCGGTGAACGTCTTTCATCTGATCATGGGTTATGGTCATGACCTCTGGCAGTACTCTCCCAATATAACACAATCCCTCTGAGTTCGGGGCAAGCCACTTGTACGCCTTCCTCCCACATATGAAATAGGCATCATCTGGGAGAACATAGGGGACAAAATATAACATCACCATATTACAAATTTTCCAAGTAAAGAAACCAATCCCTAGTTCTCCCATCTGCTCAGTACAAGTATCGGGCTGGATGATATGAACACAATACCCTGGCGATACTTTTCCAACCAACATGGTCTTGCTTCCACGAGTATACCTATACCGAAAATAACTTCCACTGTTGGCTATTTGGCGTACAAGTTCAGAGTCTATGGGTATCCTATCAGCTCTGTGTGAAAAGGTCATTGTCTGGTTATTCCACGTCACTTACCAATTTCCCGGTTTTCGGTAATTGGAAATATTAAAACGCAATAAGGACCTGTCCACATGATACTGGTGGAGCTTCAAACTAGGGGCCTAGAGATATTGAATTTCTTGTCCACCGGTCTCCCACCCCGTAATTCGAGTACCTCATCTATTGCTAAAGGGTACGGTACTAATCCTGACTTGCTCTGACCTTGAGGTACCTGTGAGCACACCCAGCATTCTGTTTGGTTTAAGACCTTACCCACTAGTGAGTGGTAATCACTCAATGGATGACGGTCCATGTTGATATTAAGGTTGGACTGACATCTCTGGATGCACCCATCCTCAACTATATTCTCACAATTCCTACAAATACAATATTCATCAGACAATAACCCCTCACAGTGCCTTCGAGCTCCCTGACTACCAGAGCGCTTACTGATGCCAGCTTTTACTAAAGTGATGCGCTGATCCTGAGATCCTACAAATCCATACTTGCCATCAGAACCCATTTCAGATCCCTGCTCGACCTCTCTGGGACCCTCACCAAAACACACTGTCCTTATCAAAACCAGAATTACTAACAGAATCCGAAACGCAGTCTCTTGTGATCGATCCATTTCGTTAGGGGAAAGGAGGAAAATAAGAAGGAGAAAAGAAAGGAAAAATGCAGGGGGAGGAGAAAAAAGAAAGTGGTACGACAACCGTTCTAGATCTTGTTACTCTCTGTGCTCAGATGCCCTTCAACAGTCCTGCCTCTCAACTTTCCCGGAACAGACACTCCAGTGATACGAGATTCTCTACACCCTGCTCTTTGTCACGAGTTCTCTCCGGGTCAGCGACCTTCTTGCAGTGGGACGAGTGGATCTAAGTCTCTCTTTCGGCGACCTTCAATGCTGTTGTGCTGGTTAACAAGACTTGATATGGTCCTTTCCACCTGTTTACGAGGCAACCTGAGCGTACGAAATTTCGAATCATCACATAATCCCCAGGTCAGTGGCGTAACTAGAAATTTTTCTCCCCCAAGCCAAAAAATTCTTCGGCGCCCCTCCCCCTTCATGCTCCATAATTGGGAGCAAGAAAGGGATAAATATGCGCGCGCCTTGCGCCAAAAAGGGGCGTGGTTTTGTTGGAGTGGGCGTGGTTTCATATAAAGGGGCGTGGCATTGCAGGAAAAGACTACCTTATACCCCAGTTTTGCAACCTGCACGCCCATACGTTGGCCACCACAGGAAAGAAAAATAATCCTGATTCATGCCCCTTACATTATTTGTCATTTTTCCTCCTTATAGTAATGCCCAGTATACATTATGCCACATACTGCAATGGCCCTTAGACATTATGCCGCACACCGTAATGTCTGTGACACATTATGCCACACACCGTAATGCCTGTGACACATTATGACAGGAATCGCAATGCCCGTTATACATTATGCTACACACTGCAATGCCCCTGATACATTATAGCACATACAATGTCTGTGACACATTATGACACACACCGCAATGTCTGTGATACATTATGCCACACACTGCAATGCCCGATACATTATAGCACATACAATGCCTGTGACACATTATGCCACACACTGCAATGACCTCAAGACATTGTACCACAATGCCCGTGATATAGTATACCATACACCGTAATGCCTGTGACACATACCGCAATGCCCTGCCCGTTATACCCTATGCCACACATCGCAATGCCCGTTATGTATTATGCCACACTGCAATGACCCTGAGACATTATACCACATACCACAATGCCCGTGATATAGTATACCACACACCGTAATGCCTGACACATTATGACACACACCGCAATGTCCGTGATACATTATGCCACACACTGCAATGACCCTGAGACATTATACCACATATCACAATGCCCGCGATATAGTATACCATACACCGTAATGCCTGTGACACATTATGACACACACCGCAATGTCCGTGATACATTATGCCACACACCGTAATGCCCATTACACATTAAGTCCTACAGTAAGGCTTCTAATTACTTTTCAATTACCTGCTCGTTGTCAGGGGTTTCATGCACTGGGTGTCATGCTCGTTGCCAGGGGTTTCATGCTCTTGGTTCCATGCACGGTGCCAGGGGTTTTCATGCTCAGGGTGTCATGCTCGTTGCCAGGGGTTTCATGCACTGGGTGTCATGCTCGTTGCCAGGTGTTTAATGCACTGGGTGTCATGCTCGTTGCCAGGTGTTTCATGCACTGGGTGTCATGCTCGTTGCTAGGAGGTAGTCCTTGTTGCTAGGGCAGTGCTCCCAGTGCCACATATGTCCCCAGTGCCAGATATTCCCCCACGGTGCCAGGTACTTACATGCCCCAGTGCCAAATATAGTCATCCCCCCATGTGCCAGGTACACATATACCCCCCCAGTGCCACATATGCCCCCAGTGCCAGATATTCCCCCCCAGTGCCATATATGCCCCCCGTGCCATATATGCCCCCCCAGTGCCAGATATCCCCCCCCCAGTGCCATATATGCCCCAGTGCCAGATATCCCCCCCCCAGTGCCAGATATTCCCCCAGTGCCAGATATTCCCCCCCCCGTGCCATATATGCCCCCAGTGCCAGATATTCCCCCCCAGTGCCATATATGCCCCAGTGCCAGATATCCCCCTCAGTGCCATATATGCCCCCAGTGCCATATATGCCCCCCGTGCCATATATGCCCCCCGTGCCATATATGCCCCCAGTGCTAGATATTCCCCCCCAGTGCCATATATGCCCCAGTGCCAGATAAACCCCCCCCAAGGCCAGATATGCCCCCAGTGCCAGATATTCCCCCCAGTGCCAGAAATGCCCCAGTGCCAGATATTCCTCCCTCCCCCCCCCCCCCCCGTGCCATATATGCCCCCAGTGCCAGATATTTACCCCCCGCCGTCGCTTTTTGGAGGGACACGGAGGGCACAGCTCGTCTCTCCTGTGTCCCTCCTGCTGCATCATCTCCGGCGGCCGCGGGTCTAATAGGGGGAAGTGCCGGTTCGTGAGCCAATTAGAGCTCACGGACGGCACTTCCCCCTATTAGACCCGCGGCCGCCGGAGATGATGCAGCAGGAGGGACACAGGGAGGCGCGCTGTGTGCCCTCCGTGTCCCTCCAACAAGCGGCTGAGGGAAGGAGACTGCAGACTGACATGCGGACGCTCATCCGCATGTCAGTCTGCTGTAAATCAGTGGCGCCCCCGCAGCCCCTCGCCCCCAAGCCACCGCGAGGACTGCGGGGGCAGTAGTTACGCCACTGCCCCAGGTTCAATGTCATGACATTTACTGTTCGGTAGGTCAGGAATCACCAGCTTTAAATTTCTTTGTTGATTTCTCAGCTGCTGGCTCATCCCAACCAAATATTTCACAGTCACTTCATTATTACATTTCAAATCATCCTGGGGGTCTATCATTACATGAGGTTGTCGACCAAAAAGGATTTCAAAGGGTGATAGGTTAAGGGGAGACCTGTGAGTAGTTCTGATGCTGTACAATACTAGTGGCAAAGCTTCTGGCCACGACAATCCAGTTTCAGCCATTAATTTGTTCAGCTTGTTCTTAATAGTGCTATTCACTCTCTCCACCTTTGCACTCGCCTGTGGATGGTACGGAGTATGCAGCTTGCTATTAATTCCCATCAGCTTGCACATGACCTGAAAGACTTCACCTGTAAAATGGATACCCCTATCACTTTCAATTATTCTAGGGATACCATATCTACACACAAATTCCTGCACAATTTTCTTTGCAGTGAACGTAGCAGTATTTGTGGCAGCAGGGAACGCTTCTACCCAGTTGGAAAATACGTCAATACAAACTAACACATATTTTAAATTCCTACAGGGTGGTAACTGTATGAAATGGATTTGTATTACCTGAAAAGATCCGTCTGTTGGAGGGATATGAGATGGCTCTGTTGGTATTGACTTTCCAATATTCTTCCTCAAGCAAGTAAAACATGTCATTGCTCTCTTACCTGCATGAGAAGAGAATCCTGGCGCACACCAGTAGGCTCTCACCAGCTTACACATACCCTCTTTACCCAGATGAGTCAGACCGTGTGCCGCCTCAGCTAAGCTTGGAAGATATGCTCTGGGGGCCACCGGCTTACCTTGTCCACCTGTCCACAGTCCTGAGGATTCCTGGCCATATCCCTTTGACCTCCAGACTGCCTTTTCCTGTAATGAACACAAATCTTGCATTTCAATTAATTGTTGTGTGTTGATCGTGTTAAATGTCATCAGTGGTGTGATGTTCGTTTGTATGGGGGTGCTGGCTGCTGATTTAGCAGCTTCGTCTGCCCGGCGGTTACCAAGTGAAATTGGGTCTTGGTTGTAAGTGTGTGCTTTGCACTTGAGAACAGCCACTCTGTCTGGTTCCTGTATCACTGTTAGAAGTCTTTTTATGTGGGACGCATGCGCTACAGGTGTGCCAGCTGCCGTCATGACATTTCTGAGGCTCCATAGGGCCCCGAAATCATGCACCACTCCAAAGGCATACCTAGAATCTGTGTATATATTAGCCGACTTACCCTTGGCCAATTCACACGCTCTGGTTAGGGCGACCAACTCAGCAACTTGTGCTGAGTGCGGTGGGCCCAGGGGTTCAGCTTCTATATCGCTGTCATCTACAACTGCATATCCAGTGCACAGATCTCCCGAGTCCGTCTGTCTGTGGCAACTACCGTCAGTGTAGAAGGTAAAGTCTACTCCTTCCAGTGGGTTGTC
This sequence comes from Pseudophryne corroboree, assembly GCF_028390025.1. Taxonomy (NCBI): domain Eukaryota; kingdom Metazoa; phylum Chordata; class Amphibia; order Anura; family Myobatrachidae; genus Pseudophryne; species Pseudophryne corroboree. The sequence goes on along the minus strand of NC_086444.1, from coordinate 698,469,358 downwards.
ACTGATGTCAGGTCTCGCAGTGAAAGTCTGATTCAGGTATTCCATACAATCATGCGTATCAGTGTCTGCACTAAATCCTCCTTCACCATCATTCTCATCCTCCACTCTTTGTGCCTGTCCAGGCACACTTGGCAAGTAAGTTGCAGGATTTAGTGAGCTGCATCTCTTAATGGTGTTTACAGGGGCCATCAGTGATAATTCCCACTTTGTAAACCGAGCAGATGAGACATGTCTGGTTTGGGCGGAGTTCAGTAAGGCTGATACTGCATGAGGTGTATGGATGGTCAGGTTGTGTCCTAACACTATGTCCTCGCTTTTACTTACTAGCAAAGCTATCGCTGCAACACTACGCAAGCATGTGGGGAGAGACCGCGCTACGGTGTCCAACTGTGCACTGTAGTAAGCTACCGGCCTGCTGGCATCACCATGTCTCTGGGGTAACACTCCTGCCACGCACCCTGCACTTTCTGTACCGTATAATTCAAAGGGCTTCTCATAATTCCTGTGCCCCCCCCCCCCCCCGTTTTGCACCCTGATACTTAGTCAGAAGTGTGAGGAAGGACCAGCGTCTCTGCAGGCTTGTGGAGAGGAAAATGGCGCTGAGCTCTGTGAACTGTGAGGACAAAGCTCTGCCCCCTTAATGGCACGCTTCAGTCCCGCTTTTTTAAAAATATATATTTATTCTGGTGGGGGTTAGGACAGTGCCTAGGCACTTATATCCCCTCTTGCCAGTCCATTTTGAGGTTTATCTGCTGCTCAGGGTGCCCCCCACCCCCCTGCGCCCTGCACCCTGTAGTGCCGCTGTGTGTGAGAGCATGGCACGCAGCGCGATCGCTGTGCGGTACCTCAGAAAGTCGTCACTGAAATCTTCTGATCTTCTTCTACTCACCGGTCTTCTGACTTCTGGCTCTGTAAGGGGGGTGACGGCCAGCTCTGGGAACGAGCATCTAGGCGTACCTAGCGATCAGACCCTCAGGAGCTAATGGTGTCCTGTAGCCAAGAAGAAGAGCCTTTAAACTCACTGGAAGTAAGTCATACTTCTCTCCCCTTAGTCCCACGAAGCAGGGAGACTGTTGCCAGCAGTCTCCCCCCTCAAAATAAAAAACCTAACAAAAGTCTTTTCCCGAGAAACTCTGTAGAGCTCCTCAGTGTGCATCCAGTCTGCCTGGGCACAATTCTAAAACTGGGGTCTGGAGGAGGGGCATAGAGGGAGGAGTCGGTTCACACATTCAAAGTCTTAAAGTGCCCATGTCTCCTGCGGATCCCATCTATACCCCATGGTTCTTATGGTTACCCCAGCATCCTCTAGGACGTATGAGAAATGTACTTTAGATGTAATTGCCTTTTCCTGGTGGTCTAGAGCACAGTTTCTCAAATTCGGTCCTCAGGACCCCACAATGTGCATGTTTTGCAGGTCTCCTCACAGAATCGCAAGTGAAATAATTAGTTCCACCTGTGGATCTTTTGAAATGTGTCAGTGAGTAATGAATACACCTGTGCACCTGCTGGGTTACCTGCAAAACATCCACTGTGTGGGGTCATGAGGACCGAGTTTGAGAACCTATGGTCTAGAGCACAGGTTCTCAAACTCGGTCCTCAGGACCCCAAACGGTGCATGTTTTGCAGGTCTCCTCACAGAATCACAAGTGACATAATTAGCTCCACCTGTGTACCTTTTAAAATGTGTCAGTGAGTAATTAATACACCTGTGCACTTGCTGGGTTACCTGCAAAACATGCACCGTGTGGGGTCCTGAGGACCGAGTTTGAGAACCACTGGTCTAGAGCACAGTTCTCAAACTCGGTCCTCAGGACCCCACACAGTGCATGTTTTGCAGGTCTCCTCACAGAATCGCAATTGAAATAATTAGCTCCCCCTGTGGACCTTTTAAAATGTGTTAGTGGGTAATTAATACACCTGTGCACCTGCTGGGTTACCTGCAAAACATGCACTGTGTGGGGTCCTGAGGACCGAGTTTGAGAACCTGTGGTCTAGAGGGATCTGGAGCCCTCCATGGCCTGTTGGTTCCACCATTATGCACCTTGGGAAAGTGGAGTGTCTTCCCTTGCAGCAGCCGGAGTTTAAGTGACTATAGGAGTTGTATGGATATCTGACAATCACTGCTTATTGTTTCACTGAATGGCTCCAGATAAGTTCCAAGTAAACCGGTGCCTGGCGATCTACTCACTATACCTCTGGAGGATAAATTCAGCCAGAGGAGGTGGTTAGGTCCCCTTTCACTCAGAAGAATCCTGGAAGTATTGGTGGGAAATGAAGAGTCCCTCTCTCCAGATTTCCAGGCATCAGAACACCCCACTGTCCACATGCACAGAGGAATGACCACTACCTACTGTCTATGAGAGACATTATTAAATGTACAAGCTATGTGCAGCCACAGCTCATGCATATAAACGTGATTGGCTAAAGTAACAGTGCAGGTTTACCTTGTGTGGACTTGTGTTGTGAAACGAATAAAAAGGGGCTCAGACATGTACTGTACATCATCTTTCTGATATGCATTTCTGTAGATTCATCTTGTGTGAAGTAACTGTAGGGCAGATGTATTAAGCCTGGAGAAGGGATAAAGAAGCGATAAAGCAGTGATAAGTGCAAGGTGATAATGTACCAGCCAATCAGCTCCAATATGTAAATTGATAGTTAGGAGCTGACTGGCTGGTGCGTTATCACCCTCCACTTATTACTGCTTTATCACTTATCCAAGCTTAACACATCTGCCCGTCTTTCTAAAGATATCCTGGGGCAGTATGGATGGTGTAATGGTTAGCATTACTGCCTCACAAGACTGAGCACATGGATTTGAGTCCCACCAGGCCCTGTGTGGAGTTTGCATATTCTCTCCATACTTGTGTGGGTTTCCTCCCACAATCCAAAAATATACTGGTAAGTTAATTGGGGTAGATGTATTAACCTGTAGAAGGCATAAGGAAGTGATAAACCAGTGATAAGTGCAAGGTGATAAATGCGCCAGCCAATCGGCTCGTAACTGTTCATTTACATATTAGAGCTAATTGGCTGGTGTGTTTATCACCTTGCACATATCACTGGTTTATCACTTCCTTATGCCTTCTCCAGGTTAATACATCTGCCCCTCAGTAACAGGCAGCTACTTACACTGAGAGTGAATCCCTAGGAGTTCTTTAGTAAGGCCATGCAGACTGCATAAGGAAATGTGACCACCTGGGGAGTGCAGTCAACCTATCCCATTACTCTTTCAGCAAATAAAACAAAAAAGTGTAATATCTGGTGCGTTATTGGTCTCGGCGTGCCCAGTAATACTTTCAGTTTCCAACTTAGAGACTGAAAAATCACCCTAAAAATAATTTGAGCAGGTTTTTAAATCTTCCATACATGGGCAGAACTGTTTAATTTAGTCTATGACAAGGGCCTAGTCACTATACAAGTAAAACCAAAAAAATAAAATAAAAAAGCAATAATGGGGTGTAAATATATATCAGCAGCCTGCTATTGCTGGCCACTGCATGCTACATTCTCTTAACTTAACAGATACATAGTGGAGACAGGGTCACTATCTGTAATTTGTACCACATATACACTGCTCCAAAAAATAAAGGAAACACTAAAATAACACATCCTAGATCTGAATGAATGAAATATTCGTATTAAATACTTTACATAGTTGAATGTGCTGACAACAAAATAACACAAAAATTATCAATGGAAATCAAATTTATTAACCCATGGAGGTCTGGATTTGGAGTCACACTCAAAATTAAAGTGGAAAAACACACTACAGGCTGATCCAACTTTGATGTAATGTCCTTAAAACAAGTCAAAATGAGGCTCAGTAGTGTGTGTGTGGCCTCCACGTCCCTGTATGACCTCCCTACAACGCCTGGGCATGCTCCTGATGAGGTGGCGGATGGTCTCCTGAGGGATCTCCTCCCAGGCCTGGACTAAAGCATCCGCCAACTCCTGGACAGTCTGTGGTGCAATGTGGCGTTGGTGGATGGAGCGAAACATGATGTCCCAGATGTGCTCAATTGGATTCAGGTCTGGGGAACGGGCGGGCCAGTCCATAGCATCAATGCCTTCGTCTTGCAGGAACTGCTGACACACTCCAGCCACGAGGTCTAGCATTGTCTTGCATTAGGAGGAACCCAGGGCCAACCGCACCAGCATATGGTCTCACAAGGGGTCTGAGGATCTCATCTCGGTACCTAATGGCAGTCAGGCTACCTCTGGCGAGCACATGGAGGGCTGTGCGGCCCCCCCCAAAGAAATGCCACCCCACACCATTACTGACCCACTGCCTAACCGGTCATGCTGGAGGATGTTGCAGGCAGCAGAACGTTCTCCTTGGCGTCTCCAGACTCTGTCACACGTGCTCAGTGAGAATCTGCTTTCATCTGTGAAGAGCACAGGGCACTAGTGGCGAATTTGCCAATCTTGTTCTCTGGCAAATGCCAAACGTCCTGCACGGTGTTGGGCTGTAAGCACAACCCCCACCTGTGGACGTCGGGCCCTCATACCACCCTCATGGAGTCTGTTTATGATCATTTGAGTAGACACATGCACATTTGTGGCTTGCTGGAGGTCATTTTGCAGGGCTCTGGCAGTGCTCCTCCTGTTCCTCCTTGCACAAAGGCGGAGGTAGCGGTCCTGCTGCTGGGTTGTTGCCCTCCTACGGCCTCCTCCACATCTCCTGATGTACTGGCCTGTCTCCTGGTAGCGCCTCCATGCTCTGGACACTGCACTGACAGACACAGCAAACCTTCTTGCCACAGCTCGCATTGATGTGCCATCCTGGATGAGCTGCACTACCTGAGCCACTTGTGCGGGTTGTAGACTCCGTCTCATGCTACCACTAGAGTGAAAGCACCGCCAGCTTCCAAAAGTGACTAAAACATCAGCCAGAAAGCATAGGAGCTGAGAAGTGGTCTGTGGTCACCACCTGCAGAAATCCTCCTTTATTGGGAGTGTCTTGCTAATTGCCTATAATTTCCACCTGTTGTCTATTCCATTTGCACAACAGCATGACAATCAGTGTTGCTTCCTAAGTGGCGTTTGATTTTACAGAAGTGTGATTGACTTGGAGTTACATTGTGTTGTTTAAGTGTTCCCTTTATTTTTTTTTTGAACAGTGTATACACCCAGTTAAAAACATAAAAAAAGTGATGAAAATCATAGCAGCCAAATGACTATTTGCTATAATCAGTGTAGTCATACACATTAGACCAGTTCACAAACTCTTCCTTAAGGCACCCTAACACTCCAGGTTTTCAGGATATCAACTGTTGAGCAAAAATGGTTAAATGAAATTGGCAGAGGTATTAGGTCACCTGTGCTCAAGCTTGGATATCCTTAAAACCTGGACTGTTAGGGTGCCTTGAGTATGGAGTTTGGGAAAATCTGCATTAGACTAATAAGAACTATGACGAAACCTGAAATGCAGGCCTTATTAGGTTCTCTATAAACACTAAAACGTGATTTTAGTACTACTGTGAACAGTCTATACCTGCATGGTAGAAGCATTAACCCTATGCAGCTTACAAAAGCTGTGATGAGTGTAATTAAACATTTATATTCTGATACAGCAGCTGGTACATGTTAGTTTACATTAATAAAACAAGGTTTGCATATGTATATCATGTAATGTTTACAAACTAGTACAACTTTTTTTTTATTTTTTATAATCACTGTACTTTCCAAGCTATGTCCATGATGCCAAACACGTTTGTTATATTAATAATCTAATTTTCATAGATGAACAGCCTGGTTGTAGATCACTGCTGAGCTAGCAATGCTAGGAGCCACCTTACACTGCTGCATAATTGTGTTACCAGGTAAAATACATATAAATATTCCCAAATGTATTTCTAGGTCTATAAAAATGTAAGACATAATGAGTGTATAGGGGGGTACTCACGCAGCGATCGCTGCTTAAAATCTAAGCAATCTGACTAAATTGCTTAGATTTTAAGAATGATCGCTCCGTGTGTATGCCCCACAGCAATAGCGATGCGCAGCCCCTCGCATCGCTATCGCTGTTGCTAGATTGGCCTGCCATGCAGTACAATCTAGCAGGTCGCTCATTTCACCCGCTGTGCTGAGCGCCGGGAGAGATGTGTGCTGAGCGGTTCGCTCAGCACACATCTCTCCCGCATCGGCCTGTGAGTACTGGGCTTAAGTCTGGTCTTCCATTCCCTTCTTAACAGTAAATCAGTGCTTCTTTCTTAACCGGCATTGTCAGATCTCATGCGACTGCGCCGCCCCACTCTGTCCCCCCGTTTTTGATGAGGAGATCCATTCTGGAGCTGTGCACAATAATAAGATTTTACTCACCGGTAAATCTATTTCTCGTAGTCCGTAGTGGATGCTGGGGACTCCGTAAGGACCATGGGGAATAGACGGGCTCCGCAGGAGACAGGGCACTCTAAGAAAGAATTAGGACTACTGGTGTGCACTGGCTCCTCCCTCTATGTCCCTCCTCCAGACCTCAGTTAAGGAAACTGTGCCCGGAAGAGCTGACAGTACAAGGAAAGGATTTTGGAATCCAGGGTAAGACTCATACCAGCCACACCAATCACACCGTATAACTTGTGATAACTTACCCAGTTAACAGTATGAACAACAACAGAGCATCAGACAACCTGACGCAAACATAACAAACGGTTAAGCAATAACTATATACAAGTATTGAAGAAGAAGTCCGCACTTGGGACGGGCGCCCAGCATCCACTACGGACTACGAGAAATAGATTTACCGGTGAATAAAATCTTATTTTCTCTAAACGTCCTAGTGGATGCTGGGGACTCTGTAAGGACCATGGGGATTATACCAAAGCTCCCAAACGGGCGGGAGAGTGCGGATGACTCTGCAGCACCGAATGAGCAAACACAAGGTCCTCCTCAGCCAGGGTATCAAACTTGTAGAATTTTGCAAACGTGTTTGAACCTGACCAAGTAGCTGCTCGGCAAAGCTGTAATGCAGAGACCCCTCGGGCAGCCGCCCAAGAAGAGCCCACCTTCCTTGTGGAATGGGCTTTTACAGATTTTGGATGCGGCAATCCAGCCGCAGAATGAGCCTGCTGAATCGTGTTACAGATCCAGCGAGCAATAGTTTGCTTTGAAGCAGGAGCACCCAGCTTGTTGGATGCATACAGGATAAACAGCGAGTCAGTTTTCCTGACTCCAGCCGTTCTGGCTACATACAGTAAATCTTCAAAGCCCTGACTACATCTAGTAACTTGGAATCCTCCAAGTCACGAGTAGCCGCAGGCACCACAATAGGTTGGTTCAAATGAAAAGATGACACCACCTTCGGCAGAAATTGCGGACGAGTCCGTAATTCTGCTCTGTCCATATGGAAAACCAGATAGGGGCTTTTACATGACAAAGCCGCCAATTCTGACACGCCTAGCCGAAGCTAAGGCCAATAGCATGACCACTTTCCATGTGAAATACTTTAACTCCACGGTCTTAAGTGGCTCAAACCAGTGAGATTTCAGGAAACTCAACACCACGTTAAGATCCCAAGGTGCCACTGGTGGCACAAAAGGGGGCTGAATATGCAGCACTCCCTTTACAAACGTCTGAACCTCAGGAAGAGAAGCCAATTCCTTTTGAAAGAAAATGGATAGGGCCGAAATCTGGACCTTTATGGACCCTAATTTTAAGCCCATAGTCACTCCCGACTGTAGGAAGTGAAGGAACCGGCCCAGCTGGAATTCCTCCGTAGGGGCATTCCTGGCCTCACACCAAGCAACATATTTTCGCCATATATGGTGATAATGTTTTGCTGTCACGTCCTTCCTAGCCTTTATCAGCGTAGGAATAACTTCATCCGGAATGCCTTTTTCCGCTAGGATCCGGCGTTCAACCGCCATGCCGTCAAACGCAGCCGCGGTAAGTCTTGGAACAGACAGGGCCCCTGTTGCAACAGATCCTGTCTGAGAGGCAGAGGCCATGGGTCCTCTGTGAGCATTTCTTGCAGTTCCGGGTACCAAGTCCTTCTTGGCCAATCCGGAACAATGAGTATTGTTCTCACTCCTCTTTTTCTTACGATTCTCAGCACCTTGGGTATGAGAGGAAGAGGAGGAAACACATAGACCGACTGGAACACCCACGGTGTTACTAGTGCGTCCACAGCTATCGCCTGAGGGTCTCTTGACCTGGCGCAATACCTTTGTAGCTTTTTGTTGAGGCGGGATGCCATCATGTCCACTTGTGGCAGTTCCCATCGATTTGTAATCTGTGTGAAGACTTCTTGATGAAGTCCCCACTCTCCCGGGTGGAGGTCGTGCCTGCTGAGGAAGTTTGCTTCCCAGTTGTCCACTCCCGGAATGAACACTGCTGACAGTGCTTGCACGTGATTCTCCGCCCAACGAAGAATTCTGGTGGCTACCGCCATCGCCACCCTGCTTCTTGTGCCGCCCTGGCGGTTTACATGAGCCACTGTGGTGATGTTATCTGACTGAATCAGCACCGGTTGGTTGCGAAGCAGAGGCTCCGCTTGACTCAGGGCGTTGTATATGGCCCTTAGTTCCAGGATATTGATGTGCAGACAAGCTTCCTGACTTGACCACAGCCCTTGGAAGTTTCTTCCCTGAGTGACTGCCCCCCATCCTCGGAGGCTTGCATCTGTGGTCACCAGGACCTAGTCCTGTATGCCGAACCTGCGGCCCTCGAGAAGGTGAGCACTCTGCAGCCACCACAGAAGAGACACCCTGGCCCTGGGGGATAGGGTGATCAGCCGATGCATCTGAAGATGCGATCCGGACCACTTGTCCAACAGATCCCACTGAAAATTTCTCGCATGGAACCTGCCGAAGGGAATGGCTTTGTAGGATGCCACCATCTTTCCCAGGACTCGCGTGCATTGATGCACCGACACCTGTTTTGGTTTTAAGAGGTCTCTGACCAGAGTCACGAGCTCCTGGGCCTTCTCCTCCGGGAGAAACACCTTCTTCTGGTCTGTGTCCAGAATCATGCCCAGGAAGGGCAGTCTCGTCGTCTGAATCAGCTGCGACTTTGAAATATTCAGAATCCAGCCGTGCTGTTGTAACACCTCCTGAGAGTGTGCTACGCTGATCAGCAACTGCTCTCTGGACCTCGCCTTTATGAGATCGTCCAAGTATGGGATAATTGTGACTCCTTGCTTTCGTAGGAGCACCATCATTTCCGCCATTACCTTGGTAAATATTCTCGGTGCCGTGGACAGACCAAACGGCAACGTCTGGAAATGGTAATGACAGTCCTGTACCACAAATCTGAGGTACTCCTGATGAGGTGGATAAATGGGGACATGCAGGTAAGCATCCTTTATGTCCAGAGACACCATAAAATCCCCCTCTTCCAGGCTAGCAATACCCGCCCTGAGCGATTCCATCTTGAACTTGAACCTTTTCAGGTAAATGTTCAGGGATTTTAAATTCAATATGGGTCTGACCGAACCGTCCGGTTTCGGAACCACAAACATTGTGGAATAGTATCCCCTTCCCTGTTGAGGGAGGGGAACCTGTACCACCACCTGCTGAAGATATAATTTGTGAATTGCCGCTAACACTACTTCCCTTTCTATGGTGGAAGCTGGCAGGGACGATTTGAGGTAACGGTGAAGGGGCATCACTTCGAATTCCAGCTTGTATCCCTGAGACACAATCTGTATAGATCAGGGATCCACCTGTGAGCGAACCCACTGGTGGCTGAAATTTCGGAGACGCGCCCCCACCGCTCCTGGCTCCACCTGTGGAGCCCCAGCGTCATGCGGTGGATTTAGTGGAAGCCAGGGAGTACTTCTGTTCCTGGGAACTAGCTGTATTGTGCAGCTTCTTTCCTCTACCCCTGCCTCTGGCAAGAAAGGACGCACCTCTGACTTTCTTGCCTCTTTGTGATGGAAAGGACTGCATTTGGTAATACGGTGCTTTCTTAGGCTGTGAGGGAATGTATGGCAAAAAATTTGACTTCCCAGCCGTAGCTGTGGAAACTAGGTCCGAGAGACCGTCCCCAAACAATTCCTCACCCTTATAAGGTAAAACCTCCATGTGCTTCTTTGAGTCGGCATCACCTGTCCATTGCCGAGTCCACAGGACCCTTCTGGCAGAAATTGACATTGCATTTATTCTAGAGCCCAGTAGGCAAATGTCTCTCTGGGCATCCTTCATATATAGGACAGCGTCTTTTATATGCCCCAGGGTCAGTAATATAGTATCCTTGTCCAAGGTATCAAGTTCCTCAGACAGAGTATCTGTCCATGCTGTTACAGCACTACACATCCAGGCCGATGCAATTGCCGGCCTCAGTAAGGTACCTGAATGTGTATAAACGGACTTCAGGATACCTTCCTGCTTCCTATCCGCAGGATCCTTTAGGGAGGCCGTATCCTGTGACGGCAGGGCCACCTTCTTAGATAAGCATGTCAAAGCTTTGTCTACCCTAGGGGAGGATTCCCAGCGTAACCTGTCCGTTGGCGGGAAGGGATACGCCATAAGTAACCGTTTGGAAATCTGCACTTTCCTATCAGGAGAATCCCAAGCTTTTTCACATAACTCATTTAACTCATGTGAAGGGGGAAAAGTCACTTCTTGCCTTTTTTCCCCAAACATCTTGTCAGGGACAGGGTTTACCTCTGAAATGTGCAATACATCCTTCATTGCTATAATCATGTAGCGGATGGCTTTAGCCATTTTAGGCTGCAACTTTGCATCATCGACATCGACACTGAAGTCAGAATCCGTGTCGATATCCGTGTCAACAATTTGGGATAGTGGGCGCTTCTGAGACCCTGACGGCCTCTGCGCTGTAGGATCAGGCATGGGTTGAGACCCTGACTGTCCCAAGGCTTCAGCTTTATCCAACCTTTTATGCAAGGAAGTAACATTATCATTTAACACCTTCCACATATCCATCCAATCAGGTGTCGGCGCCGTCGGCGGAGACACCACATTCAACTGCACCTGCTCTGCTTCCACATAGCCTTCCTCGTCAAACATGTCGACACAATTGTACCGACACGCCACACAGGGGATGCTCTATATGAGGACAGAACCCCCACAAGGCCTTTTGGAGAGACAGAGAGAGAGAGTATGCCAGCACACACCCCAGCGCTATATAACCCAGGAAATACACAGTAACTTAGTGTTTACCCAGTAGCTGCTGTATTAGTGATTTTTGCGCTAAATTTATGTGCCCCCCCTCTCTTTTTACCCTCTTTCTACCGTGATTCTGCAGGGGAGAGCCTCGGGAGCTTCCTCTCAGCGGAGCCGTGGAGAGAAAATGGCGCTGGCGAGTGCTGAGGAAGAAGCCCCGCCCCCTCAGCGGCGGGCTTCTGTCCCGCGATTTTGTGTAAAACAATGGCGGGGGCACATGCATATATACAGTGTCCAGCTGTATATATGCTCTATTATGCCAGGAGGTACTCAATTGCTGCCCAGAGCGCCCCCCCCTGCGCCCTGCACCCTACAGTGACCGGAGTGTGCAGGTTTAATGTGGGAGCAATGGCGCACAGCTGCAGTGCTGTGCGCTACCTCATATGAAGACAGGAGTCTTCTGCCGCCGATTTTGAAGTCTGCTTGCTTCTCTCGCCGGCTTCTGTCTTCTGGCTCTGCGAGGGGGAAGGCGGCGCGGCTCCGGGATCGGACGACCAAGGGTGAGTTCCTGTGATCGATCCCTCTGGAGCTAATGGTATCCAGTAGCCTAAGAAGCACGACCTATGCGCAGTTAGTAGGTTTGCTTCTCTCTCCTCAGTCCCATGTAGCAGAGAGTCTGTTGCCAGCAGATCTCTCAGAAAATAAAAAATCCTAACAAAATACTATCTTATTAGCAAGCTCAGGAGAGCTCACTAAAATGCACCCAGCTCTGTCCGGGCACAGATTCTGACTGAGGTCTGGAGGAGGGACATAGAGGGAGGAGCCAGTGCACACCAGTAGTCCTAATTCTTTCTTAGAGTGCCCTGTCTCCTGCGGAGCCAGTCTATTCCCCATGGTCCTTACGGAGTCCCCAGCATCCACTAGGACGTTAGAGAAATAATGTTTAAATATTTAAAAAAAATACTTTTTAAACAAAATAAATTTTAAAAAACAATGTTATTAACAGTTTAAAGGGAAAAATCATCAGTTAAGTGGTTACAGTAACTTTTTTTCTAAATCTAGGATGCACAGTAGAGCCAAGTATGACCCCAGTATTTAGTGGCTGTGGATCATTTTATTAAGCTATATTTTGAAAGACTGGGCGGCTACATTTTTCAATAATGTTTTATTAAAATAAAATCTAACTAGTTCCTACAGATCAAATAATCTTTAATAGGAAATAAACTTCGACAGCATTACTGTGCAATGAGTGATATTTTAAAAATAAGATTTTAAACCTACCGGTAAATCTTTGTCTCCTAGTCCGTAGAGGATGCTGGAGACTCCGTAAGGACCATGGGGGATAGACGGGCTCCGCAGGAGACATGGGCACTATCATTTTAGAATGGGTGTGCACCGGCTCCGCCCTCTATGCCCCTCCTCCAGACCTCAGTTAGAGAAACTGTGCCCAGAGGAGATGGACAATACGAGGAAAGGATTTTGTTAATCTAAGGGCAAGATTCATACCAGCCCACACCATCCACACCGTATAACCTGGAATATACGAACCAGTTACAAGTATGAAACAACACAGTATCGGCTAAAGACTGATCTCAACTGTAACATAACCCTTATTGAAGCAACAACTATATATATATATACACATACAAGCCTTGCAGATTCTGTCCACACTGGGACGGGCGCCCAGCATCCTCTACGGACTAGGAGAAAAAGATTTACCAGTAGGTTTAAAATCTTATTTTCTCTTACGTCCTAGAGGATGCTGGGGACTCCATAAGGACCATGGGGTTTATACCAAAGCTCCAGACCAGGCGGAAGGGAGCGGACGACTCTGAAAACCGACTGAGCAAACGCAAGGTCCTCATCAGCCAGGGTATCAAACTTATAGAACTTTGCAAAAGTGTTTGAACCCGACCAGGTAGCTGCTCGGCAAAGCTGTAAAGCCGAGACGCCTCGGGCAGCCGCCCAAGAAGAGCCCACTTTCCTAGTGGAATGGGCCTTTACCGAATTTGGTAACGGCTGAAGAAACCACCTTAGGAAAAAATTGAGGACGAGTCCTCAACTCTGCCCTATCCACATGGAAAATCAAATAGGGGCTCTTGTGAGACAAGGCCGCCAATTCAGGCACCCGCCTTGCCGATGCCAAGGCCAACAACATGACCACCTTCCAAGTGAGAAATTTTAATTCAACCGTAACACCACGTTAAGGTCCCATGGTGCCACTGGGGGCACAAAAGGAGTCTGGATGTGCAGCACTCCCTTTACAAAAGTCTGGAGTTCCGGGAGAGTAGCCAATTCCTTCTGAAAGAAAATAGATAGGGCCGAAATCTGTACCTTAATGGAGCCTAATTTTAGGCCCATATCCACTCCTGTCTGTAGAAAGTGGAGAAAACGGCCCAGATGGAAATCTTCCGTAGGAGCCTTCATGGCTTCACACCAAGATTCATACTTCCTCCAGATACGGTGATAATGTTTCTCCGTCACCGCCTTCCTAGCCTTTATCAGAGTAGGGATGACCTCCTCCGGAATACCTTTTCCAGCTAGGATTCGGCGCTCAACCGCCATGCCATCAAACGTAACCGCGAAAAGTCTTGGAACACGCAGGGCCCCTGTTGCAACAGGTCCTCCCTGAGAGGAAGAGGCCACGGATCTTCTGTGATCATCTGCTGAAGATCTGAATACCAGGCCCTTCGAGGCCAATCTGGGACAATGAGTATTGTCTGTACTCTTTTTCGTCTTATGATTATCAATATTTTTAAGATGAGAGGAAGAGGAGGGAACACATAGACTGACTGAAACACCCATGGTGTCACCAGGGCGTCCACCGCTACTACCTGAGGGTCCCTTGACCTGGCACAATACCTCCAAAGCTTCTTGTTGAGGCGTGATGGCATCATGTCTATTTGAGATTTGAGGAAGTCCCCAAAGACTTGTTATCTCTGCAAAGACTTCTTGATGAAGTCCCCACTCTCCTGGATGGAGATCATGTCTGCTGAGGAAGTCTGCTTCCCAGTTGTCCACCCCCGGAATGAATACCGCTGACAGAGCGCTTACGTGATTTTCTGCCCATCGCAGAATCCTGGTGGCTTCCGCCATTGCCACTCTGCTCCTTGTCCCGCCTTGGCGGTTTACATGAGCCACGGCTGTGACGTTGTCTGATTGAATCAGAACCGGTAGGTCGTGAAGAAGATTCTCCGCTTGTCGTAGGCTGTTGTATATGGCCCTTAATTCCAGTACGTTGATGTGTAGACAAGCCTCCTGGCTTGACCACAGTCCCTGAAAATTCCTTCCTTGTGTGACTGCTCCCCATCCTCGGAGGCTCGCGTCCGTGGTTATCAGAACCCAGTCTTGAATGCCGAATCTGCGACCCTCTAGAAGGTGAGCACTCTGCAGCCACCACAGGAGAGACACCCTGGCCCTGGGGGACAGGCTTATCTTCTGATGTATTTGTAGATGGGACCCCGACCACTTGTCCAGAAGGTCCCACTGAAATGTCCTTGCATGAAACCTGCCGAAGGGGATGGCCTCGTAGGCTGCCACCATTTTTCCCAGAACTCGAGTACATTGATGAACAGACACTCTTTTTGGTTTAAGCAGGTCTCTGACCATGTTCTGGAGGTCCTGGGCTTTTTCCATTGGGAGAAAAACCCTCTTCTGTTCCGTGTCCAGAATCATGTCTAGGAATGATAGCCGCGTCGTTGGAATCAATTGCGACTCTGGCAGATTTAGAATCCAACCGTGCTGTTGTAGCACTCTCAGGGAGAGTGACACGCTTTTCAGCAATTGATCTCTCGATCTCGCTTTTATCAGGAGATCGTCCAAGTACGGGATAATTGTGACTCCCTGCCTGCGCAGGAGCACCATCATCTCCGCCATCACCTTGGTGAAAATCCTCGGGGCCGTGGAAAGCCCAAACGGCAACGTCTGAAACTGGTAATGACAGTCCTGTACAGCGAATCTCAGGTACGCCTGATGAGGAGGATATATGGGGATATGAAGGTATGCATCCTTTATGTCGAGTGACACCATAAAATCCTCCCCTTCCAGACTGGAGCGATTCCATCTTGAATTTGAACTTTTTCAAGTACAGGTTTAGGGATTTTAGATTTAAAATGGGTCTGACCGAGCCATCCGGCTTCGGGACCACAAACAGGGTTGAATAGTACCCTTTCCCTTGTTGGACTAGGGCAGTGTTTTTCAACCTTTTTTCACTCGCGGCACACCGAACAATATTTTAAAATTGCCAAGGCACACCATCCGTTCCCCACAGAAAAAAAACTAAAAAACACACATTGGCCCTCACAGTAATAAAAAATCCACACATACATCGGCCTACACAGAAAAAACAATCACATTGCTCTCCACATAAATCATGTTGCTCCCTACATAAATTAATCACATTGCTCCCCACATAAATCATGTTGCTCAAACATAAATCAATCACATTTCTCCCCACATAAATCCTATTGCTCCCCACATGAATTATTCACATTGTTCCCCCCATAAATCCATAAATCCTATTGCTACCCACAGGAGAAATAACATAACAAATATTAGCCCCTACCGGTCAGCTGTCCTCCTCCCTGTCCCTCAGTGGCGGAGGTTGTTCATAGTGGATTGCTGTGAATACTGACCAGCGGGCGGTCGGGCAGGAGTGGATGTTGGTGGGCAAGGAAAGCTGTAGATGCAGGCGGGAACTGGAAGATGTGGTGGCCGTGACCTATGATATCACACCACTGCGTCATCAAGGCACAGGTCACGGCCGGAGCATGAATGATCCTCTAAGAAGAGCCCGGGCTAACAGTTCACTCTGAAGGTGCAGGAAGCTGCTCTGACTCCGCGGCACACCTTGCAACTGGTCGCGGCACACTAGTGTGCCACGGCACACTGGTTGAAAAAGCCTGGACTAGGGGAACCGTGATAATCACTTGCTGTTGACACAGCTTTTGAATTGCAGCTAACACTACTGCCTTCTCTGGGGGAGAAGCTGGCAAGGCCGACTTGAAAAATCGTCGAGGGGGCACCTCTTCGAATTCCAGTTTGTAGCCTTGGGATACAATATCCATCGCCCAAGGATCCACGTCTGACAGAACCCAGACCTCGCTGAAGATTCGAAAACGTGCGCCCACCGGCGCGGACTCCCTCAGTGGAGCCCCAGCGTCATGCAGTGGATTTAGTAGAAGCCGGGGAGGACTTCTGCTCCTGGGAACTAGCCAGAGCAGGTGCTCACTTCCCTCTACCCTTGCCTCTGGCGAGGAAAGATGAGCCCCGACCTCTTCTGGACTTATGCGACCGAAAGGACTGCATCTGATATGGTGGAGTTTTCTTTTGCTGTGGGGGAACAAAAGGCAAAAAGGTATATTTACCCGTGGTAGCTGTGGCAACCAGGTCTGCGAGACCTTCCCCGAATAAAACTTCACCTTTGTATGGCAAAACCTCCATATGCTTCTTTGAGTCGGCATCACCCGTCCATTGGCGAGTCCACAGGGCTCGCCTAGCAGAAATCGCCATGGCGTTGGCTCTCGATCCTAGCAGCCCAACGTATCTTTGAGCGTCCCTCATATATATGACTGCGTCTTTAATGTGACCTAAGGTCAATAAAATGGTATCCCTGTCTAGGGTGTCAAGGTCAGCTGACAAGGTATCTGTCCAATCTGCAACTGCACTACACACCCATGCCGATGCTATTGCCGGTCTGAGTTAAAGCACCCGTATGCGCATAAATAGATTTTAAGGTAGTTTCCTGTCTGCGATCAGCAGGATCCTTGAGGGCTGCCGTGTCCGGAGACTGTAGCGCCACCTTCTTGGACAGGCGCGTTAAAGCCTTGTCCACCCTGGGTGAGGATTCCCAACGTACCCTGTCCTGTGCAGGGAAAGGATACGCCATAAGAATCCTTTTGCGAATCTGCAGTTTTTTATCTGGAGTTTCCCAAGCTTTTTCAAATAACTCGTTAAGCTCATGAGATGGGGGAAAGGTTACCTTAGGTTTCTTTTCCTTATACATGTGCACCCTCGTGTCAGGGACCGAGAGGTCATCTGTGATATGCAAAACATCTTTTATTGCAATAATCATATAATGAATACTTTTGGCCACCCTTGGGTGTAACCTCACATCATCGTAGTCGACACTGGAGTCAGAATCCGTGTCCGTATCAGTGTCTGCAATTTGGGATAGGGGACGTTTTTGAGACCCAGAAGGGCCCTGTGACCCAGTCGAAGCCGTGGATTGACACTCTGCTTTTTCCCTGGACTCTGCTTTGTCCAGTCTCTTATGTAATAAGGTCACATTTGCATTTAAAACATTCCACATGTCCAACCAATCATGAGTCGGTGTTGCCGACGGAGACACCACAATCATCTGCTCCACCTCCTCCTTAGCTGAGCCTTCCGCATCAGACATGCCGACACACTCGTACAGACACCCCCACACACACAGGGATATAGTTATAAGGAGACCGTTCCCCAATAAGGCCCTTTGGAGAGACAGAGAGAGAGTATGCCAGCACACACCCAGCGCCAACTGACACTGGAAACAATTTCCCAGATAATATAGCGCTTTTATATATATAATTTACTGTGTAATACACTCACTGCGCCTTACAAGTGCCCCCCGCCCTCTTTTCAGCCCTGTGTCACCGTGTTCAGCAGGGGAGAGACCGAGGAGCCAGCTTCTCTGCAGATCTCTGTGGAGAAAATGGCGCTGGTTAGTGCTGAGGGACCAAGCTCCGCCCACTCCAGCGGCGGGCTTCGGTCCCGCTCAAAGTATAAAAACTGGCGGGGGATTTATATAATTACTGCCTCCGCAGCCCATAAACTTATAAATGCCAGATTTAGAGGTTTTTATTGCTGCCCAGGGAGCTCCCCCTGCGCCCTGCACCCATCAGTGCCTGCTAGTGTGTGTTGTGTGTGGGAGCAATGGCGCGCAGCGTTACTGCTGCGCGCTTACCTCAGGGAAGATCTGAAGTCTTCTGCCGCCTAAGAAGTCTTCTTTCTTCTTATACTCACCCGGCTTCTATCTTCCGGCTCTGTGAGGAGGACAGCGGCTCGGGGACAAACGGCGAGGGGAGACCTGCGTTCCGACTCCCTCTGGAGCTAATGGTGTCCAGTAGCCTAAGAAGCAGAGCCTATCACTTAAGTAGGTCTGCTTCTCTCTACTCAGTCCCACGATGCAGGGAGCCTGTTGCCAGCAGTGCTCCCTGAAAATAAAAAACCTAACAAAATTCTTTTTCAGAGAAACTCTGGAGAGCTCCTCTGTAATGCACCCTATCTCCTCTGGGCACAAAATCTAACTGAGGTCTGGAGGAGGGGCATAGAGGGAGGAGCCAGTGCACACCCATTCTAAAATTCTTTATAGTGCCCATGTCTCCTGCGGAGCCCGTCTATACCCCATGGTCCTTACGGAGTCCCCAGCATCCTCTAGGACGTAAGATAAATAAGTATTAGCCTTTTCTGTGCACACACCAATCATAGAACCGCTCTACTTCCAAAAGTAGGAAGTATTGGACAAGACTAGTGCCATAACCAAATTTCTCCAATATACAAGAGAGGCTCGTCAATGATGGCAACTACAAGCATAATTTTATATAGTGCAAGCAGAACACCTAGTTGCTGTAGAGTCCAATGTATGTTGGCTTTTACTTCTACACTACAGAAAATGTTGCTGCTATACACTGTAAACAAAGGATACATCAAACTACACTAGATTGCTAAATGTGGAAGTTACTACCATGGGTTTAATATACAGTACATTATTGCACTGTGTGTTAAATCTCTTGATAATCCAGTTTGCAGAATTACATCATGATGTTCATAATACTTTTGTATTAGGGACCTGTCCGGCGAGGTCATCATGAAGTAGCTGGGCAGGCTCATACATTGGGCAATATATGCCAAGAACCTTGGATATGATGGTTGTTATAATTTTAATGGTGTATGGTGCACCTGCACTCTTGTTCCTATATTGTAATACTTCTGTGGGTATACCAACTTTACGTACATAACACAATTCACTAGCTTCTGCAATTTAGAATTTAAAAACACAAGTCATTTTACGGTTTTATTTTAAAAAAATTATATGTACAAAACAAATTACATATTTTGTACAATAAAAAGGTCAAGCTTTCTAAATTGGTGAAACTAAATGTTATATTACTGTAAAATATTGTTTAATACTTGCAGCATTAACACACGTTGGAATAAAAGACACCGATTGACAGCATTCAAAAGGGCAATAGTAAAAATGACATATTTAATTGCGCTTATTAAATGCTACTTGAAGCTTACTAAAAGTTCCATATCTGTAACACATGTGCTTAGCATGAGAAACCAGTTGTGCTTGGTTCAGCGTTAAAGCAGATCAGTAATGATGAATGATGCATCTGTGGCTAATTTGGAATGTGTATAAGAATTTATGTGCCATTGAGTTCTTAAATAACTTTGTATTTAACCTCTTAACTATACCTTTTTCAGGGATGATGAATGCCTTAAGACCCAATTAAAATAAGTGTGTGAGACTAAGGCAGGTTGCGAGGTGAGGTGTTACTATATAATTTTATATAGTTGCTTTAGGCACCCCATATCAAACTGCATGTTTCATTGACTCTCCAAGAGAAGTAATCCACTAGTTATCCTCTGCTGGACATTGATCCAGCTGATTCACCAAGACATTTCAAGAGTCGGACTAAAGGGCCCCCACACACTACTACGACATGTCGGACCCTCGTATAGGATACATCGTATGCGGTCCTTTTGCTTACGATGTATCTTATGCGATCCCAGCCATGCCTGCTGGGTCCGACATATCACTAGTGCAGCACAGTCAATCTAGGGGATCCGATGCTCACGGGACCGCGCATAGGATTGGATGTAAAACACATCGATATGCCCGATTTCATCCGCTATATCAGGCCGAATGGCCGAAACCGGATGAAATTGGGCATTATTGTTGTAGTGTGTGGGGCCCTTAATACTCTGACCCATGTAACCTCTAATGATCTCTGTGGCTGCTGTAAACAACTATGGGATAAGATATAGAGAAAAAGGAAAATATAGATAATATACTGTTAAATAGTGAGGTGCGGTAAAAAAGAAAACAGAAAAAAAAAAAAGTATCTAAATGCTTCTGGCGTGGAATTTCCACTATGGTTGCAGTCATGGTCCACAGTAATGTGATGCTTACACCAAACTGTATACGAGAATTGTCAGATGAAAAAGCCTTTTTGATGAGGCTGTAAGTGGTTATCTGGAGTACATAAATACTGTACATAAATTGTTACAAATATCCTTTATTTTAACTATTCAGCATGTTGGTTAAATCTGCTATGCGAAGGAATTATGTAGCACATAAAATAATATTCAGAGAACCAGCAGAAAAAAAAAAAAAAGGTGTAGGCGTTTCCAAATAATTCAATTCCTAGCTTAAAATCAACCATGAAGTATTTCCAGAAACAAAAACGCAAGAGTCTGGATGGGCCTCGCACTCTCAGACATGCTGTACAACCAAACGTTAGTAGAGTTCTGCAAGGAAGTTTGGGGTAAAATCCCAAACTAAGAATGTAGAGACTTCTGGAAAGTATCATTTTGTTTTAAGGAGGCTGAGAAGCTGAACTATACTTTTAGTCATATCTATCTTTACTCAATTACATAATTTAAAAAAAATAAGATTTTACTTACCGATAAATCTATTTCTCATAGTCCGTAGTGGATGCTGGGGACTCCGTCAGGACCATGGGGAATAGCGGCTCCGCAGGAGACAGGGCACAAAAGCAAGCTTTTAGGATCACATGGTGTGTACTGGCTCCTCCCCCTATGACCCTCCTCCAAGCCTCAGTTAGGTACTGTGCCCGGACGAGCGTACACAATAAGGAAGGATCTTGAATCCCGGGTAAGACTCATACCAGCCACACCAATCACACCGTACAACTTGTGATCTGAACCCAGTTAACAGTATGATAACAAAGAAGTAGCCTCTAAAAAAAAAAGATGGCTCACAACAATAATAACCCGATTTTTGTAACAATAACTATGTACAAGTAATGCAGACAATCCGCACTTGGGATGGGCGCCCAGCATCCACTACGGACTATGAGAAATAGATTTATCGGTAAGTAAAATCTTATTTTCTCTAACGTCCTAGTGGATGCTGGGGACTCCGTCAGGACCATGGGGATTATACCAAAGCTCCCAAACGGGCGGGAGAGTGCGGATGACTCTGCAGCACCGAATGAGAGAACTCCAGGTCGTCCTCAGCCAGGGTATCAAATTTGTAGAATTTTACAAACGTGTTCCCCCCTGACCACGTAGCTGCTCGGCAAAGTTGTAAAGCCGAGACCCCTCGGGCAGCCGCCCAAGATGAGCCCACCTTCCTTGTGGAATGGGCATTTACAGATTTTGGCTGTGGCAGGCCTGCCACAGAATGTGCAAGCTGAATTGTACTACAAATCCAACGAGCAATAGTCTGCTTAGAAGCAGGAGCACCCAGCTTTTTGGGTGCATACAATATAAACAGCAAGTCAGACTTTCTGACTCCAGCCGTCCTGGAATTATATATATATATATATATATATATATATATATATATATTTTCAGGGCCCTGACAACGTCTAGCAACTTGGAGTCCTCCAAGTCCCTAGTAGCCGCAGGCACCACAATAGGTTGTTTCAGGTGAAACGCTGACACCACCTTAGGAAGAAACTGGGGACGAGTCCGCAGTTCTGCCCTGTCCGAATGGAAAATCAAATATGGGCTTTTGTAAGACAAAGCCGCCAATTCTAACACTCGCCTGGCCGAGGCCAGGGCCAACAGCATGGTCACTTTCCATGTGAGATATTTCAAATCCACAGATTTGAGCGGTTCAAACCAATATGATTTGAGGAATCCCAACACTACATTGAGATCCCACGGTGCCACTGGAGGCACAAAAGGGGCTGTATATGCAATACTCCCTTGACAAATGTCTGGACTTCAGGAACTGAAGCCAATTCTTTCTGGAAGAAAATCTACAGGGCCGAAACTTGAACCTTAATGGACCCCAATTTGAGGCTCATAGACACTCCTGTTTGCAGGAAGTGCAGAAATCGACCTAGTTGAAATTTCTTCGTGGGGCCTTCCTGGCCTCACCCACGCAACATATTTTCACCACATGTGGTGATAACGTTGTGCGGTCACCTCCTTCCTGGCTTTGACCAGGGTAGGTATGACCTCTTCCGGAATGCCTTTTCCCTTAGGATCCGGCGTTCAACCGCCATGCCGTCAAACGCAGCCGCGGTAAGTCTTGGAACAGACATGGTACTTGCTGAAGCAAGTCCCTTCTTAGCTCCCGAGGCCATTAGTCCTCTGTGAGCATCTCTTGAAATTCCGGGTACCAAGTCCCTCTTGGCCAATCCGGAGCCACGAGTATAGTTCTTACTCCTCTACGTCTTATAATTCTCAATACCTTGGTTATGAGAAGCAGAGGAGGGAACACATACACCGACTGTTACACCCGCGGTGTTACCAGGACATCCACAGCTATTGCCTGAAGGTCTCGTGACCTGGCGCAATACCTGTCCCGTTTTTTGTTCGGGCGGGATGCCATCATGTCCACCTTTGGTCTTTCCCAACGGTTCACAATCATGCGGAAAACTTCCCGATGAAGTTCCCACTCTCCCGGGTGGAGGTCGTGCCTGCTGAGGAAGTCTGCTTCCCAGTCGTCCACTCCCGGAATGAACACTGCTGACAGTGCTATCACATGATTTTCCGCCTAGCGAAAAATCCTTGCAGTTTTGCCACTGCCCTCCTGCTTCTTGTGCCGCCCTTTCTGTTTACGTGGGCGACTGCCGTGATGTTATCCCACTGGATCAATACCGGCTGACCTTGAAGCAGAGGTCTTGCTAAGTTTAGAGCATTATAAATTTGCTCTTAGCTCCAGTATATTTATGTGGAGAGAATTCTCCAGACTTGATCACACTCCCTGGAAATTTTTTCCCTGTGTGACTGCTCTCCAGCCTCTCAGGCTGGCCTCCGTGGTCACCAGCACCCAATCCTGAATGCCGAATCTGCGGCCCTCTAGAAGATGAGCACTCTGTAATCACCACAGGAGAGACACCCTTGTCCTTGGATATAGGGTTATCCGCTGATGCATCTGAAGATGCGATCCGGACCATTTGTCCAGCAGATCCCACTGAAGAGTTCTTGCGTGAAATCTGCCGAATGGAATCGCTTCGTAATAAGCCACCATTTTTACCAGGACTCTTGTGCAATGATGCACTGACACTTTTCCTGGTTTTAGGAGGATCCCGATTAGCTCGGATAACTCCCTGGCTTTCACCTCTGGGAGAAACACCTTTTTCTGGACTGTGTCCAGAATCATCCCTAGGACCAGCAGACGTGTCGTCGGAACAACTGCGGTTTTGGAATATTTAGAATCCACCCGTGTTGTCGTAGAACTACTTGAGATAGTGCTACTCCGACCTCCAACTGTTCTCTGGACCTTGTTCTTATCAGGAAGTCGTCCATTTTCTTTGAAGACGAATCCTCATTTCGGTCATTACCTTGGTAAGGACCCGGGGTGCCTTGGACAATCCAACGGCATCGTCTGAAACTGATAGTGACAGTTCTGTACCACGAACCTGAGGTACCCTCGGTGAGAAAGGCAAATTTTTGGGACATGGAGGTAAGCATCCCTGATGTCCCGGGACACCATATAGTCCCCTTCTTCCCGGTTCGCTATCACTGCTCTGAGTGACTCCATCTGGATTTGAACTTTTGTAAGTGTTCAAATATTTCAGATTTAGAATAGGTCTCACCTAGCCTTCTGGCTTCAGTACCACCATATAGTGTGGAATAATACCCCTTTCCTTGTTGTAGGAGGGGTACTTTGATTATCACCTGCTGGGAATACAGCTTGTGAATTGTTTTCAATACTGCCTCCCTGTCGGAGGGAGACATTGGTACAGCAGACTACAGGAACCTGCGAGGGGGAAACGTCTCGACATTCCAATCTGTACCCCTTGGATACTACTTGTAGGATCCAGGGGTCCTGTACGGTCCCAGCGTCATGCTGAGAACTTGGTAGAAGCGTTGGAGGGCTTCTGTTCCTGGGAATGGGCTGCCTGCTGCAGTCTTCTTCCCTTTCCTCTATCCCTGGGCAGATATGACTCTTATAGGGACGAAAGGACTGAGGCTGAAAAGACGGTGTCTTTTTCTGCAGAGATGTGACTTAGGGTAAAAAAACGGTGGATTTTCCAGCAGTTGCCGTGACCACCAGGTCCCATGGACCGACCCCAAATAACTCCTCCCCTTTATACGGCAATACATCTTTTTGTGCCGTTTGGAATCTGCATCACCTGACCACTGTCGTGTCCATAAACATCTTCTTGCAGATATGGACATCGCATTTACTCTTGATGCCAGAGTGCAAATATCCCTCTGCGCATCTCGCATATATAGAAATGCATCCTTTAAATGCTCTATAGTCAATAAAATACTGTCCCTGTCAAGGGTATCAATATTTTTAGTCAGGGAATCCGACCAAGCCACCTCAGCTCTGCACATCCAGGCTGAGGCGATCGCTGGTCGCAGTATAACACCAGCATGTGTGTGTATACTTTTTAGGATATTTTCCAGCCTCCTATCAGCTGGCTCCTTAAGTACGGCCCTATCTGTAGATGGTACCGCCACTTGTTCTGATAAGCATGTGAGCGCCTTATCCACCCTAAGGGGTGTTTCCCAACGCGCCCTAACTTCTGGCGGGAAAGGGTATACCGCCAATAATTTTTTATCGGGGGAAACCCACGCATCATCACACACTTCATTTAATTTATCTGATTCAGGAAAAACTACAGGTAGTTTTTTCACATCCCACATAATACCCTTTTTTGTGGTACTTGTAGTATCAGAAATATGTAACACCTCCTTCATTGCCCTTAACGTGTGGCCCTAAAGGAAAATACGTTTGTTTCTTCACCGTCGACACTGAAATCAGTGTCCGTGTCTGGGTCTGTGTCGACCGACTGAGGTAAATGGGCGTTTTACAGCCCCTGACAGTGTTTGAGACGCCTGGGCAGGTACTAATTTGTTCGCCGGCCGTCTCATGTCGTCAACCGGCTTGCAGCGTGTTGACATTATCACGTAATTCCATAAATAAGCCATCCATTCCGGTGTCGACTCCCTAGAGAGTGACATCACCATTACAGGCAATTTGCTCCGCCTCCTCACCAACATTTTCCTCATACATGTCGACACACACGTACCGACATACAGCACACACATAGGGAATGCTCTGATAGAGGACAGGACCCACTAGCCCTTTGGGGAGACAGAGGGAGAGTTTGCCAGCACACACCAAAACGCTATAATTATATAGGGACAACCTTTATATAAGTGTTCCTCCCTTATAGCATTTAATATATATTCATATCGCCAAATCAGTGCCCCCCCTCTCTGTTTTAACCCTGTTTCTGTAGTGCAGTGCAGGGGAGAGCATGGGAGCCTTCCCACCAGCATTTCTGTGAGGGAAAATGGCGCTGTGTGCTGAGGAGAATAGGCCCCGCCCCCTTTTCGGCGGGCTTCTTCTCCGGAGTTTGTGATATCTGGCAGGGGTTAAATACATCCATATAGCCTCAAGGGCTATATGTGATGTATTTTTCGCCATACAGGTATTATACATTGCTGCCCAGGGCGCCCCCCCCCCCGCGCCCTGCACCCTCCCTTGACCGCTGTGTGAAGTGTGCTGACAACAATGGCGCACAGCTGCAGTGCTGTGCGCTACCTGATGAAGACTGAAAGTCTTCTGCCGCCTGGTTCCGGACCTCTTCAATCTTCAGCATCTGCAAGGGGGGTCGGCGGCGCGGCTCCGGGACGAACCCCAGGGCGAGACCTGTGTTCCGACTCCCTCTGGAGCTAATGGTGTCCAGTAGCCTAAGAAGCCAATCCATCCTGCACGCAGGTGAGTTTACTTCTCTCCCCTAAGTCCCTCGATGCAGTGAGCCTGTTGCCAGCAGGACTCACTGAAAATAAAGAACCTAAAAACTTTTTCTAAGCAACTCTTTAAGAGAGCCACCTAGATTGCACCCTGCTCGGACGGGCACAAAAACCTAACAGAGGCTTGGAGGAGGGTCATAGGGGGAGGAGCCAGTACACACCATGTGATCCTAAAAGCTTGCTTTTGTGCCCTGTCTCCTGCGGAGCCGCTATTCCCCATGGTCCTGACGGAGTCCCCAGCATCCACTAGGACGTTAGAGAAATATATAGTAATTGTGTATTAAAAAGATACTTAAATTGTGTGTTGAAGTTCATATCCTACAGAGATTGCAGTAACACTAACAGTTTCAGCAAATGCCGTTTGACCAGGGGTGTCCAAATGTTTGAAGACTACTGTAGGAAAATATCTGCAGAATGGGGATTTCAGTATTTCAATCCTTCTTATAGTTCAATACATCTCATCTCAGAGGAGTGGGCTTTTCTTACTAAATGACGGGTGGTAGTCATGTGACTGCCGGTCAGCTGACCGACAGTCACATGACCTCCTCCGTGAGCCCGACGGCTCACTATCCCGATGGTCGGCATGCCGACCAACAGGGACTATTTCCACTCGTGGGTGTCCACGACACCCATAGAGTGGGAATAGAACCCGTGGCGACCGCAGGTCGCCACCGAGCCCGCAAGGGGCTTGCTGCACTCGCCCCTCCCCGCCGGGATCCCGGCGTCGGTATGCTGCCGGGATCCCAGCGTCGGTAAGGTGACCGGCGGTCAGGAGACCGCCGGTCACCAGTACTACACCCCTAAATGACACATGGCAACAAGTATTTCAGCCAGAAGCAATGACACACATGTTCCTAGCATGTGCAAATGTACCCTTGATATAATAAAAATAAAATTAGACCTGCCCAAAAAAATTTTTTTTTATACAAAAAATGTAAGTAAATAAAATGCTGTACAATAACAAAAGGAAATGAATAGAGCAGTGTACATTTCAAGTGTGGCCTGTTGTGGGGATACTCCTTGATGGAGGGTAGGATCAGACAGGGAAAATACAAAAGTAGAGGGACATCCTTCCTGCTCAGAGATCCACATTGTAATTAGTTACAGGTATCACTTTGCTTGAAGTTGCCAGGGACAAAATAAATACACATTGGGAAATATAAAAAAAAAAAAAATTAAACCCTGTACAAATAAATGTAATGTGCTCATGAAAAATAAAAAATACCTCAAGTTAAGGACAAATACATAAAACACAAGTAATATACATTTTGCACAAAAAAAAAAAAAAAAAAAAAAGGCTTCAAAAAAAGATTTTTATATTTGTTCCTCAACTGGACTTCTGTTTGTTTAAAAAAAAATATATGTATTTCTTTTTACAAGCCCGTTATCACTCATTTTGTGATAATGCATACTCCACAGTAAGACTTTTTTTTATTGCCCTTCTACTCCATAGGAGGTTCCAGTCCTGTCTTAGCTTGCCTTCATTTGAGTCTATGTGCAACATTTTACACCTCTAAATATTTTAGAGATGGTCACAGCTACACCTTTTCTTAGGCACAAAAGATTTATATTAATAAGATTTGTGAGGCATGCAATGAGGGGGAAGAAATTAAGTAAAAAACTAATATGTTAGCTTTTGTTGCCCTGATCCATAATGAAGAGGGGAAGATTATACTAATAAACTGTGTATTAATAAAGGAAACCTATAAAATGGACACATACAAATAAATTAGTTATTTAAAATAGAAAAAGGACTTCTGTACTCTGCAAAAACAAAAACCCTCGTTGATTCTCAGTATTACATAGAATTTACTGGAAGGTTTATGGCCGAATGTCTCCTCATAAGCCTTGCGAGAGGAAATATTCCACAACATTGTTTTATTGACTTACTTTTGTAAAGCTGCATATTTAGAATAACATTGAGTTTATGTTGGTCAACTTTCAGAACACATTTGTGTCATTGTTTTGTTGACCTATTACAATTCTGCAAACATTTCTGAGAGGGGGAGCACAACATTACCCACTCAGGAGGTGCCTCAAGGAAAAATTTGGTAAACATATGTTTGCATTCTTTTAATCTGTTGCTTTGCCATTTTCAATCGGGAAAAAGAGAACAAAAAAACAAGCTATATACCAAAATACTTTCCCACTCTTCAAAAACAGCCTAATGTTCTTCATCTTCAACAAAACATTCTATCCTGGTCTGATGCCTCCATTTCTGTGAGGATTCAAGTAGGTACCAAATAACTGTAACCAGTTAAAAATGGCATTTTCACTTGTCAGTCTGTTGGCAGTTTATGTGATGCTGCGATATCTTTGCTGCATGTCACCGTTTCACCTTAGCATCTTCCTTTATACGCCAAATCATCAGTTCCATGCAAGAGCAAGCATCTTCACTGGAGTCATGTCCCTCCACTGTCAGAAAAACAAAGGGTTGGATTGTTAATATTATAACACGTATTGCAAGTTTAATTAATATCAAAATGGGTGCCAGTAAATAACACAACAGTGAGATCAATGTAAAGTGCAATTTACTTAAGAGTTACTGAATAACATTCACAAATGCAATTTACGCAAGAGTTACGTTTAAAGAATTTTTCAGAAGGGTCATTCCACATCAAATCAACAGAGCCATTTTCATGACCATCACCGATTTCAATGTAATTTGCTGTTCTTGTTACGCCTGACGAGAAACTAATTTACACCAAATTTCAACATCATAGGTTGGATATTTTAGGAGGTGGAGCCATTTAAAAATGACCAATATATGCAATTTTACTGCTGCGGGGGTCTTTTTGTTTGCCTGTAACTTGAGTTCTTATTAAGACAGAGAGACGAAATTAGTGTCATTTTGAAGCTTATGACTAGATCTTTTCACTTCAATTTTTATTTAGTAAGGTAGTATTAAAAAAAGTTTAATAACCTTTGACCTAAATTTTTAAAAAATAGAGATTTTTTTTAATCATTTTTTTATTTATTTTTTATTTAGGAGTTCTCCCATATTTATTTAAACATGCACCAAATTTCACTTTGGGACTCCCATGGTATAATGCGATAACAATTAACTGAAAAGCAGGCAGCTAAATTATACAAAATTCTCACTTGCAGACAGTGTATTATAAAGTTTTGAAAAACAGCAATATAACCTTAACATATATAACTGACCATGTTTTGTTCATGCTTTCCATGAGTTTAGTTTTGAAATTGCAGACAGTTTCTCTTTCTGTAATGGTGTACACACGTCCTGTAGTCATTGGGTCTACTGTTAGTATATAACAACAAGGAACTAGAAGAATGTCGGTTTCCCTGGGTATTTGTATGATGGGGATGGTCCTTGTGGGTGGAGAAAGCTGACCTTTACTAATTCGTACTTTTCATCTACGTCAAGAACACATGCTACCCACCACTCTGCATCATACACACAAGTGACAAATCCTTTAATGTCTTTAAATTCTACTTCGTCCTCCAGTAAACAAACTCGTTCCACTTTCGAAGATGTAGAGTAGGAATAAACTTTAGTTGACAGAGTAGCTGTTGATAAGGGAATAAAGGGAAGTAGTTTCTGGGTTCCAGCAATTGTGCGGGATTGCTCAAATCGAGCTTCCAGGAACTTCTCTTCTGCCTCGTGGTCAGCTGAACTGGCGTACTTGAAAGAGACAGCTGGGACATTCTCAACGGCCCAATCAAACAATTGTCGAGGTGTCATTATTTGTTGATCATACGGCCTTTGGAGACTGGCTCGTGCAGCTAATCTTTCACAGTGCCACCAACTCCATCACATGCCCCTTTTCCATGGGAGGTGGCTGAAAAGTGCCACTCAGCTGGAATTCCAAAGTCTTGCTCGTGACAGCAAAGATTAATGAAATTCTTTCGATTTTTATACTGAGAGGCAGCTCCATCTGAGAAATAAATGATCTTTGTAACGATAGGATACTTTTCCTTAAGAAAATAAGATTTTACTCACCGGTAAATCTATTTCTCGTAGTCCGTAGTGGATGCTGGGACTCCGTAAGGACCATGGGGATTAGCGGCTCCGCAGGAGACTGGGCACAACTAAAGAAAACTTTAGGACTACCTGGTGTGCACTGGCTCCTCGCACTAAGACCCTCCTCCAGACCTCAGGATACTGTGCCCGGACGAGCGTACACAATAAGGAAGGATTTTGAATCCCGGGTAAGACTCATACCAGCCACACCAATCACACCGTATAACTCGTGATACTATACCCAGTTAACAGTATGAAATATAACTGAGCCTCTCAACAGATGGCTCAACAATAACCCTTTAGTTAGGCAATAACTATAAACAAGTATTGCAGACAATCCGCACTTGCGATGGGCGCCCAGCATCCACTACGGACTACGAGAAATAGATTTACCGGTGAGTAAAATCTTATTTTCTCTGACGTCCTAAGTGGATGCTGGGACTCCGTAAGGACCATGGGGATTATACCAAAGCTCCCAAACGGGCGGGAGAGTGCGGATGACTCTGCAGCACCGAATGAGCAAACTCTAGGTCCTCCTCAGCCAGGGTATCAAACTTGTAGACTCTTACAAAAATGTTTTAACCCGACCAAGTAACAGCTCGGCAAAGTTGTAAAGCCGAGACCCCTCGGGCAGCCGCCCAAGAAGAGCCCACTTTCCTCGTGGAATGGGCTTTTACAGATTTAGGGTGCGGCAGTCCAGCCGCAGAATGTGCAAGTTGAATCGTGCTACAGATTCAGCGAGCAATCATCTGCTTAGAAGCAGGAGCACCCAGCTTGTTGGGTGCATACAGAAGAAATAGCGAGTCAGTCTTCCTGACTCCAGCTGTCCTGGAAACATATACTTTTCAGGGCCCTGACTACGTCCAGTAACTTGGAATCCTCCAAGTCCCAAGTAGCCGCAGGCACCACAATAGGTTGGTTCACATGAAAAACTGATACCACCTTAGGAAGGAATTGGGAACGAGTCCTTAATTCCGCCTTATCCATATAAAATACAGATAAGGGCTTTTGTATGACAAAGCCGCCAATTCTGATACACGCCTGGCCGACGCCAAGGCCCACAGAATGACCACCTTCCACGTGAGGTATTATAGCTCCACGGATTTAAGTGGCTCAACCCAATGCGACTTCAGGAAATCCAACACCACGTTGAGATCCCACGGTGCCACTGGAGGCACAAACGGGGGCTGACTATGCAGCACTCCCTTAACAAAAGTCTGAACTTCAGGCAGTGAAGCCAGTACAATTTTGGAAGAAAATCGATAGAGCCGAAATCTGGACCTTAATGTAACCCAATTTTAGGCCCATAGTCACCTCTGACTGTAGGAAGTGCAGAAATCGACCTAGCTGAAATTTCTCCTTCCTGGCCTCACAGTACGCAACATATTTCCGCCATATGCGGTGATAATGGTTTGCGTTCACTTCTTTCCTAGCTTTAAATAGCGTAGGGATAACTTCCTCCGGAATTCCCTTTTCCTTCAGGATCCAGCGTTCAACCGCCATGCCGTCAACGCAGCACGTCTTGGAACAGACAGGCCCCCTGCTGCAGCAGGTCCTGTCTGAGCGGCAGAGGCCATGGGTCCTCTGAGATCATTTCTTGGAGTTCTGGTTACCAAGCTCTTCTTGGCCAACCCGGAACAATGAGTATAGTTCTTACTCCTCTCCTTCTTATTATTCTCATTACCCTGGGTAAGAGAGGCAGAGAAGGGAACACATACACCGACTGGTACACCCACGGTGTTACCAGGGCGTCCACAGCTATCGCCTGAGGGTCCTTGACCTGGCGCAATATCTTTGTAACTTTTAGTTGAGGCGGGACGCCATCATGTCCACCTGTGGCCTTTCCCAACGGTGTACAATCATTTGGAAGACATCTGGATGAAGTCCCCACTCTCCCGGGTGGAGGTCGTGTCTTCTGAGAAAGTCTGCTTCTCAGTTGTCCACTCCGGGAATGAACACTGCTGACAGTGCTAACACATGATTTTCCGCCCATCGGAGAATCCTTGTGGCTTCTGCCATCGCCATCCTGCTTCATGTGCCGCCCTGTCGGTTTATATGAGCGACCGCCGTGATGTTGTCTGACTGGATCAGCACCGGCCGGTGTTGAAGCAGGGGTCTAGCCTGACTTAGGGCATTGTAAATGGCCCTTAGTTCCAGAATATTTATGTGTAGGGAAGTCTCCTGACTTTTCCATAGCCTTGGAAGTTTCTTCCCTGTGTGACTGCCCCCCAGCCTCGAAGGCTGGCATCTGTGGTCACCAGGACCCAGTCCTGTATGCCGAATCTGCGGCCCCCTAGAAGATGAGCACTCTGCAGCCACCACAACAGCGACACCCTGGCCCTTGGAGACAGGGTTATCCGCCGATGCATCTGAAGATGCGACCCGGATCACTTGTCCAACAGATCCCACTGGAAAATCCTTGCATGGGACCTGGCGAATGGAATTTCTTCGTAAGAAGCTACCATCTTTCCCAGGGCTCGCGTGCATTGATGCACCGACACCTGTATACGTATTAGGAGGTCTCTGTCTAGAGACAACTCCTTGGACTTCTCCTCCGGGAGAAACCCTTTTTATCCTGTTCTGTGTCCAGAACCATACCCAGGAACAGTAGACGCGTCGTAGGAACCAGCTGCGACTTTGGAATATTCAGAATCCAGCCGTGCTGTTGTAGCACTTCCCGAGATAGTGCTACTCCGACGAACAACTGCTCCCTGGACCTCGCCTTTATAAGGAGATCCTCCAAGTACGGGATAATTATTTCGGCCATTACCTTGGTAAATACCTCGGTGCCGGGGACAGACCAACGGCAACGTCTGGAATTGGTAATGACAATCCTGTACCACAATTTTGAGGTACTCCTGGTGAAGAGGGTAAATAGGGACATGCAGGTAAGCATTCTTGATGTCCAGAGATACCATGAAATTCTCCAGGCTTGCAATAATCGCCCTGAGCGATTCCATTTTGAACTTGAACCTTCGTATATAAGTGTTCATGGCTTTCAATTTTAGAATGGGTCTCACCGAACAGTCTGGTTTCGGTACCACAACATTTTGAAATAGTAACCCCGGCCTTGTTGAAGGAGGGGTACCTTGATTTCACCTGCTGGAAGTACAGCTTGTGAATTGCCGCCAGTACTACCTTTCTCCGAGGGCAGCAGGCAAGGCTGATGTGAGGTAACGGCGAGGGGGAGTCGCCTCGAACTCCAGCCTGTATCCCTGTGATACTATTTGCAGAACCTAGGGATCCACCTGTGGGCAAGCCCGCTGGTCCCTGAAGTTCCCGAGACGCACCCCTTCTGCACCTGTCTCCACCTGTGGAGCCCCAGCGTCATGCGGTGGACTCAGAGGAAGCGGGGGAAGATTTTTGATTTTTTCCTTCTTCCCTTGTCTCTGTGCAGAAAGGAAGTGCCTTTGACCCGCTTGCTTTTCTGAAGCCGAAAGGACTGTACCTGAAAATACGGTGCTTTCTTAGGCTGTGAGGAAACCTGAGGTAAATTTTTTTCTTCCCAGCTGTTGCTGTGGATACGAGGTCCCAGAGACCATCCCCAAACAATTCCTCACCCTTATAAGGCAGAATCTCCATGTGCCTTTTACAGGCAGCATCACCTGTCCACTGCCGGGTTTCTAATACCCTCCTGGCAGAATGGACAGTGCATTAATTCTGGATGCCAGCCGGCAAGTATCCCTCTGTGCATCCTTTATATATAAGACGACGTCTTTAATATGCTCTATGTTAGCAAAATATTATCCCTGTCTTAGAGTATTAATATTATCTGACAGGGTATCAGACCACGCTGCAGCAGCACTATTTATGCTGAGGCAATTGCAGGTCTCAGTATATAACCCGAGTGTGTATATACAGACTTCAGGATAGCCTCCTGCTTTTTATCAGCAGGCTCCTTTAAGGTGGCCGTATCCTAAGACGGCAGTGCCACCTTTTTTGACAAACGTGTGAGCGCCTTATCCACCCTAAGGGATATCTCCCAACGTGACCTATCCTCTGGCGGGAAAGGGTACGCCATCAGTAACTTTTTAGATATTACCAGTTTCTTATCGGGGGAACCCAAGCTTCTTTACACACTTCATTCATTCATCTGATGGGGGAACAAAACACTGGCTGCTTTTTCTCCCCAAAAATAAAACCCCTTTTATGTGGTACTTGGGTTCATGTCAGAAATGCGTAACACATTTTTCATTGCCGAGATCATGTAACGGATGTTCCTAGTGGATTGTGTATATGTCCCAACCTCGTCGACACTGGAGTCAGACTCCGTGTCGACATCTGTGTCTGCCATCTTAGGTAACGGGCGTTTTTTGAGCCCCTGATGGCCTTTGAGACGCCTGGGCAGGCGCGGGCTGAGAAGCCGGCTGTCCCACAGCTGTTACGTCATCCAGCCTTTTATGTAAGGAGTTGACATTGTCGGTTAATACCTTCCACCTATCCATCCACTCTGGTGTCGGCCCTACAGGGGGCGACATCCCATTTATCGGCCTCTGCTCCGACTCCACGTAACCTTCCTCATCCAACATGTCGACACAGCCGTACCGACACACCGCACACACACAGGGAATGCTCTGACTGAGGACAGGACCCCACAAAGTCCTTTGGGGAGACAGAGAGAGAGAGTATGCCAGCACACACCAGAGCGCTATATAATGCAGGGATTAACACTATAACGGAGTGATTTTTCCCCCAATAGCTGCTTGTATACATATATTGCGCCTAAATTTAGTGCCCCCCCTCTCTTTTTAACCCGTTGAGCCTGAAAACTACAGGGGAGAGCCTGGGGAGCTGTCTTCCAGCTGCACTGTGAAGAAAAAATGGCGCCAGTGTGCTGAGGGAGAAGCCCCGCCCCTTTTTCGGCAGACTTTTCTCTCGCTTTTTTATGGATTCTGGCAGGGGTAATTTATCACATATATAGCCCTGGGACTATATATTGTGATGATTTGCCAGCCAAGGTGTCTTATATTGCCCTCAGGGCGCCCCCCCCCCCCCCCAGCGCCCTGCACCCATCAGTGACCGGAGTGTGAGGTGTACATGAGGAGCAATGGCGCACAGCTGCAGTGCTGTGCGCTACCTTGGTGAAGACCGAAGTCTTCTGCCGCCGATTTTCCGGACTCTTCATGCTTCTGGCTCTGTAAGGGGGACGGCGGCGCGGCTCCGGGAACGAACACCAAGGTCGGGTCCTGCGGTCGATCCCTCTGGAGCTAATGGTGTTCAGTAGCCTAAGAAGCCCAAACTACCACCTGTTAGGTAGGTTCGCTTCTTCTCCCCTTAGTCCCTCGCTGCAGTGAGTCTGTTGCCAGCAGATCTCACTGTAAAATAAAAAACCTAAATATACTTTCTTTCTAGGAGCTCAGGAGAGCCCCTAGTGTGCATCCAGTTCAGCCGGGCACAAGAATCTAACTGAGGTCTGGAGGAGGGTCTTAGTGGGAGGAGCCAGTGCACACCAGGTAGTACTAAAGTTTTCTTTAGTTGTGCCCAGTCTCCTGCGGAGCCGCTAATCCCCATGGTCCTTACGGAGTCCCAGCATCCACTTAGGACGTCAGAGAAAATGTATGAGTAACCCCTGAAATAAATGAACTGCAACAGTATCATGGTGCATACGCCTCTTTTAAATTGCTTAAAACCAACCATTTCTGAGCATGAACACTTTTTCCATCTGAGATTGTTTATATGCCGTGAAGTTTTAATACACTTGCCTGCTGTTACAAGACCTCGAGTGCCGCTGATTGATTTATCGCCTTCTATCTAATACATCTGTACCAGAGGGCACCGGGGCCCATATCTCAAGTGGTGGGAGTGCAGGCCCACATACACACTATATATATATATATATATATATATATATATATATATATATATATATAGAGAAAAAGGTAGAGGCACTCTCCAGATTTAATAAAGATGCAAAAAGTAAATTTATTGATACGTTACACAGTACACCCGAACGGTGTTCCTTGAAATGTCCTCAAGCGCTTTCGGCCCACAAAGGGCCTTCCTCAGGAGGCAGTATACAGCAATAATTTCATCAGAACATAAGACCAAACGCAGGGTCTACCCAGATATCCAGCAGTAAGTACTTTTTGCATCTTTATTAAATCTGGAGAGTGCCTCTACCTTTTTCTCTATAATTTAAATGCCTGGCATTTGGAGTGATCACCCCAGTTGTTGTCCCCTCTGAAGATGTGAGTGCGACCAATTCTGGATATATATATATATATATATATATATATATGTATGTATATATATATATATATATATATATATATATATAAAAATAAAGGTGATGCAATTAGCGCTACAACCTATCAAACAAAAATGTGCCCAAATAATATACAATGTGTAAAATACAAAGTAATGGATGCCCATACGGAGTTATTCTCCTATAAAAAGCACTCCAAACAGTTACGTAGTGGCAGTAATCAGATCTCAAATGTGCTCAATTTCCAATAAACACAATGATAAAAATGTTCTTTAATGGTAGATCAATCGCGCCTTCAGTGCTTCCTAAATGTAAATAACTGGTTCATACAGTCCTAAAGTGACAATCATATGTGCGTACCAGATGGGAGATTAGAGATGGCCTGTTACACGTTACACGTAACAACAAACAGTAAATTGGACTTGTACAATTTAAAAAAAATAAAATGCTTACCTGCATCATGCATAGCAGGGTGGAAGGTCAGAGGTCATCTATTCAACGCGTTTCGTCCCGTTTAGCAATATTGGGACTTCCTCAGGGGTCAATTGTTGTTACGTGTAATAAATGTATAAAACGTTATCACACTATCAGGAGTTTTTTCCCTCTGTATGGGAGAATTTTCTTGGTTTTAAGGGCTCCTAATGTGAGGAACGCTAATAGGGACCTGTGTTAAATAAAAGAGTGAGTAACATCTCATTATCCCTCTTTTTTTCTTGGGTTCAAGGGAAGTGCTGTTTTTTTCATCTTGGTAGATGGTAAAATTGTACATTACCACCAGGTGGCACTTATAAAGACCCTTTGCTCTTTGCACTACTATTTGCACTTTTATCACTGCATAGAGCACTTTAGCACCAAGTTGAGTGCATATTTTGCCCTTTTTTGCACAAAAGCACAAAGTCACTTTATCACTGTGAATGTGCACTTTTATTTATACGTTTTATATCCATTTTTAAAAAACCTATGACGGTTGGATATCACTAGGAGGACAAGGTCACCAAGGAAGAATCCTAAAAAGATACTTCTACAGGCCATCTCTAATCTCCCATCCGGTACGCACATGATTGTCACTTTAGGACTGTATGAACCAGTTATTTACATTTAGGAAGCACTGAAGGTGCGATTGATCTACCATTGCAGAACAATCACATATTATATATATATATATATATATATATATATATATATATATACACACACACACACACACACACACACACACACACACATCTATGAAAATAAGAATTTACTTACCGATAATTCTATTTCTCATAGTCCGTAGTGGATGCTGGGGACTCCGTAAGGACCATGGGGAATAGCGGCTCCGCAGGAGACTGGGCACAAAGTAAAAGCTTTAGGACTAGCTGGTGTGCACTGGCTCCTCCCCCTATGACCCTCCTCCAAGCCTCAGTTAGGATACTGTGCCCGGACGAGCGTACACAATAAGGAAGGATTTTGAATCCCGGGTAAGACTCATACCAGCCACACCAATCACACCGTACAACCTGTTATCTGAACCCAGTTAACAGCATGATAACAAAGGAGCCTCTGACAAGATGGCTCACAACAATAATAACCCGATTTTGTAACAATAACTATGTACAAGTATTGCAGACAATCCGCACTTGGGATGGGCGCCCAGCATCCACTACGGACTATGAGAAATAGAATTATCGGTAAGTAAATTCTTATTTTCTCTAACGTCCTAAGTGGATGCTGGGGACTCCGTAAGGACCATGGGGATTATACCGAAGCTCCCAAACGGGCGGGAGAGTGCGGATGACTCTGTAGCACCGAATGAGAGAACTCCAGGTCCTCCTCAGCCAGGGTATCAAATTTGTAGAATTTAGCAAACGTGTTTGCCCCTGACCAAGTAGCTGCTCGGCAAAGTTGTAAAGCCGAGACCCCTCGGGCAGCCGCCCAAGATGAGCCCACTTTCCTTGTGGAATGGGCTTTTATAGATTTTGGCTGTGGCAGGCCTGCCACAGAATGTGCAAGCTGAATTGTACTACAAATCCAACGAGCAATAGTCTGCTTAGAAGCAGGAGCACCCAGCTTGTTGGGTGCATACAGGATAAACAGCGAGTCAGATTTTCTGACTCCAGCCGTCCTGGAAACATATATTTTCAGGGCCCTGACTACGTCCAGCAACTTGGAGTCTTCCAAGTCCCTAGTAGCCGCAGGCACCACAATAGGCTGGTTCAAGTGAAATGCTGAAACCACCTTAGGGAGAAATTGAGGACGAGTCCTCAATTCTGCCCTGTCCGTATGGAAAATTAGGTAAGGGCTTTTATAAGATAAAGCCGCCAATTCTGAAACACGCCTGGCTGAAGCCAGGGCTAACAGCATTACCACTTTCCATGTGAGGTATTTTAAGTCCACAGTGGTGAGTGGTTCAAACCAATGTGATTTTAGGAATCCCAACACCACATTGAGATCCCAAGGTGCCACTGGAGGCACAAAAGGAGGCTGTATATGCAGTGCCCCTTTGACAAACGTCTGAACTTCAGGAACTGAAGCTAGTTCTTTTTGGAAGAAAATCGACAGGGCCGAAATTTGAACCTTAATGGACCCTAATTTTAGGCCCATAGACAGTCCTGTTTGCAGGAAATGCAGGAAACGACCCAGTTGAAATTCCTCTGTAGGGGCCTTCCTGGCCTCACACCACGCAACATATTTACGCCAGATACGGTGATAATGTTGCACGGTTACATCCTTCCTGGCTTTGATCAGGGTAGGGATGACTTCATCCGGAATGCCTTTTTCCTTCAGGATCCGGCGTTCAACCGCCATGCCGTCAAACGCAGCCGCGGTAAGTCTTGGAACAGACAGGGTCCCTGCTGGAGCAGGTCCCTTCTTAGAGGTAGAGGCCACGGGTCCTCCGTGAGCATCTCTTGAAGTTCCGGGTACCAAGTCCTCCTTGGCCAATCCGGAGCCACGAGTATAGTTCTTACTCCTCTCCTTCTTATGATTCTCAGTACCTTGGGTATGAGAGGCAGAGGAGGGAACACATACACTGACTGGTACACCCACGGTGTTATCAGAGCGTCCACCGCTATTGCCTGAGGGTCCCTTGACCTGGCGCAATATCTGTCTAGTTTTTTGTTGAGGCGGGACGCCATCATGTCCACCTTTGGTTTTCCCCAACGGTTCACAATCATGTGGAAGACTTCTGGGTGAAGTCCCCACTCCCCCGGGTGGAGGTCGTGTCTGCTGAGGAAGTCTGCTTCCCAGTTGTCCACTCCCGGAATGAACACTGCTGACAGTGCTATCACATGATTTTCCGCCCAGCGAAGAATCCTTGCAGTTTCTGCCATTGCCCTCCTGCTTCTTGTGCCGCCCTGTCTGTTTATGTGGGCGACTGCCGTGATGTTGTCCGATTGAATCAACACCGGCTGACCTTGAAGCAGAGGCCTTGCTTGACTTAGGGCATTGTAAATGGCCCTTAGTTCCAGGATATTTATGTGAAATGACGTTTCCATGCTTGGCCACAAGCCCTGGAAATTTTTTCCCTGTGTGACTGCTCCCCAGCCTCTCAGGCTGGCATCCGTGGTCACCAGGACCCAGTCCTGAATGCCGAATCTGCGGCCCTCTAGAAGATGAGCACTCTGCAACCACCACAGGAGAGACACCCTTGTCCTTGGAGACAGGGTTATCCGCTGATGCATCTGAAGATGCGATCCGGACCATTTGTCCAGCAGATCCCATTGAAAAGTTGCTGCGTGGAATCTGCCGAATGGAATCGCTTCGTAAGAAGCCACCATTTTTCCCAGGACCCTTGTGCATTGATGCACTGACACTTGGCCTGGTTTTAGGAGGTTCCTGACTAGCTCGGATAACTCCCTGGCTTTCTCCTCCGGGAGAAACACCTTTTTCTGGACTGTGTCCAGCATCATCCCTAGAAACAGCAGACGAGTCGTCGGAATCAGCTGCGATTTTGGAATATTTAGAATCCACCCGTGCTGTCGTAGTACTACTTGAGATAGTGCTACTCCGACCTCTAACTGTTCCCTGGACCTTGCCCTTATCAGGAGATCGTCCAAGTAAGGGATAATTAAGACGCCTTTTCTTCGAAGAAGAATCATCATTTCGGCCATTACCTTGGTAAAGACCCGGGGCGCCGTGGACAATCCAAACGGCAGCGTCTGAAACTGATAATGACAGTTTTGTACCACAAACCTGAGGTACCCTTGGTGAGAAGGGTAAATTGGGACATGGAGGTAAGCATCCTTGATGTCCAGAGACACCATATAGTCCCCTTCTTCCAGGCTCGCTATCACTGCTCTGAGTGACTCCATCTTGAATTTGAACCTTTTTATGTAAGTGTTCAAAGATTTCAGATTTAGAATAGGTCTCACCGAGCCGTCCGGCTTCGGTACCACAATAGTGTGGAATAGTACCCCTTTCCCTGTTGTAGGAGGGGTACCTTGATTATCACCTGCTGGGAATACAGCTTGTGAATGGCTTCCAATACCGCCTCCCTGTCGGAGGGAGACGTTGGTAAAGCAGACTTCAGGAACCGGCGAGGGGGAGACGTCTCGAATTCCAATTTGTACCCCTGAGATACTACTTGTAGGATCCAGGGGTCCACTTGCGAGTGAGCCCACTGCGCCCTGAATTTCTTGAGACGACCCCCCACCATACCTGAGTCCGCTTGTAAGGCCCCAGCGTCATGCTGAGGACTTGGCAGAAGCGGGGGAGGGCTTCTGTTCCTGGGAAGAGGCTGCCTGCTGCAGTCTTTTTCCCTTTCCTCTGCCCCGGGGCAGATATGAGTGGCCTTTTGCCCGCTTGCCCTTATGGGGACGAAAGGACTGAGGCTGAAAAGACGGAGTCTTTTTCTGCTGAGAGGTGACCTGGGGTAAAAAGGTGGATTTCCCAGCCGTTGCCGTGGCCACCAGGTCCGATAGACCGATCCCAAATAACTCCTCCCCTTTATACGGCAATACTTCCATATGCAGTTTGGAATCCGCGTCACCTGACCACTGTCGCGTCCATAACCCTCTTCTGGCAGAAATGGACAGCGCACTTACTCTTGATGCCAGGGTGCAAATATCCCTCTGTGCATCTCGCATATATAGAAATGCATCCTTTAAATGCTCTATAGTCAATAAAATACTGTCCCTGTCCAGGGTATCAATATTTTCAGTCAGGGAATCCGACCAAGCCACCCCAGCACTGCACATCCAGGCTGAGGCGATTGCTGGTCGCAGTATAATACCAGTATGTGTGTATATACTTTTTAGGATGTTTTCCAGCTTTCTATCAGCTGGCTCCTTGAGGGCGGCCGTATCAGGAGACGGTAACGCCACTTGTTTTGATAAGCGTGTGAGCGCCTTATCTACCCTAGGGGGTGTTTCCCAACGCGCCCTAACCTCTGGCGGGAAAGGGTATAATGCCAATAATTTTTTAGAAATTAGCAGTTTTTTATCGGGGGAAACCCACGCTTCATCACACACCTCATTTAAATTATCTGATTCTGGAAAAACTACGGGTAGTTTTTTCACACCCCACATAATACCCTTTTTTGTGGTACTTGTAGTATCAGAAATGTTCAAAACCTCCTTCATTGCCGTGATCATGTAACGTGTGGCCCTACTGGAAAATACGTTTGTTTCCTCACCGTCGACACTGGAGTCAGTGTCCGTGTCTGGGTCTGTGTCGACCACCTGAGGTAACGGGCGCTTTAGAGCCCCTGACGGTGCTTGAGACGCCTGTACAGGTATTAACTGATTTGCCGGCTGTCTCATGTCGTCAACAGTCTTTTGTAAAGTGCTGACACTATCACGTAATTCTTTCCATAAGACCATCCAGTCAGGTGTCGACTCCCTAGGGGGTGACATCACTAACACAGGCAATTGCTCCGCCTCCACACCATTTTCCTCCTCATACATGTCGACACAACGTACCGACACACAGCACACACACAGGGAATGCTCCGATAGAGGACAGGACCCCACTAGCCCTTTGGGGAGACAGAGGGAGAGTTTGCCAGCACACACCAGATCGCTATATATATATATATATATAGGGATAACCTTATATAAGTGTTTTTCCCCTAATATAGCTGCTGTATATATTTATATGCCAATTTAGTGGCCCCCCCCTCTCTTGTTTTACCCTGTTTCTGTAGTGCAGGACTGCAGGGGAGAGTCAGGGAGCCTTCCTCCAACGGAGCTGTGAGGAAAAAATGGCGCTTGTGTGCTGAGGAGATAGGCTCCGCCCCCTTCTCTGCGGCCTTTCTCCTGCTTTTTTGTGGAAAACTGGCAGGGGTTAAATACATCCATATAGCCCAGGAGCTATATGTGATGTATTTTTAGCGATTTAAAGTATTTTCATTGCGTCCCAGGGCGCCCCCCCCAGCGCCCTGCACCCTCAGTGACCGTAGTGTGAAGTGTGCCGAGAGCAATGGCGCACAGCTGCGGTGCTGTGCGCTACCTTAGTGAAGACAGGACGTCTTCTGCCGCCGATTTTCCGGACCTCTTCAGTCTTCTGGCTCTGTAAGGGGGACGGCGGCGCGGCTCCGGGACCCATCCATGGCTGGGCCTGTGATCGTCCCTCTGGAGCTAATGTCCAGTAGCCTAAGAAGCCCAATCCACTCTGCACGCAGGTGAGTTCGCTTCTTCTCCCCTTAGTCCCTCGATGCAGTGAGCCTGTTGCCAGCAGGTCTCACTGAAAATAAAAAAACCTATTTAAACTTTTACTCTAAGCAGCTCAGGAGAGCCACCTAGATTGCACCCTTCTCGTTCGGGCACAAAATCTTAACGGAGGCTTGGAGGAGGGTCATAGGGGGAGGAGCCAGTGCACACCAGCTAGTCCTAAAGCTTTTACTTTGTGCCCAGTCTCCTGCGGAGCCGCTATTCCCCATGGTCCTTACGGAGTCCCCAGCATCCACTTAGGACGTTAGAGAAACATGTTTATATTATATTGTATGCATAACTGCATTACCATTTATTATTAAAATTAACCTACTGGTATTTAATAACCATTTTAAATTACTGCTGGTAAACAAAAACATATTAGCTCAACATCCTATAGTAGTCTCAAAAAGAAATTTGGTACACATTTAGAAGAGATATAAGGGCATTTTTTTAAAAGAAAAATTGAAAGAAAAAAATATCCCTTTTTAAAAAAAATTGAGGTCAAAGGTTATTAAACTTTTTTTAGTGCTACCGTACTAAATTAAAATTGAAGTGAAAATATCTAGTCATAAGCTTCAAAATTACACTAATTTCAGCTCTCTGGGGGTCAGAGTAGTTCGCTTGTTATTTTTTTGTCGCAACAGAGCGATTAGTCGCTAATGCGCATGCGCAATGTCCGCAGTGCGACTGCGCCAAGTAAATTTGCTATGCAGTTAGGAATTTTACTCACGGCATTACGAGGTTTTTTCTTCGTTCTGGTGATCGTAATGTGATTGACAGGAAGTGGGTGTTTCTGGGCGGAAACTGGCCGTTTTATGGGTGTGTGCGAAAAAACGCTACCGTTTCTGGGAAAAACGCGGGAGTGGCTGGAGAAACGGAGGAGTGTCTGAACGAACGCTGGGTGTGTTTGTGACGTCAAACCAGGAACGACAAGCACTGAACTGATCGCACTGGCAGAGTAAGTCTAGATCTACTCAGAAAGTGCACAGAGAAGTATTTTCGCAATATTGCGAATCTTTCGTTCGCAATTTTGAGAAGCTAAGATTCACTCCCAGTAGGCGGCGGCTTAGCGTGTGCAAAGCTGCTAAAAGCAGCTTGCGAGCGAACAACTCGGAATGACCACCTCTGTCTTAATTAGAACTCAAGTTACAGGCAAACGAAAAGACCCCCGCAGCAGTAAATTTGCATATTTTGGTCATTTTTAAATGGCTCCACCTCCAAAAATATCCAACCTATGATGTTGAAATTTGGTGTAGATTAGTTCCCCCCCCCCCCCATCCTACTGGTACAACAAATTTCATAAAAATCGGAGAGGGTCAGTAAAATTTTTATGTTTTTTTGAGTTGATTTGATATGGAATGACCCAGAACTGAATAAGACCAATATAAAAGTTTTGATTAAGAACACTCAGATTTCCTCTTGGTAGCTTCTTATTCTTTCAGCTACTGCCTCTGTGTCACTGCCAAATCTCTCACTTAGTATTAAGTGTCATACAGGTTGATTTGCCCATATCCAAAAATCCAGTATTCCATTAGGACTCTGAAATTGTGAATATCAAACTATTTAAGCCC
The DNA here is from genome assembly GCF_028390025.1 of Pseudophryne corroboree. NCBI lineage: Eukaryota > Metazoa > Chordata > Amphibia > Anura > Myobatrachidae > Pseudophryne > Pseudophryne corroboree. The sequence continues at coordinate 698,424,932 of NC_086444.1, read as the reverse complement.
CTCACTATTCCATATCTTTCTAACCAAGGCCCACAGCACAAAACCAGAGAAAAAAAGAAAGAAAAAAAAAAAAAAAAAAAAGAGAAATTAAAAATCAACCCTTTGTCAAACCCGTAGCTGGAGACCGAAAGCATAAAAAAAATTAAGAGTGCTCATAATGACCCCTTATCGACGAAAAGGTTAGAACACAAATAATAATGTGCTCATTAATCCAGGCATGTCCAAACTGCGGCCCTCCAGCTGTTGTGAAGCTACATATCCCAGCATGCACTGACACAGTTTTGCTGTCAGAGAATGCTAAAGCTGTGTCAGGGCATGCTGGGACGTGTAGTTTCTCAACAGCTGGAGGGCCGCAGTTTGGACATGCCTGCATTAATCCAACTGGGAGACTACATTATGGGGTCTGACCAAAGCCTCATTCAACACAGCACATGAATTGCTGATATAGAACACACTTTTGCGATTAAAGGAATGGGATTTCAAGACCCACCTTAGACCTGAAGAATGAAAGAAATTCTATATCTACTTTTCAACTACTTTGACACAGATCAATCCTCTCCTGAAAGCATCAGAGGACCAAAAGATCAGTCAATAATTTAACACCAAACAAGTGAGTAGATCCTATCTTACTTGGTACAGTGATTCTGTAACAACGTTTGAATATCAATGTTTTGACTTAAATAGAACCTAGAACCCACCTTATGGTGAGAGCTCTGGAAGAAAGGCCTCTCCCTGTAAAGAACTACAATATGATAGGAGTAAAACAGAACTCCCAATACTTCAATTTCTATACTGCCACCACATTGGCATTTTTTGACGGAATAATTGTGGGTTTTCGCAATACAAAAACTGCAAATGAACTAGAACAGAGGTTCCCAAACACGGTCCTCAAGGCACCCAAACTGTCCTTGTTTTAAATGTATACATGCTTGGCCACAAGTGACTTAATTAGCACCTTAGTCAATTTGATTTAACCATCTGTGCTGCACCATGGATATACATAAAACCTGGACTGTTGGGGTGCCTTGAGCACCGCATTTGGGAACCTCTGAACAAGAGCAATTAGTATCACCTTTTATTCTAAAACATGCTCTGCTTTCGGTGGGAACCACAGACCCTGAAACAAGTAATAAAGAGACTACCCCACAGCTCCAAAGGCTGGAGGATATGGTCACAGCCATTAAATTCCTTATGGAAACCAGATGGATAGATAAGTGAGACTTGTCCCATTTCATAATGAGTTTTATCTGCATCACCCTGGAACTGAACTTTGAACTTTACAAACTATATAGCTTTGAAACTCGAGATCATCTTCCCCAGGACTTTCATATAGAAAATAATAAATGTATGTCTCTCAACCATTAGATACCTTAACTGTGATATAATGAATTTATATTGGAAAATAAAAAACACTTCTGATGCGTGTTGAAACAGTATACATAAAAAGATTTATGGTAGACTTACCATGGTTAAATCTCCTACTGCAAGGTACATTGGTTCCACAGGGAAACATCGGGGGTGTAGAGATGGATCTTGATCCAGACACAAACATGCTAAAGCTTTAGAATGTCCCAGGATGCATTGGGGCCTCCTCTATAACCCCGCCTCCAGGCACTGTGAGCTCAGTTTCGTTAGCCAGTCCAATGCAGGAGCAGGTAAAAGAGAAGGTTGATGTTAGTCACATAGAACCACATTCTCACGACAAAAGAAGGGACCAGCGGCTAATGCCATACAAACCCATAGAAGCTAGGTGCATCAGGGTGGGCGCCCTGTGGAACCAATGTACCTCGTAGAAAGAGATTTAACCATGGTAAATTTACCATAAATCTCCTTTTCTGCAGCGGGCACATTGGTTTCCACAGGGAAACATCGGGGATGACCTAAAGCAGTTCCTCATGGGAGGGGATGCGCCGTAGCGGGTATGAGAAGTATCGAAGGCATAGAACCTAATGAACGTGTTTACTGAGGACCACATAGCCGCCTTGCACAATTGTTCAGCGGACGCGCCTCGTCGGGCCACCCAAGAAGGTCCAACAGACCCAGTAGAATGGGCTTTGATAGCAGCAGTAGCTGGGAGTCCAGCCTTTCGCATAGGCTTGTGCAATCATCATTCTAATCCATCTGGCGAAGGTTTGCTTATTCGCCACGTTTCTGAAAACCAAATAGTACAAAAAGGATATCTGACCTCATGATAGAGGCAGTCCTCTCCACATAAATACGGAGAGCCCTTACCACATCCAAAGACCGCTCTTTGGAGGACAAATCTATGAGGAGACTGGCGATAATGTGGAGTCACTATGGGTAGAAATCTCAAGTGGGGGAATGGATGCAAAAAAATTAGTCATAGGCACGTGCTACAAACAGCCGGATATTAGCATACATGAGGAAGAACAACTATTGCAGCAAATCAAAACGGCTGCGGGATTGGGGGACATCCTTGTCATTGGGGATTTTAATTACCCGGATATAAACTGGAGTAACGATTCATGTGCTAAAGCGAGGTGCAGCAGGTTCTTAAATATGTTTAGGGATCACTACTTGTCTCAATTAGTCGAGGACCAAACTAGGGGTAAAACTACCCTGGATCTAGTAATTACTAATAATGTGGACATTATATCAAACACTAAAGTTGGGGAGACTTTGAGTAACAGTAATCGCCATATGATCACATTCAACATCAGTTTCAGGAAACATAGCTACAAGGGTTCCACCAAAACGTTTAACTTTTGGAAGGCTAATTTCAGTATGCTTAGATGTGCACTTAACGACAGAGTGGGAGGTTCTGTTTAATAACAAGAACACTTCGGAAATGTGGGTTGTTTTAAAAGGGTTGCTGGATAGCAATATTCATAACTTTATTCCCATGGGCATTAAACGCAGGAGTATTAAACTCAAACCGATGTGGCTTAACAAGAAGGTTAAGGCAGAAATGGATAAAAAAAAGTGGGCTTTCAAAGCATTTAAATCTAATGGAAAGGAGGAGTCTTTCAAGTATTACAAGGAGTGTAACAAGAAAAGCAAAAAAGCAATAAGAGCAGCTAAAATGGAAAATGAAAAGCAAATCGCTATAGAAAGTAAAAGCAATCCTAAAAAGTTTTTTAAATACTGTACATAAACAGTAAAAGGTTAAAAAAGGAGAATATAGGTCCATTAAAAGGTGAATTTGGAGAATTGATAAATGATGACGAAATAAAAGCGGAAATACTGAACAAATTATTTTCATCAGTATTCACCAGTGAAGAACTGATGGTGGGAGTAGAGCATAACAATTGTGACAGTAATGATTCATGGTTAGATACTTGTTTAAGCGAAGAAGTAGTCCGGGAGAGACCAAGCAAAATTAAGATTAATAAATCACCTGGTCCTGATGGACTTCACCCGAGGGTTCTTATGGAGCTTAGTTCACAACTAGCACGACCCCTATACTTGATTTTCAATAGTTCAATTAGATCAGGCATGGTACCGAAGGATTGGCGTATAGCTGAGGTAGTGCCATTATTTAAAAAGGGATCCAAAAATCTTCCAGGAAACTACAGACCAGTTAGTTTATCATCTATAGTGGGGAAAATATTGGAAGGAATTCTAAGGGGCGTCATACAGGAGTATCTAAAGTCCGCTAGGATTATTAGCAAGAACCAGCACGGGTTTGTGAGGGACAGGTCATGTCAGACTAACTTAATTAGCTTCTACGAGGAAGTGAGCAATAGTCTTGATCAAGGAAAAGCAGTGGATGTGGTCTTCCTAGATTTTGCAAAAGCCTTCGATACAGTTCGTCACAAGAGACTGATGATCAAATTAAAGGAGATTGACCTAGGAAAAACTATTTGCACATGGATAAGCAGCTGGTTGGATAGCAGGGTACAGCGAGTAGTGGTCAACGGGAAGTCCTCAACCTGGTCCCCAGTAGTCAGCGAAATACCACAAGGGTCCATATTCGGACCACTACTGTTCAACATATTTATCAATGACCTAGAAATAGGCCTGGAAAGCACAGTGTCAATCTTTGCAGATGATACTAAACTGTGTAAGGTAATGAATTCAGAATTGGATGTGGAGTCCTTTAGATCTATCTAAACTTGAACTCTGGGTGTCTAAATGGAAAATGAGGTTCAATACAGACAAATGCAAGGTTATGCATTTTGGGACTAAAACAAACTTGCATCCTACATATTAAATGGGGAACGCCTAGGAGAAACAGAGTTGGAAAAACATTTGGGGGTATTCATTGATAATAGGCTTAATAACTGTACACAATGTCAAAACGCAGTAAAGAAGGCAAGTAAGGTGCTAGCGTGCATAAAAAAGGGAATTGAGACAAGGGACTCTGATGTAATCTTGCCGCTGTATAAGGCATTGGTACGTCCGCACCTGGAATATTATGTTCAGTTTTGGGTACCATTGTATAAAAAAACACATCAGTGAACTCGAAAAAGTGTTCAAAGGCGAGCTACTAAATTGATTAAAGGCCTTGAAGGACTGGACTATAAGGAAAGACTTACTAGGCTGAATATGTATACACTAGAAAAGAGGCGCCTAAGAGGAGATATTATTAATATCTTCAAATATGTAAAGGGACATCACAGAGTTATCAGAGGAATTATTTATTAAACGAACACAGTTTAGGACACATGGGCACTCGCTGCGACTGGAGGAGAGAAAGTTCAGAACGCAACAGAGGAAAGGGTTCTTCACTGTTAGGGCAATCAGGATGTGGAATTCCCTGCCAGGGAAGGTGGTAATGGTGGACTCTGTAATTGGATTTAAAAAAGGGATGGATAAATTTCTGAATGAAAAAGCTATCCAAGGTTAGAATACTTAAAATATCAAAGTGGTTAATCCGGGGGTAACATGAGTTATAGTAGCTAACTAGTCATAAAACATTATTTAGCAAGTATGTAGAATCATCACAACTTAAAACAGGTTGAACACGATGGGCAATTTGCCTCTATTCAACCTCAAATACTATGTTACTATGTTATGTAATTCAGAAGAGATAAAGGCCGGAACCACAATCTCTTGGTTAAGGTAAAAAGATGACACTACCTTAGGCAAATAACCAGGGCGAGTTCTAAGGTGGACGACAGGACAGAGCGCCTAGGTCTGACACCCTCCTAGCAGGGGCAATAGCCAGTAGGAACAGGGCCTTGACCGTGAGCCACTTAAGGTACACTGACTTAAGAGGTTCAAATGGAGACTCTTGCAGGACATTCAGGATAACAGACATGTCCCATGGAGCCACAGGAGGGTCATAAGGAGGCTGAATCTGTAAAACACCCTGAGTTAAAGTATGAACGTCAGGAAGAGATGCAATTTCAAAATCACAGCACTGACGTACGGGCGGATTTAAAGGGGAGACCTTACCCTGCAGTCCCGGAGACCAGTCGCAGCTATGCTTAGAAGATGGCACCCAGCGTCTCAGTCAGGGAGTGAGCAAGAGTGTGAGGCAGCTCCAGGGCGGGAACACCAGCAGTAGATGGCGCCCTGGGCCGGGGAAGGGGCTGCAGGTCAAGCGCCGTCTCCTGTATGCTGGTCCTCACAACTGGTACTACAGAGTTTTAGACTGCAATTGGAAATGCGATTTAATGGCGGGTCCCACCTGGGGGTCCCTCTTACATCCTCCCTTCGTAGCAGCCACACGAACCAGGAGAGCACTGCAACCCTGTGCCCAATGCTGGAGCGTCCCCGCCGCAAGTACCCAGAAACTGAGCCAGTGAGAGTATGTGACGCCGCTGGGGAGGTGACGGAGCCGCAGCGCAGCATATCACCCTGACATAAAAGTGCTGCGGCCCCTGAAGTATTCTAATAAAAGCTTTTTCAGGGCTGCCCAGTGCAGCCCCCCTGTTAAGTGACCTGCTCTGCAGGGCACCAACTCGAAACTGGGCTTACAGTGCCTGGAGTTGGTTATAGAGGAGGCCCCAATGCATCCTGGGACAGTCTAAAGCTTTAGCCTGTTGGTGCCTGGATCAAGATCCATCTCTACACCCCCAATGTTTCCCTGTGGAAACCAATGTCCCCCACAGCAGAAAATCCAAGTTTCTGAGAAGAGACCAGATTGAAATTGATGGAAGTTAAAAATAAAACCCTGTGACTCCAGTAACTATGCAATATAGATGAAGCCTTTATAGTAATGCACCTGGAGCAACGTTGGAGCTCTAATTAAACTCTCTACCCAGGAAGCTGAAATAGAAAAGAACTGCATATCCCACAAGAGAAGCAGGCAAACTCAACAGAGCTGCTGCCAGCTAGCCGCGTTTCCATCATGAAGACCAATTTTATTTTACACCTTGTCGCCAGGTTTCCTTGCAGACTATGCCTGTTTGCTTCTGTTCTGTCCTTTATTAAGGGCAGCGTACTGCCTTCTCAATAACTGAACATATCTTTTTTAGCCCTGCTAAATAAATTAAATGAAAAAGCCTGCACTCCCGAAAATTTACAGGCAGGAAGGAACTGTTTCTGCCCAAAAAGGCAAGGAGCTAAAGTCTTCTTCAACTGTGCATACCAAGTTTTTAGCCACAGAATTTGGTGAGCTGGCACAATAAAAGCTGAAATTGTAGTCACAGTAAGAGCAGCTTCTAGAGCCAATCATACACCGGTATCTTGGATGTGTTCAACCAAAGTCACTAATACCGCTTTCAGTCAGCTTTAGCCGTATTGCACCAGGGATTTGTACACGTGTTCTTCCCGGGTGCGAATCGGCGAGACCCCTTTCAGACAGGCGTCCCGACCTGGCAATATGCCGGGTTAGTGACATCACCACTGATGCGTGTGAAGGTGGTGCTTGGAGAGGAGATGATCTCCAGGCACTGCCTCTTCCTATTCAGTGAACATGTCCCATCGACCTGGCTTACCCTATTCACACCACACCATGAACTGGGTCAAACACGAGTTCAACCCTGCTCTCTACCAGAGTTGAAATGCCCAGGTTATTGCTGTCAGTCTAAAAGGATTATAATTTAGAGCTAGACTTCTCCGACACCAAATTTTCCCAAGACATACATTTCTACAGACTAGTTGACCCAAGCTGAAGCTGAAATGGGTCTCAGAAGCCACAGCTACTACATAAATATCTCTGAAAATTGTCTCCATTTTGCTATCTCTACTATACTTAAAAAGGATCTAGTTGACACCCCGATGAACAGGATGCCAGTGATCAGAAGAACAGCACTGGAAACCAGACACCTGTCAGAATCCAGGCTGTCAGCATCCTGTATGTAAGTTTGCCGGGAGGGTTAGGCTTATGCTGCTGGAGGTTTAGGGGCAGGGTAAGGGATAGTGTTAGCTTACCTACCTAAATGTGTCAGGATTATGACCGTCAGGGTGCCACTGCTGGGACCCGGTACCCAACCCCCTGAAGGGCAGTAGTATTTGGGACTGGAATAGTAGAGGCTTAAGTCAGGACACTACAGGGGCGTCTGAAGTAGATTTTCCTATTTATCCGTATCACCTTTCGGTAAAGGACAGCAGGTTAGTAATCTGTATGTAACGTGAAATGTTATTCGGTTTAGTCAATGCCTCAGCCGTGGAGATGAAGAGTAGGGAAGCTACTGCTGCTTCTCTCTCTTAAACACCTTATTTTCAGGTTCAGCTGTCACCCTAGATGTGTAAAGTCTGCACACAATCTAGACTAGGTTACTGAAATCTTAATCCAAACACAATGAACCATCAAATATCCAATTCCGCCACTACATGTTGGGAGTAGCACTTAGATTCAGATCCTCTTCAAGACGATAAGAAAGGCAAAATTCGGAAATTTCTATGACCTCTGCTGGGTGGGTTGTTCAGAATCCTCTTTACCAAATTTACAAAGACCCTGCAGAAACTTAGCCATGGTCCATACACCCAGTAACTTGTCAAGTGACATTGCTAAGGAATCTGAGGTTCCCTAGCCAAACGCATTTAGATACATGAGATCAATTGTTGCAGGGACCCACTAAGAACTGCATGAGCTCAAAAACAGAATGAACTGGGAGTTTAGCCTAGGTTTGTTCTTCCAGACCAGTGGAGAAAACTGCAAGCAACAGTCAGTCATCATATTTGCAAGTCAGGTCTAAAATATCCATGGATAATTTAACATGGCATTTCAGGCATTTATAAAGTTACTGATGAAACAGGAAGGATGCAAATACAGGGTATACAACTTGCGACAGTGAACTTTGGATAACACAGACACCAAACACATAAAAACCCTAAAAATTCACTGCAGCCCACTCTAACAAAACACCACAGTTTTAGAATACTTCTGAAGCTAGGGATTCAGCAGTGGAAGAAGCTTATTTATAGCCTAAAAGCTGGAGGAGGATATGCTATGCTGCTGCCACCATATGCTATGCTGCTGCCACTTCAGCCACCACCATCCTGTAGGATGGCCACTAAACTGTACCTAGTAAAGTCTGTACCTACCTGGCCCAGCTTCCCGAGTGGGACCCAAGGCACTTTGTAGGGAAGGAGGAAGCACTTAATCTATGGCTACTGCCCAATGGCAGTGAAGGGACCCTGCTCACCTATTGTGTAAACAGTACAAGGTGTTGCATTCAGGGCGAGTTTCCCTGTAATGCAGCTTTCAGCACATAAAATGCTCTGACAGGGAAACATCCATATCCTGCTTCTGCAAAACAAACTATTTGCTTGGGGGGGATTAAGAGCTGTTTCACTGCACACTCACATAGACATGGGGCGCACGGACAAGTCAGTCTATGTTCGTGAAGAGTGAACAAAGTTGCCAGCTATGACCATAACTCTATACACCCAGACTTATCCCTATAATAAACTAAAACGGAAATCTTCCATTTCGGTTATCTCTGTGGGAAACTTCTCTAGGACTACACAATTTGTATGGAACAAAATGTTGTACCATTCTCGCTATAATTCTATATTCTGAGCCACATTTTTTACAGGTTTCAGAAATAAAAATTGCATCCAAAAATTATATTATTGCTTACCACTATCTTGAATAATACGTTTAAGGTGGTCCGCCATTAATGAACGAAGGGCACGCTTGTATGGCAGTCCCAAGCGGTGTGGGAAGACAACAGCTGTATCCACCACTGTGGGATGAATTAGCTGAAAAAACAAGGTAAGCTTAATATATACCATATATTTACATTTAATGTGGAATAGTACATCAATAGTTATTTACATGTACTAAACAGTTATTTGCCATATAGTCATTTTCTTAGGATAGTGGTACACATTACTCCAGGAACTTGAAATACACACTCAACACTTTTTTTCAAATTCGCTCTAGTTCTTGAGATAATGGATAACCTTAATTAACAGGGAACTTCGCTACAACGCGTGAATACTGTATGGGAATCTACTGGAACAGTCTAGAAAAGGAAGACGAAAATATTCTAGGTGTTAATCATTCTCGAATATTCCCCTATGTATATAAGTGATTGTCCATCCAACCAGCAGTCAGTTGAGCGGTTTGCAATGTTTCTCTGGTTTCTCATCTGGGTAGCAAAAAAATTAAAGCCAACCTACAAAACCAATATCGTATTCGTGGAGGGTGAGACTAAGTAAAGCCTCGTCTCTATGCCCATCTCTACTGTAATTCTTATCCTCTTGAGATACGGTGTAAAATATATAGCAAAGGTCATGCATGATCCCACTTCCCTCCATTTGAGTAGCAGCACATATTCACAGCCTAATGCCTGTTTTTCATTTTAGATATTTATCTTAGCTGTGCAAAAATAAGAATTTACTCACCGATAATTCTATTTCTCGTAGTCCGTAGTGGATGCTGGGATCTCCGTAAGGACCATGGGGAATAGACGGGCTCCGCAGGAGACTGGGCACTCTAAAAGAAAGATTAGGTACTATCTAGTGTGCACTGGCTCCTCCCTCTATGCCCCTCCTCCAGACCTCAGTTAGGGAAACTGTGCCCGGAAGAGCTGACACAACAAGGAAAGGATTTGGAATCCAGGGTAAGACTCATACCAGCCACACCAATCACACTGTACAACTTGTGATAACCATACCCAGTTAACAATATGGACAACAACTGAGCCTCCTTTTACGGATGGCTCATAACAATAACCCTTTAGTGAAGCAATAACTATATACATGTATTGCAGAGAGTCCGCACTTGGGACGGGCGCCCAGCATCCACTACGGACTACGAGAAATAGAATTACCGGTGAGTAAATTCTTATTTTCTCTGACGTCCTAGTGGATGCTGGGAACTCCGTAAGGACCATGGGGATTATACCAAAGCTCCCAAACGGGCGGGAGAGTGCGGATGACTCTGCAGCACCGAATGAGCAAACTCAAGGTCCTCCTCAGCCAGGGTATCAAACTTGTAGAATTTAGCAAATGTGTTTGAACACGACCAAGTAGCAGCTCGGCAAAGCTGTAAAGCCGAGACCCCTCGGGCAGCCGCCCAAGAAGAGCCCACCTTCCTTGTGGAATGGGCTTTTACTGATTTAGGATGCGGCAGTCCAGCCGCAGAATGTGCCAGCTGAATCGTGCAACAGATCCAGCGAGCAATAGTTTGCTTTGAAGCAGGAGCACCCAGCTTGTTGGGTGCATGCAGGATAAATAGCGAGTCAGTTTTCCTGACTCCAGCCGTCCTGGAAACATAAATTTTCAAAGCCCGGACTACGTCCAGCAACTTAGAATCCTCCAAGTCCCGAGTAGCCGCAGGCATCACAATAGGTTGGTTCAGGTGAAACGCTGATACCACCTTTGGGAGAAATTGGGGACGAGTCCTCAATTCCGCCCTGTCCATATGGAAGATCAGATATGGGCTTTTACATGACAAAGCCGCCAATTCTGACACACGCCTAGCCGAAGCTAAGGCCAACAGCATGACCACCTTCCACGTGAGATACTTTAGTTCCACGGTCTTAAGTGGCTCAAACCAGTGTGATTTCAGGAACTCCAACACAACGTTAAGATCCCAAGGTGCCACTGGAGGCACAAAAGGAGGCTGAATATGCAGCACTCCCTTAACAAACGTCTGAACTTCAGGCAGTGAAGCCAGTTCTTTTTGAAAGAAAATAGATAGGGCCGAAATCTGGACCTTTATGGACCCCAATTTTAGGCCCATAGACACCCCTGACTGTAGGAAGTGCAGAAATCGACCCAGCTGGAATTCCTCTGTTGGGGCCTTAATGGCCTCACACCAAGCGACAAATTTCCGCCATATGCGGTGATAATGCTTTACTGTCACATCCTTCCTAGCTTTTATCAGCGTAGGAATCACTTCATCTGGAATGCCCTTTTCAGTTAGGATCCGGCGTTCAACCTCCATGCCGTCAAACGCAGCCGCGGTAAGTCTTGGAACAGACAGGGCCCCTGTTGTAACAGGTCCTGTCTGAGAGGCAGAGGCCATGGGTCCTCTGAGATCATTTCTTGTAGTTCTGGGTACCAAGTTCTTCTTGGCCAATCCGGAACGATGAGTATAGTTCTTACACCTCTCTTTCTTACTATCCTCAGTACCTTGGGTATGAGAGGAAGAGGAGGGAACACATAAACCGACTGGTACACCCACGGTGTCACTAGTGCGTCCACAGCTATCGCCTGAGGGTCCCTTGACCTGGCGCAATATTTTTTTAGCTTTTTGTTGAGGCGGGACGCCATCATGTCCACCTGTGGCAGTTCCCAGCGATTTACAATCTGTGTGAAGACTTCTTGATGAAGTCCCCACTCTCCCGGGTGGAGGTCGTGCCTGCTGAGGAAGTCTGCTTCCCAGTTGTCCACTCCCGGAATGAACACTGCTGACAGTGCTAGCACGTGATTGTCCGCCCATCGAAGAATCCTTGTGGCTTCTGCCATTGCCATCCTGCTTTTCGTGCCGCCCTGGCGGTTTACATGGGCGACCGCCGTGATGTTGTCTGACTGAATCAGAACTGGGTGGTTTTGAAGCAGGGGCTCTGCTTGACTCAGGGCGTTGTAAATGGCCCTTAGTTCCAGTATATTTATGTGTAGTGAAGTCTCCAGACTTGACCACTGTCCTTGGTAGTTTCTTCCCTGAGTGACTGCCCCCCATCCTCGGAGGCTTGCATCCGTGGTCACCAGGACCCAGTCCTGTATGCCGAACCTGCGGCCCTCGAGAAGATGAGCACTCTGCAGCCACCACAACAGAGACACCCCCTGGACCTTGGGGACAGGGTGATCAACCGATGCTCTGAAGATGTGATCCGGATCATTTGTCTAACAGATCCCACTGAAAGATCCTTGCATGGAACCTGCTGAAGGGAATTGCTTCGTAAGAAGCCACCATCTTTCCCAGGACTCGCGTGCAGTGATGCACCGACACCTGTTTTGGTTTCAGGAGGTCCCTGACCAGAGATGACAATTCCTGGGCCTTCTCCACCGGGAGAAACACCTTCTTCTGTTCTGTGTCCAGAATCATGCAGAGGAAAAGCAGACGCGTCGCAGGAATCAGCTGCGACTTTGGGATATTCAGAATCCAGCCGTGCTGTTGCAACACTTCTCGAGAGAGTGCTACGCTGACCAACAACTGCTCTCTGGAGCTCGCCTTTATGAGGAGATCATCCAAGTACGGGATAATTATAACTCCCTTCTTTCGAAGGAGTATCATCATTTTGGCCATTACCTTGGTAAATATTCTCGGTGCCGTGGAGAGACCAAACGGCAACGTCTGGAATTGGTAATGACAGTCTTGTACCACAAACCTGAGGTATTCCTGGTGAGGTGGGTAAATGGGGACATGCAAGTAAGCATCCTTGATGTCCAGCGACACCATAAAATCCCCCTCTTCCAGGCTTGCAATAACCGCCCTGAGCGATTCCATTTTGAACTTGAACTTCCTTATATAAGTGTTCAAGGATTTTAAATTCAGGATGGGTCTCACCGAACCGTCCGGTTTCGGTACCACAAACATTGTGGAATAGTAACCCCTGCCCTGTTGAAGGAGGGGGACCTTGATTATTACCTGCTGGAGGTACAGCTTGTGAATTGCCGCCAGTACTACCTCCCTTTCCCTGGGAGCAGCTGGCAAGGCTGATTTGAGGTAACGGCGAGGGGGAGTCGCCTCGAACTCCAGCTTGTATCCCTGAGATACAATTTGTACAGCCCAGAGATCCACTTGTGAGCGAACCCACTGGTTGCTGAAGTTTCGGAGACGCGCCCCCACCGCACCTGGCTCCGCCTGTGGAGCCCCAACGTCATGCGGTGGACTTCGTGGAAGCAGGGGAGGATTTTTGTTCCTGGGAACTGGCTGCCTGGTGCAGCTTCTTTCCTCTACCCTTGCCTCTGGCCAGAAAGGATGCTCCTCTGACCCGCTTGCCTTTCTGAGGCCGAAAGGACTGCATTTGATAATACGGTGCTCTCTTAGGCTGTGAGGGAACCTGAGGTAAAAAAGTCGACTTACCAGCAGTTGCTGTGGATACGAGGTCCGAGAGACCGTCCCCAAATAATTCCTCACCCTTATAAGGCAAAACCTCCATGTGTTTTTTAGAATCAGCATCACCTGTCCACTGCCGAGTCCATAATACTCTCCTGGCAGAAATGGACATTGCATTAATTCTAGATGCCAGCAGGCAAATGTCCCTCTGTGCATCCCGCATATATAAGACGACGTCTTTTATATGTTCGATGGTTAGCAAAATAGTATCCCTGTCGAGTGAATCAATGTTGTCTGACAGGGTATCAGTCCATGCTGCTGCAGCACTACACATCCAGGCTGAAGCAATAGCAGGTCTCAGTAGAGTACCAGAGTGTGTATACACAGACTTCACGATAGCTTCCTGCTTTCTATCCGCAGGATCCTTTAGGGCGGCCGTATCCTGAGACGGCAGTGCCACCCTTTTAGATAAGCGTGTTAACGCCTTGTCCACCCTAGGGGATGTTTCCCAACGTAACCTATCCGTTGGCGGGAAAGGGTACGCCATCAGTAACCTCTTAGAAATCACTAGTTTCTTATCAGGGGAACGACACCACATGTATCTGCCCCTGCTCCGCCTCCACGTAACCCTCCTCATCAAACATGTCGACACAGCCGTACCGACACACCGCACACACACAGGGAATGCTCAGACTGAGGACAGGACCCCACAAAGTCCTTTGGGGAGACAGAGAGAGAGTATGCCAGCACACACCACAGCGCTATATAACACAGGGATTTACACTGCTAATAAGTGATTTTCCCAATAGCTGCTTGTTTGTACCGATTTGCGCCTAAATTTATGTGCCCCCCCTCTCTTTTCAACCCGTCTTGTACCTGGATACTGCAGGGGAGAGCCTGGGGAGCGTGCTTCCAGCGGAGCTGTGAAGGGAAAATGGCGCTGGTGTGCTGTGGAAGAAGGCCCCGCCCCCTCAGCGGCGGGCTTCTGTCCAGCATTTTCTGTAACTTAATGGCGGGGGTTTTTACACATATACAGTTAACTGACTGTATTATGTGTATTTTATGCCAAAAGGTAATATAATTGCTGCCCAGGGCGCCCCCCCCCCCCCCCCAGCGCCCTGCACCCTACAGTGACCGGAGTGTGTGGTGTGCTGTGGGAGCAATGGCGCACAGCTGCAGTGCTGTGCGCTACCTTAATGAAGACAGGAGTCTTCTGCCGCCGATTTCCTCGTTCTTCTTCTGTCTTCTGGCTCTGCAAGGGGGACGGCGGCGCGGCGCGGCTCCGGGAACGGACGATCGAGGTCAGGCCCTGTGTTCGAATCCTCTGGAGCTAATGGTGTCCAGTAGCCTAAGAAGCACAAGCTAGCTGCAAGCAGGTAGGTTTGCTTCTCTCCCCTCAGTCCCACGTAGCAGTGAGTCTGTTGCCAGCAGATCTCACTGAAAATAAAAAACCTAACAAATACTTTCTTTTCTAGCAAGCTCAGGAGAGCCCACTAGGAGCACCCAGCTCTGGCCGGGCACAGATTCTAACTGAGGTCGGGAGGAGGGGCATAGAGGGAGGAGCCAGTGCACACCAGATAGTACCTAATCTTTCTTTTAGAGTGCCCAGTCTCCTGCGGAGCCCGTCTATTCCCCATGGTCCTTACGGAGTTCCCAGCATCCACTAGGACGTCAGAGAAATCTATTCAATTACATTCATCAAACTTCCTTTGAAGGAATCTTCTTTCCATCTACGTATCTTCAGACTCCAGGATATGAAATACAGAAATCTAGTTCCCCCATATAATAGATGACAAGCGGAAATAGACAGGTGGGAGGAGGACAACAATAAATCATGTAATGTAATGATGTGGGTTGGGAAAACGACAATCATGTCTACAATGAATGTTTTTTCCTGCTTGCTTCCTTCCTTTGTGGGCATTCTATACCACTTATTCCACCATTTTCAATTCCTGCCTTAATCTTTGCTGCATTATACCTACCGAGCATTCTGCATCAAAATACAAAGTGGAAAATGGATTTTAATACCTACCGGTAAATCCTTTTCTCCTAGTCTGTAGAGGATGCTGGGGTCCACTTCAGTACCATGGGGTATAGACGGTTCCGCAGGAGCCATGGGCACTTTAAGACTTTTCCAGAGTGTGAACTGGCTCCTCCCTCTATGCCCCTCCTCCAGACCTCAGTATAGGAACTGTGCCCAGAGAGATGGACATTTAGAGAAAAGGATTTACTTTTAAGTTAATGGTGAGATTCATACCAGCTCACACTTCAACCATGCCACACAACATGGCATTCAACCAAACACATGCCAACGGCATGAACATTACAGCAAACGTGCTGAAAACATTTTCAACAAATTAACAACTGCAGGTAAAGTATGCACTGGGCTGGGTGCCCAGCATCCTCTACGGACTAGGAGAAAAGGATTTACGGGTAGGTATTAAAATCCTGTTTTCTCATACGTCCTAGAGGATGCTGGGGTCCACTTCAGTAACATGGGGTTATACCAAAGCTCCAGTACGGGCGGGAGAGTGCGGATGTCCCTGCAGCACCGATTGACCAAACTTTAGGTCCTCATCGGCCAAGGTGTCAAACTTGTAAAACTTAGAAAACGTGTTTGTCCCTGACCAAGTAGCTGCTCGGCAAAGTTGTAATGCAGAGACCCCCCGGGCAGCCGCCCAGGATGAGCCCACCTTTCTAGTAGAATGGGCAGTCACAGAATTCGGTATCGGCAATCCTGCCGTGGAATGAGCGTGCTGAATAGTACCTCTGATCCAGCGCGCAATAGTCTGCTTAGAAGCAGGACACCCAATCTTGTTAGGAACATACAGGACAATCAGAGCCTCTGTTTTCCTTATCCGAGCTGTTCTTGCTACATAAATTCTGAAAGCTCTGACCCCATCCAGAGACTCTGAAGCAGCGAAGGTGTCAGAAGCCACTGGCACCACAATAGGTTGGTTTATATGGAAAGAAGAAACCACCTTTGGAAGAAATTGCTCACGAGTTCTTAACTCAGCCCTATCTTCATGGAAAACCAAGTAAGGACTCTTGTGAGACAAGGCCCCTAACTCAGACACCCTCCTTGCGGATGCCAAGGCCAACAGCATGACCACTTTTAAAGTGAGAAACTTCAACTCTAATCTCCTGGAGAGGTTCAAACCAATCCGATTGAAGGAACTGCAACACCACGTTAAGATTCCATGGTGCCACAGGAGGCACAAATGGAGGTTGAATGTGCAGAACCCCTTTCACGAACGTCTGAACTTCTGGAAGGGAGGCCAATTGTTTCTGAAAGAAAACAGACAAGGCCGAAATCTGGACCTCGATTGAACCCAATCGTAGGCCCGCATCCACACCCGCCTGGAGAAAATGGAGAAAACGTCCTAACTGAAACTCTTCTGTTGGTGCCTTCTTGGTTTCACATCAAGACACATACTTTCTCCAAATACGGTGGTAATGTCTAGACGTTACTCCTTTCCTGACCTGAATAAGAGTGGGAATGACTTCTTTGGGAATACCCTTCCGGGTTAGGATCCAGCGCTCAACAGCCATGCCATCAAACGTAGCCACGGTAAGTCTTGATATATGCACGGCCCCTGCTGCAGCAGGTCCTCGCGAAGAGGAAGAGGCCGAGGATCTTCTATGAGCAACTCCTGAAGATCTGGATACCAAGCCCTCCTTGGCCAGTCTGGGACAATGAGGATCGCTTGAACCCCTGTTCTTATGATCTTGAGAATTTTTGGTATGAGTGGAAGTGGAGGGAAGACATACCACGACCGAAACACCCACTGGGTCACTAGTGCATCCACTGCTATTACTTGAGGGTCTCTCAACATGGAACAATATCTCTGAAGCTTCTTGTTGAGACGAGATGCCATCATGTCTACTTGAGGAACCCCCCAAAGACTTGTCACCTCTGCGAAGACTTCTTGGTGGAGGCCCCATTCTCCTGGATGGAGATCGTGTCTGCTGAGGAAGTCTGCTTCCCAGTTGTCCACTCCCGTAATAAAAATTGCAGACAGAGCTCTTGCATATCTTTCTGCCCAGAGAATGATCTTGGTCACCTTTGCCATTGCCGCTCTGCTTTTCGTTCCGCCCTGACGGTTTATGTACGCGACTGCTGTTACATTGTCCGACTGGATCTGTATGGGTTGAACTTGAAGAAGATGCACCGCTTGTAGAACGCAGTTGTAAATGGCTCTCAACTCCAAAACATTTATGTGAATTCAAGTTTCTTGACTTGACCACCTTCCTTGGAAGCTTTCCCCTGTGTGACTACTCCCCAGCCTCGGAGACTTGCATCCGTGGTTACTAGGACCCAGTCCTGAATTCCGAACCTGCGTCCCTCTAGTGAGAACCGTGTAGCCACCACAGGAGCGAAATTCTGGCTTTGGATGACAGGATTATCCTCTGATGCATGTGTAGATGGGATCCGGACCACTTGTCCATCAGGTCCCACTGGAATACTCTGGCATGGAATCGGCCAAACCGTAAGGCCTTGTAGGCCGCTACCATCTTTCCCAACAACCGAATGCATTGATGAATCGACACTCTTGTTGGTTTCAGAATTTGCTTGACCATTCTCTGGATTTCCAGAGCCTTTTCTACTGGAAGAAATACCCTCTGCACTTCTGTGTCCAGTATCATCCCCAGAAAGGACAATCCTGTCATCGGATCCAACTGTGACTTTGGAAAATTTATGATCCAACCGTGTTGTTGAAGTACTGTCAGGGAGAGTGCAATGTTCTGCACCAACCTTTCCATGGACCTCGCTTTTATCAGGAGATTGTCCAGGTAAGGAATTATATTGACTCCTTGCTGTCGGAGGACCATCATTTTCGCCATCACCTTGGTGAACACCCCTGGTGCCATGGAGAGTCCAAACGGCAACATCTGAAATTGGTAATGACAATCCTGTATTGCGAATCTCAGATAAGCTTGATGTGGAGGATAAATCGGAACATGTAAGTAGGCATCTTTTATGTCCACTGACACCATGAAGTCCCCTTCCACCAGACTGGAAATCACTGCCCTCAGAGATTCCATCTTGAACTTGAACCTTTGCAGGTAGAGAATCAGTTTACAGGTTTAGAATCGGTCTGACCGAGCCGTCCGGCTTCGGAACTACGAATAGGCTTGAATAAAACCCTTCTCCTTGTTGTAAACAAGGGAACCAGGACTATGACTTGATCCTGACAGAATTTTTGTATTGCTGCTGCTACCACTTCCCTGTCTGGGATAGAAGCTGGTAAGGTCGATTTGAAAAATCGGCATGGGGGAATGTCCTGAAACTCCAGTTTGTACCTGTGGGACACTATTTGTAAGACCCACGGGCCCAGGCCAGATTGAACCCAGAACTGACTGAAGAGTTTCAGACGTGCCCCCACCTGAGCGGACTCCCGCAAGGGAGCCCCAGCGTCATGCTGAAGACTTGGCAGAAGCAGAGGTTGATTTCTGCTCCTGTGATCCTGGAGATGCTGTGGACTTTTTTCCTTTTCCCCTTCCTTTATCCGCAAAGAAAGGGAAACCTTTACCCTTTTTGTATTTATTGGGCTGAAAGGACTGCAACTGAGAGTGATGTGTCCTTATCGCCAGCGCAGGAGCATTAGGCAAGAATGTTGACTTACCCGCGGTAGCCGCAGAAACTAAAGCATCAAGCCCATCTCCAAACAAGGCATCACCTTTATACGGGAGAGTCTCCATATTCCTTTTGGAATCTGCATCAGCATTCCATTGGCGAATCCACAACGCCCTCCGTGCTGAGGTTGCCATGGTAGCGGCTCTTGATCCCAAGAGACCAATATCCTTTATGGCTTCTAGCATATACGCAGCAGCGTCTTTGATATGACCTAGCGTTAGGAGTATCTCGTCTCTATCTATTGTGTCAATGTCTGATGACAAGTTTTCTGACCACTTTTCAATAGCACTACTCACCCACGCACAGGCAATGGTAGGCCTGAGTAGTGTCCCATTGGCCACATAAATAGATTTCAACGTATTCTCTAACTTGCGGTCTACCGGCTTCTTTAGTGAAGCCGTCCCAGGCGCAGGGAGAATCACCTTTTTTTGTTAGTCGTGACAGGGCACTGTCTAAAATGGGGGGTGACTCCTACCTTTCCTGTCCTCTGCAGGAAAAGGGTAAGCTGCCTGAATTCTTTTGGGAATCTGAAATTTATTTTCAGGGTTAGTCCAGACCCCCTCAGAGACTGTTTAGCTCATGAGATGGAGGGAAAGTTACATTCATTTTCTTTTCTTTATTAAAGTAAGCCTTCTCCTGTGGTAAATAGGAGGGGGCTCCGTAACTTCTAACATCTCCTTTATAGCAACAATCGTGTATTGAATGTTTTTTGCTAACTTTGGATCTATTTCCCTGGAATCACTAGTGTCAACACAGGAATCAGAGTCCGTGTCGGTATCAGTTTGTACTTGTGCAAATGACCTCTTTTGTGAACCAGAGGGGTCCCCTGTGGATGAAAAGGCAGAACTATTAAAAATCACATCTTCACGGATCTTCTCCAGTTTTCTGCATGAGACTCAGACTTATCCAATCTCTTACTAATATGATTCACACTATCACGTAATTCTTTCACCCATTCAGGCTCGTGGTGTGCCGGCAGCGCCAGTACATTACATCCTTGTGTCCCTAAAATGGCTCCCTCAGGGGAAGAGCTCCCTGCCTCAGACATGTCACACACGTGCATAAACACACCACAGACAATCCGGGGCATATAGGGGACAGACACACAGTAAATCTGTCAGAGGGACACAGGAAGGAATTGCCACTCCACAACTCAGCGCCCAAAGAAAAAATCCCTGTGTCGTGTACTTTGTACACAGAGACAAAAATCCCTGTGCTACGTACTTTGTACACAGACTTTCAAGCGCTTTATATTGCCAATAATATGTTCTAGCACCTAAAATTTACACTCCCCCCCCCCACCTCCTTTTTTGCACCCTGATACTTGTTTCAGAAGTGGAGAGGAGAATCAGCGTTTCTTGCCCTGCAGCTGCTGGGAGAAAATGGCGCTGAGCAGTGTGCTGGCTGCCTGAGGAAGAAGCTCAGAAGCGTTTTCCTCAGCTATTAGAATAGATATTTATACTGGTGGGGGTGTAGGACAGTGTAAAAACAAAGTATGCTACCTTTTGCCAGTGATAGTGGGTTTAATGCCGCCCCCCCCCCCCATGCCGCTCGCTGTGCGGTACCTTAAGCCATCGCGCTGACCGGAGATCCCTCTCTGCAGACCTCCGGTAATACTACTCACCAGTCTTCTGACTTCTGGCTCTGTTAGGGGGATGATGGCATGCTGTGGGAGTGAGCGCATAGCCACAGCTAGTGTTCAGTGCCCTTCAGGAGCTAATGGTGTCCTGTCAGCAGAAGCAGAGCCATGAAACTCTTTAGGAAGTTGGTTCCTACTTCTTCCCCTTAAGTCCCACGAAGCAGGGAGACTGTTGCCAGCAGTCTTCCTGAAAAAAAAAAACCTAACAAAGTCTTTTAGTGAAACTCAATAGAGCTCCACTAGAGTGCGACCAGTCTGCCTGGGCACATTTTCTAAACTGAGGTCTGGAGGAGGGGCATAGAGGGAGGAGCCAGTTTACACTCTGGAAAAGTCTTAAAGTGCCCATGGCTCCTGCGGAACAGTCTATACCCCATGGTACTGAAGTGGACCCCAGCATCCTCTAGGACGTATGAGAAATACACTGTCTAGTCACATAATGGTCCTATTAATCAAACACTTTCCAAATCACAATTGTATGTAGTCATGCTGTTCCCTACTGCTCCAATGATACATGTCCTGCATTGTTTTGTACTGTAAATAAGGATTTTCTTGTTTTGCACATTTATGTACTTTGTAAGGAGCTGCAGAACCATTGTGGTGCCATATAAATAATAGTAATAAATAACTATTATTAGGATAGCCAGTTCTAGCAACCCTGTTATGTGAAGGTAAAATAGAGCCGCTTTATTCTTCTACATGGTGTATTGCTAGTGTCATAGAATAAGTCGTGCAAGAATTTCTATGTTGTACAGTTTATGAACATCAGTTGCATTGTTTTTAACTATTCGCTTACACATTCGGAAATTACCCTCTATGGTAAATATGGCATCAACCGATATTTTTGTCATCCTTGCTTCTTTCATACACGTATATCAGTGTGCTTTATTAAACAGTTTTATTTGTTTTTTCTTTTTTTTGGGGGGGGGGGGGGGGGGGGAAATCATATTTTATGTATACAAGAAAAATATAAATTAATATCTGTAAAAAAAAAATATAAACAGATTGTACAACAAAACTGCACATACCTTTAATGCGTAAAGGTCACTTTCCAAGCTATGTCCTATTAATATAGTATCACAGCTGAACATACACAGTAAGACAGCTTGAACATCACGCAGAGTGATACTAGTGTTTTGAAGATCCTCTTCTGTCACACCAGAAAACCTATAGGAAAGGTTATTAAAAAAAAAATAAAAAAAAATAAGAATTTACTCACCGGTAATTCTATTTCTCGTAGTCCGTAGTGGATGCTGGGAACTCCGTAAGGACCATGGGGAATAGACGGGTTCCGCAGGAGACTGGGCACTCTAAAAGAAAGATTAGGTACTATCTGGTGTGCACTGGCTCCTCCCTCTATGCCCCTCCTCCAGACCTCAGTTAGGGAAACTGTGCCCGGAAGAGCTGACACAACAAGGAAAGGATTTGGAATCCAGGGTAAGACTCATACCAGCCACACCAATCACACTGTACAATTTGTGATAACCATACCCAGTTAACAGTATGAACAACAACTGAGCCTCATTTAACGGATGGCTCATAACAATAACCCTTTAGTTAAGCAATAACTATATACATGTATTGCAGAGAGTCCGCACTTGGGACGGGCGCCCAGCATCCACTACGGACTACGAGAAATAGAATTACCGGTGAGTAAATTCTTATTTTCTCTGACGTCCTAGTGGATGCTGGGAACTCCGTAAGAACCATGGGGATTAAACCAAAGCTCCCAAACGGGCGGGAGAGTGCGGATGACTCTGCAGCACCGCATGAGCAAACTCAAGGTCCTCCTCAGCCAGGGTATCAAACTTGTAGAATTTAGCAAACGTGTTTGACCCCGACCAAGTAGCAAAGCTGTAAAGCCGAGACCCCTCGGGCAGCACCCAAAAAGAGCCCACCTTCCTTGTGGAATGGGCTTTCACTGATTTTGGATGCGGCAATCCAGCCGCAGAGTGAACCAGCTGAATCGTGCTATAGATCCAGCGAGCAATAGTCTGCTTCAAAGCAGGAGCGCCAACCTTGTTGGCTGCATACAGAATAAACAGCGAGTCAGACTTTCTGACTCCCGCCGTTCTGGAAACATAAATTTTCAAAGCCCGGACTACGTCCAGCAACTTGGAATCCTCCAAGTCCCTAGTAGCCGCAGGCACCACAATAGGCTGGTTCAAATGAAACGATGATACCACCCTAGGGAGAAATTGGGGACGAGTCCTCAATTCTGCCCTGTCCATATGGAAGATCAGATAAGGGCTTTTACATGACAAAACCGCCAATTCTGACACACGCCTAGCCGAAGCTAAGGCCAATAGCATGACCACTTTCCACGTGAGATATTTTAGCTCCACGGTCTTAAGTGGCTCAAACCAGTGGGATTTCAGGAAATCCAACACAACGTTAAGATCCCAAGGTGCCACCGGTGGCACAAAAGGAGGCTGAATATGCAGCACCCCCGGAACCACGTCTGAACTTCAGGCAGTGAAGCCAGTTCTTTCTGAGAGAAAATGGATAGGGCCGAAATCTTGACCTTTATGGATCCTAATTTTAGGCCCATAGTCACTCCTGACTGTAGGAAGTGCAGGAATCGACCCCGCTGGAATTCCTCTGTAGGGCCTTCCCGGCCTCACACCAAGCAACCTATTTTCGCTATATACAGTGAAAAAGACTTGCTGTCACGTCTTTCCTAGCCTTTATCAGCGTAGGGTAACTGTATCCGGAATGCCCTTTTCCGCTAGGATCCGGCGTTTGACCGCCATGCCGTCAAATGCAGCCGCGGTAAGTCTTGGAACAGACAGGGCCCCTGTTGCAACATGTCCTGTCTGAGAGGCAGAAGCCCTGAGTCCTCTGAGAACATTTCTTGCAGCTCCGGGTACCGAGTCCTTCTTGGCCAATTCGGAGCAAAGAATATTGTTCTCACTCCTCCTTTTATTACAATTTTCAGCCCTTGGGTATGAGAGGAAGAGGAGGGAATACATAGACCGACTGGAACACCCACGGTGTTACTAGTGCGACCACAGCTATCACCTGAGGGTCCCTTGACCCGGCGTAAAACCTTTTTTAGCTTTTTATTGAGGTGGGACGCCATCTAGTCCACCTGAGGCAGTTCCCATCAATTTGCAAACTGCGTGAAGACTTCCTGATGAAGTCCCCACTTTCCCGGGTGGAGGTCGTGCCTGCTGAGGAAGTCTGCTTCCCAGTTGTCCACTCCCGGAATGAACACTGCTGACAGTGCGCTTACTTGATTCTCCGCCCAGCGAAGAATTCTGGTGGCTTCTACCCTCGCCACCCTGCTCCTTGTGCCGCCTTGGCGGTTTACATGAACCCCTGCGGTCTGACTGGATCAGAACCGGTTGGTCGCGAAGCAGGATCTCCGCTTGACTTAGGGCGTTGTATATGGCCCTTAGTTCCAGGATATTGATGTGAAGGCAAGTCTGTTGACTTGACCACAGACCTTGGAAATTTCTTCCCTGTGTAACTGCCCCCCACCCTCGGAGGCTTGCATCCGTGGTCACCAGGATCCAGTCCTGAATGCCGAATCTGCGGCCCTCGAGAAGGTGAGCACTCTGCAGCCACCACAGGAGAGACACCCTGGCCCTGGGGGGATAGGGTGATTAACCGATGCCTCTGAAGAGGTGATCCGGACCACTTGTCCAGTAAGTCCCACTGGAAGGTCCTCGCATGGAACCTGCCTAAGGGGATGGCCTCGTATGATGCCACCATCCTTCCCAGGACTCGAGTGCAGTGATGCACTGACACCTGTTTTGGTTTGAATAGATTCCTGACCAGTGTCATGAGCTCCTGAGCTCTCTCTATCGGGAGATAAACCCTTTTCTGGTCTGTGTCTAGGATCGTGCCTAGGAGAGGCAGATGAGCTGTAGGAACCAACTGCAACTTTGGAATATATAGAATCCAGCCGTGTTGCCGTTACACTTCCAGAGAAAGTGATACGCTGTTCAGCAACTGCTCTCTTGATCTCGCTTTTATGAGGAGATCGTCCAAGTACGTGATAATAGTGACACCTTGCTTCCGCAGGAGCACAATCATATCCGCCATTACCTTGGTTATGACAATCCCGTACCGCAATTCTGAGGTACGCCTAATGAGGTGGATAAATGGGGACATGAAGGTATGCATCCCTTATGTCCCGATTCACAATAAAGTCTCCCCCTTTTTAGGCTTGCCCTGACCGCTCTTAGCGATTCCATCTTGAACTTGAACCTTCTCAGGTATATGTTCAGGGATTTTTAATTCAATATGGGTCTGACCGAACCGCCTGGTTTCGGGATTACAACATGGTCGAATAATAACACCCTCTTGTTGAAGGAGGGGACCCTTGACCACCACCTGTTAAAGATACAATTTGTGAATTGCAGTTAACACTGGTTCCCTCTCTTGGGGGGAAGCCCGCAGGGCCGTCGGTGAGGGGGCACCTTCTCACAGTCCAGCTTGTATCCCTGAGACACAATATCTATTGCCCAGGGACCAGTGGCGGTTCTTGCCACGGGCAAGCGGTACTTTTGCCCGGGGCGCCGCCTTCCGGAGGGCGCCGGCGCCAACCGGAGGTCGCCGCACCAGGGCAAGATCCGCCACTGAGCCCCCCGCAGTGCCCTGCTGTGCCCCCCCGCTTTGAAGGGAACCAGACGCGTAGCGTCTAGTTTCTCTTCACTGAGAGGACCTTAGTTGTGCGGTGCGCGATGACGTAATAACGTCTCTCCCATAGATCGAAGAGAAGAGAGGAGAGGAGAAGAGCGGCGCCGCCAGCGGAGGGGGTCTGCAGCTGTCTGGATCAGGAACGGGGATGGTAAGTATACTTTTTATTTATTTTAATTTTTTCATTCAGCGTCGTGACCACGCCCCCAATTGAAGCCACGCCCCCATATTTTGCCCGGGGCGCCACAAGTCTTAGAACCGGCCCTGCCAGGGACCTAACAGGGAGTGAACCCACTTGTGGCTGAACTTACGAAGGCGTGTCCCCATCGGGCCTAGCTCCGCCAGTGGTGGATTTTTGTAGAGGCCGGAGAGGACTTCTGTTCCTGGGAACCAGCTGTGTTGTGCAGCTTCTTTTCTCTGACCCCGCCTCTGACAAGAAAGTACGCACCTCAGACTTTGTTTCTTTATTCGAAAGGCTGCATTTAATAATGTCGTGCTTTCTTAGGCTGTGCAGGAATATAAGGCAAACTAGCAGAATTACCAGCTATAGCTGTGGAGACCAGGCCCGAGAACCATTCTCTACACAATCCTCAGCCTTCCATATGCCTCTTAAGTCGGCATCATCTGTCCAATGCATATTCTACAGGACACGTCAAGCAGAGATCGACATAGCTTTGACTCTAGGACCCAGTATACTCATGTCTCTTTGGGCATGCTTTATAACTATATATCTATCACTTAAGACAGCATCTTTAATATATTTACTAGGGTCTCAATCTCTGCTGATAAGGTACCTGTCCACTCTGCCACAGCGCTATAAACCCATGCCGACACAATCGCCGGTCTGGGTAGTATACTAGAATGTGCACGCTATCTGCAGGATCCCTGAGAATAGCAAGTGCTACCGTCTGTGCAAACAGGACACCCTAGGGGAAGATTCTCAACATATCCTGGCCCTAGTGGGGAAAGGATACAGCCTAAGAATTCTCGTGGGAAGCTGCCGTCTCTTGTCTGGAGATTCCCGCTCTTTTTCCTCATGAGAGGAGGGAAATTTACCTCAGCATTCTTCCCCTTAAACATGTGTAAACTCGTGTCAGGGACAGATGAGTCATCAGTGATATGCAAATCATCTTTTATTTCAATAATCATATATTGAATACCTTCTAGCCATCTTGGCTGTAACTTTGCATTATCGTAGTCGACAGTGGAGTTAAACTCCGTGTCGATACCAGTGTTTGTTATTTTGGATAGTGAGCATTGTGAGACTCTGAAGGTCTCTGTGACATAGGGACAGACATGGGTAGATTTCCTGTCTGTTCCCTAACCATTTGTGCAATAAATTCACCTTAGTACTTACACATATCCAAACAGGTGTCGGCGTTGTCGACGGAGACACCCTCTCACACACATACCCGCTCTATCACCTCCTTAGAGGAGCCTTTTACCTCAGACATGTCGACACATGCGTACCGACACACCACACACACAGGGGATGCTCTATTTGAGGACAGTTCCCCCACAAGGCCCTTTGGAGAGACAGAGAATGCCAGCACACACCCCAGCGCGATATAACCCAGGGATTACACTACAACTCAGTGTTTACCCAGTAGCTGCTGTATATACAATTTTTGCGCCTAAATTTATGTGCCCCCCCCTCTCTTTTCACCCTTTGTGTACCAGGATACTGCAGGGGAGAGCCTGGGGAGCTTCCTTCCAGCGAAGCTGTGAAGAGAAAATGGCGCTGGTGTGTGGAGGAAGAAGGCCCCGCCCCCTCAGCGGCGGGCTTCTGTCCCGCATTTTCTGTAACTTAATGGCGGGGGTTTTACACATATACAGTCACAGACCGTATTATGTGTATTTTTATACCAAAGGTATTTTTATTGCTGCCCAGGGCGTCCCCTCCCAGCGCCCTGCACCCTACAGTGACCGGAGTGTGTGGTGTGCTGTGGGAGCAATGGCGCACAGCTGCGGTGCTGTGCGCTACCTTAATGAAGACAGGAGTCTTCTGCCGCCGATTTCATCGCTTCTCTTCTGTCTTCTGGCTCTGCAAGGGGGACGGCGGCGCGGCTCCTGGAACGGACGATCGAGGTCAGGCCCTGTGTTTGAACCCTCTGGAGCTAATGGTGTCCAGTAGCCTAAGAAGCACAAGCTAGCTGCAAGCAGGTAGGTTTGCTTCTCTCCTCTCAGTCCCTCGTAGCAGTGAGTCTGTTGCAAGCAGATCTCACTGAAAATAAAAAACCTAACAAATACTTTCTTTCTAGCAAGCTCAGGAGAGCCCACTAGGAGCACCCAGCTCTGGCCGGGCACAGATTCTAACTGAGGTCTGGAGGAGGGGCATAGAGGGAGGAGCCAGTGCACACCAGATAGTACCTAATCTTTCTTTTAGAGTGCCCAGTCTCCTGCGGAGCCCGTCTATTCCCCATGGTCCTTACGGAGTTCCCAGCATCCACTAGGACGTCAGAGAAAATCAGTTATAGTGACTATTGTACATGTTCCTTCTATTTAAAAAAGTGTAACAAGCTTCAGGAAATGGGTCTTAAGGTGCATACACAATGAGCGATTTTCCCCGCTGTCAGCGGGGGTGAACGGCTTTCCATAGCAGGACGCTATGGAAAGCCATCCACCCCGCCATTCATGAAGTGGGAACTCGCATCACCGGAACATACACACTGGGCGGCTTTGAGCTGAAAGCAGCTCCAAACACCAAAAGTGAGCTGCGTTCAGCTCAAAATCGCCCAGTGGGTATGGGCCTTAGGTTAGCTCATATAAAGACTTGGATGTGTCCGACTAGTAATTTGGTAGTAAAATATAGAACAGCATATTTTATTTCAACAGACACCTAAAAGAGTAACTTTTGGGCTCTATATTTAGGAGCTACTTGTATTTTTCTACACTTCTAAAAGCTACCTCTTGGGTTTTCCAGTACTTTGAGAGAAATAATGGCACAAATGTTACATCATGAGATTTGCAGGCACTGGTACACTTTTTTCAAACTAGTCATTAGTTAAGATGCATCCCGACTGTTCTAAATTCCGCTCTGTAGAAAGTTCTAAAGGGACTCTGTACTAAAGGTACTCTAAACCTAACCCTCCCTCCATGCAGCTTAAACCTAAATCTGCATACCTATGTTCGGGATCCCTGCGCCAGCAACCTGACTGGCACGATCGCAAACGCCAGTATGGTGACTACATCCATATATCTATATATAGTTATCTATTTATTTATATATTTTCCAGGCAAGAATCCAACACTCCATGGGTGTATACCCCCACTGCTGTATCTGCCGTAGTGCCACTCCCCAGGGGACAGCTCCCCCAATCGATATATAATGCAAGAAGGGTGGCACTCACAGTCTTGGTAAGTGTAAATAAATTGTGTATTTAATCAATGTTTCGGCGATAGAATCCCCTTCATCCTGATGAAGGAGGGACTTTCCCTGAAACGTTGATTAAAGACCATATCTATTTGCACTTACCAAAACTGAGTGCCACCTTCTTGCATTACATATAGGTTCAGTATGATTTCCCGGTGTACAGGATGCCAGCGGTCAGAATACCGATGCCGGCATCCTGATAGCTGAAAACCCGACAGTGGGAGGTAAGACTGTTCCCTCCCTGTCCCCTGCCGCCAAACCCTCCCTTCCCGCAGCCTAACCCTAACCTTCCCCCTAGGTGCCTGACCCTAACACCCCTCCCCCCTAGTGCCTAAACCAAACCACCTCCCTGGTGTTGCCTAGATTTAAACCCTCCCATCCCCCCAGCAGCCTAACTGTAAACCCCCCCTAACCCACCCGCTATACTTATATTCAGAATGCCGACTATTGGCATTAAAATACAATGGAGCTTTGTGGCAACAATCATCTAGCTATATAATATACTATGATGGAAGGAAACACACAAGATAAAGAAAAGGAATACTGTTAAATCAAGCTTCAACTAGAATTACACAACCATGTTCTCAAATTCACCTGGTGTTGTAGTCCACAATCTTGTTGTCTGGTTGTACAAAAGTGTCATAGACCACCTTAAGCTGAGAGTTTATAACAGTAACTCGTGTGAGCTCCAGCCCTTTTGTAGTGTAACACTGTATAGACAAAGCATGAAGACAGAATAAAACACAGCAAAGGTAATTACATGATGTGTCCTGGTCAGTGAATAGAAAGAAGAGGAACTATATTTCTTCAGACTAGAATACATAATAAAGTTGTATTTCACCCTAAGACATTTGGTAAAGAAACATTTGAAGACTGTTGCAGAGTATGTGGTGATCGCCCTGCATGCACTAGAGCAGACCATGGTTCAGCGATAAGAGTACAGGAAAACTGGAGAGGAGAACACGGCACAAGTGAGAGAGGAAGGAGGATTTGGGGATTCATCATAAAACTGGTTTACCAAGAAATAAACAGGTAGGAACATGATTTTCATCTAATCATTTGGCATAGAATTGCAGAAAGTGCAAAACATAAATGGGGGAAGATTTTGTTAATTCTAATATTAGACTTAACGATTATGCTCTCAAACAAAAAATTACTCCCCCCCCCCCCCCCCATTTCCTTTAAATTATTTATTCCATCATGTATATGAAACAATCATTTAAAACAATTGTGTTTTTTCACAGCAATAATTAATAGTTTATATATTTTAGCAACTGTATTAGTGATTGATTTTAAGTGATACAATTATTTGTTGCATGAATTCTATCTTGAATTTTCCATGGAATTTATTATTATTCGCAGTTTTTGGAGGTGGACTTATTGGAGACATGAGCAGCTGCAAGGAGCCGGCCATCATATTAGCACAAGCACGCTGCAGCGGCTAGCACACCACCGGAGCTCCCCGCCATCAGCAGCAGCAGGAGGTAGATTAAAAGGACGGAGGTAGTAGACGACAAAACAGCTGCTGGGTGCTTCCACCGGCCAGGCACGCCAGCGGGTATGGAAGAAATAAATTCAAGCAGAAGGGCCTTCACAGCGTACCAACAGCAATGCAATCACCGGAGCAGCAGGAGACAGAAGAACTACGGACCAGATGCCAAACGGTGTCAGAGCCTCCAACACCCTGATCAGCATGCGGAAGAGACCCCGCCGAGCACCATGCATGCACACAGCGGAAGAATTCACAACGGAGTCTGCCAGCATGTACTATAGATAGATGAGCTTCTGTTGTAAATGCTCCAAATGCAAATAAAGTCCCAAAACAGGATAGTTTATCAGGATAGAAACGGGAGAGCTGAAAAACACGTCCTTCACCCAGCTACTCCAGGCTACGCCCCTTCAAATTTTTCTTTTCCCAAAATCAACACCAGACTCGAATGGCAAAGACATTAGATTATGCTTTGATTGATTCAGCTTTAGACACAAAAGGGTTTATTTATGAAGAGTCGGGTTGAAAAACCATTCACTTTGGGTCGTGTTCCTGCCCAAAGGACAATGCTTCAACTAGCCATATCTAGTAAAAAGTATTGCCCTTTTAAATATTGGGCAGAAACAGGACCCGAAGTGAAGGGTTTTACAGCCTGACTTCATAAATAAACCACAAAATCCCAATTTTCCCCATCATTGTCTGGAAAATGGTACATCATATCTAACCTTTTTGCATTCAAACTGACTTCTATCAAGAGAACTACATTTATTCTCAAGCAAAATCTCTCCAAAGGAAGCCTCTTCAGCAGTGGGATTGGGGTTGTGAAATCAGGTTTTTCAACATGTTTAATTTTTACAGATCAACTGGGACTGTAGATTGCTAGTGTATTGGTAACAATCAGCAGATCTGCAGACCTTTTCTGGTAAACTGATGAGTCTTTCAAGATTGGCAGATCTGTTTAACTGAAAATTATATGTAAAACATTGAAAAATATCTGTAATGTATGGGCAAAGTCAAATGTATTGTAAAAACAATAAATCTGGGGGAAAAAATCTCAGGATCTGTGAAACAAATTGCGACTGCTGATGTATGGGCCCCTTAAGCATCAGCTTACTTAGGATGACTGGTAGAGCTGCTGAGCTGGGGCCACGTAGTCTGCATCCGAAGACACAGATTCTGGGCTTGGCAAGCCAACAGAACAGGCGCAATATGCCCCATTTTGTAGAATGGTCCCCATCGCCGCTCCATAAAGACCCTGCGCATACACCGGATCCCTAACAATCGGAGTTGTATGCTAAAACCATTGTGTTTTCGTACATCTCTGAATGAGGCCCTAGGTGCCAATGCTTGCTACTGCTTTTTCCTTGGACATGCTCAGAGTACTAAACAACAACAAATAAAGTTAACTTAGTCTAACTAGTTGTTATATAACTAGTTTAACCATAAAATTATGATTGAATTGACCTGAAGCAGATTTTGGTGAACCGTGGCAAAGCAGGCATCAGTGGAGACACCCAATGCTGGCATTCAATCCTCCTTAACCACTTAACTGACCATTTTTTCCCCCAAAAACCCACTCAGAAAATGTCTGGGTTTTTCGGATGAGTGAATTAGGTGAAGAACATTAAATTTAACCTTATCCAAAATTATTTTAGTAAACAAAACAAATTTTTTTTTTTCTTCAAACATTGGTTGGGAGCATCGCAACATTACTTTTTACACCCCAGACAGCTACCAGGTACACAGGGAGGGCTTTGTTTACACTTCCCCAGCTGCTGCTGTTGTCTGCAGCCATTAGGTTGGGGGTCCTGCCGTGCCGACCGATCAGCAATGATCGGCAGCACGGCAACACTGAGGGGAGGGTGCAGGGAGGCAGCAGGTCCCTCTGAGAACAGCAGCGGAGGGAAGGTCTTCTTCCCTGCAACTGCAAACACTGTTTACCTGACTGGTCGTATCCTGTGCGACCAGGTCAGATAAAACACTTGCTGGTAAATTTGCATCTGATGCGACCATGCCAGGCAAGTGGTTAAATGCATTCAGACACTGCAACAATCCTACTGTACCCTTTCCACATATAAAAGCCTCTTCCCCACTGTACCGTGTCTACTACAAATACAGTTGAGAATGTCCGCATGGCATTCTCTTAGTCCGTAGAGGATGCTGGGGACTCCAAAAGGACCATGGGGTATAGACGGGATCTGCAGGAGACATGGGCACACTATAAGACTTTGAATGGGTGTGAACTAGCTCCTCCCTCTATGCCCCTCCTCCAGACTCCAGTTAGAGAACTGTGCCCAGGAAGACGGACATTTTGAGGAAAGAATTTATTGTTTAAACATTGAGTGTCATACCAGCTCACACCTCGAACATGCCGCAGAACGAACGTGGCATTAAATAGAACACCAGCCGACGGCATGAAAAATATACAGCAATATGCTGACCGAAAACGTAACACAACCTGTGTGTAAACACGACCAATAATAGCATACCGCATGCCATGGCATGAATAACGTCAGCAACCGACTTGACTGAAAAGAAACACCACATGAGTGTAACCGCCAATAGCTGCAGATACAGTACGCACTGGGACGGGCGCCCAGCATCCTCTACGGACTAAGAGAAAAGGATTTACCGGTCGGTATTAAAATCCTATTTTCTCATACGTCCTAGAGGGTGCTGGGGACTCCAAAAGGACCATGGGGTTTATACCAAAGCTCCAGACCGGGCGGGAGAGTGCAGACGACTCTGCAGCACCAATTGAGCAAACATGAGGTCCTCATCAGCCAGGGTATCAAACTTGTAGAACTTAGCAAAAGTGTTTGAACCCGACCAAGTAGCTGCTCGGCAAAGTTGAACCGCTGAGACTCCACGGGCATCCGTCCAAGAAAAGCCCACCTTCCTGGTAGAATGGGCCTTCACCGACTTCATAATGGCAACCAGCCGTAGAATGAGCCTGCCGAATCGTATCACAGATCCAGCGTGCAACAGTCAGCTCAGAAGCAGGAGCCCCAATTTTGTTGGGAGCATACAGGATAAACAGAGCCTCTGTTTCCCCAATCTGAGCCGTTCTGGCGACATAAATATTCAAAGCTCTGACTACATCGAGAGACTTCGAATCAGCCAAAGCTTCAGTAGCCACAGGCACCACAATAGGTTGGTTCATGTGAAACGCAGAAACCACTTTCTGCAGAAATTGAATTTGAGTTCTCAATTCCGCTCTATCCACATGGAAGATCAAATAGGGCTCTTGTGAGACAAGGCCGCTAATTCCGACACCCGCCTTGCGGACGGCAAGGCCACAGCATGACCACTTTCCAAGTGAGAAATTTTTAACTCAACCTTTCGTAAAGGCTCCAACCAGTGTGACATAAGAAACCGCAACACCACGTTAAGGTCCCATGGTGTCACTGGGGGCACAAATGGAGGGTGGATGTGCAGCACCCCTTTCACGAAAGTCTGAACTTCTGGAAGGGTGGCCAATTCTTTTTGAAAGAAAATTGATAAGGCTGAAATCTGCACTTTAATGGAGCCTAACTTTAGGCCTGCATCCACACCTGCTTGCAAAAAATTGAGAAAACGACCCAGCTGAAATTTTTCCGTAGGAGCCTTCCTGGATTCACACCAAGACACATACTTCCTCCAAATACGGTGGAAAAGCTTCGCCGTTACTCCATTCCATAGCCTAAAGCAATGTGGGAATGACTTCACCGGAAATACCCTTTCGGGCTAGGATATGGCGTTCAATCGCCATGCCGTCAAACGCAGCCGCGGTAAGTCTTGATACACGCCCGGTCCTAGCTGTAACAGGTCCTCTCGTAGAGGAAGAGGTCAGGGATCTTCTATGAGTAAGTCTTGAAGATCTGGATACCAAGCCCTCCTTGACCAGACCGGAACAATGAGGATCACCTGAACCTTTGTTCTTATGTTTATCACCTTCGGAAAAAATGAAAGTGGAGGGAACACACAGACCGACTGAAACACCCACGGTGTCATGAGGGCATCCACTGCTATTGCTTGAGTGTCCCTTGACCTGGAACAATATCCCTGGAGTTTCTTGTTGAGGCGAGACGCCATCATGTCTAATTGTGGAATTCCCCAAAGACTTGTCACTTCAGTGAAAACTTCTTGATGAAGACCCCACTCTCCTGTATGGAGATCGTGTCTGCTGAGGGAGTCTATTTCTCCGTTGTCAACACCCGGAATGAAGACCGCTAATAGAGCGTTTACATGCCTTTCCGCCCAGCGGAAAACTCTTGCGGCTTCTGCCATTGCCGCTTTGCTCCTCGCTCCGCCCTAGTGGCTTACTTACGCCACTGCTGTTAAGTCGTCTGACAGAATTAAGACGGGCAGATCGCGAAGATGATGTTCCGTTGCAAATAGCTCTTAATTCAAGAATGCTTATTGTAGACAAGCTACCCGGCTTGACCTTTTCCCCTGGAAATTCTTCCCCTGGAAAGACTGCTCCCCTGCCTCGGAGATTTGTATCCATGGACACCAGGATCTAATCCTGGATCCCGAACCTTCGTCCCCCTAGGAGGTGAGAACTGTGAAGCCACCATAGGAGAGATATCCTGGTCCTGGAAAATAGGATTATTTTCCGGTGCACGTGCAGGTGAGACCCGGACCACATGTCCAACTGGTCCCGCAAAAACCACTCTGGCATTAGACCTGCTCACCGAATGGCCTCGTAGGCCGCAACCATCTTCTTCAACGGAACGTATTGACGGGTTTACACTGTTGCAAATCTGATCCGACTCTGGATCCTCAGATCTCTTTCCACAGGAAAAAACAAACTCAACAGTTCAGCATCTAATCTTATTCCCAACTCCGACATCTGCGTCGTTTGGATCAATTCTCTGTGTTGAAGAACTGTCAGAGAGAAACAACGATTTGTACCACTTGTTTCTAGACCTCGCCGTAGTCAGGAGAGCGTCCCAGTACAGAATAATAACGGCTCTTACTATTGAAGGAAGACCAACATACTGCCATCACTCCGGTGAAATGGCAATGACAATCCTGAAAAACAAACCCAGGTAAGCTTAATGCGGATGAAACCACATTTAAACCCTCTTTCTTCTTTTACAGGTCACTGCCTCAGAAGCACGAAAAGCTTCTTTTTTTTTTTCTTCTTCTTTATGACAGGGACAGCAGGCCAATGTCCTGATCCTGACCCAACTCTTGTATGGCATCGCATACTACTTCCCTGTCCAGAGGAGAATCGGTAAGCTCTATTTTGAAACATCAGTGAGGGGAATCATCTGGAACCTCCAGTATGTCCCCCTTTTGACTCCATTCTTAACTCACTGGTCCAAGTCCATTCCAGGACTGACTGAAGAGTATTAGACGAGTTCCCACCTGTGTGGGCTCCAGCAAGATAGACCCAGCGACATGCGATGGATGTGGTAGAACAGAGGGGGTAATTCCAAGTTGATCGCAGCAGGAATTTTTTTTAGCAGTTGGGCAAAACCACGTGCACTGCAGGGAGGGCAGATATAACATGTGCAGAGAGAGTTAAATTTGGGTGGGGTGTATTCAAACTGAAATCTAAATTGCAGTGTAAAAATATAGCAGCCTGTATTTACCCTGCACAGAAACAATATAACCCACCCAAATCTAACTCTGCCACCCCTGCAGTGCACATGGTTTTGCCCAATTGCTAACAAACTTGCTGCTGCGATCAACTCAGAATTACCCCCAGAGGACGATATCTGCTTCTGCGAACTTGAAAAGTCTGCAGACCTCTTACCTTATCACCTTCCTCTACCTGCAAAGAAGGGGAAAAAACGGTATGCAACCGGTCAAAATGACCGCATCCTACAAAAAATGAGTCACCAACCCTTGTGAGGGACATAGCTCAAGAAGGTAGACTTACCAGTGGTATCTGCCGAGATCAACTTAACAAAGCCATCCCCAAACCAGGTTACACCTTCCTAGGGAAGATACTCCAATATTCCTCGGAGCCAGCCTCCGCATGCCCTTGGTGAATCCACCACGCCCTCCTAGTTGAGAGGGACATGGAAGTGGCCCGCGCACCCAAGAGGCTCATACCTCTCGTAGTCGCACGGCAGCATGCTGCAATGTTCTAGAGAAGACCCAACCTAAGGAATATCCCTTCTCTCTCTAGGGTAATTATATCGGATGCCAAGGTAACTGACCATTTCTGAATGTAAGCACTTCCCCATGTAATGCAAATATTATCAAAGCATATAATTAAGATATCACTTAGCTTCCTGTATACGATCCTTTATGACAGGGCCCCGTGCAGACCAGGGGTTGACTTTCACTTTATTCTATCTACGGCGGGAAAAGAATAAACACTCGGACTCCTCGTGAGGATTTGAGACCATCTCGTCACGGCTGACCTAGAGCTTTATCAATAGAGCGACCAGCACATGAGAAGGAATAACTGTACTTCAGCATTCATTAGAAATCGTAATATGAATATACATATTTAAATACACATATACACACATATTCTATATATACATCATACATATATGTATTTTGTCAGGAACAGCAGGATCCCTAGTGACCTTAATGTGTTCTGAATGTGTATGAACATGTACTGAATGCCAATGTTGTGGATCTAACCAGGAAACATTATGGTCGACATAAGACATAGTATTCGTCGACAACAGGGAGTAGTAACCGGGCAAAATAACATTCTTGCGACCCCGAGGGGTCTGGGGGAAATATATACATAATTCTAATATCACTCCCCCACATCTGTGCTCGAGCTACAGCTCAATGGAACTGTACCATATTATATATATATATATATATATATATATATATATATATATATATATATATATATACACACATATATACACACACACATATATATATATATATATATATATATATATATATAATTTGGAAAAGCTTACAACTACCGACATGCTGACACTTCATCTACTGAACCAAGTACCATCAGGAGTCGGCAATGCCGACAGAGGGATTCCCATAGCTGTTTCTGGCAGAGCACTTACACATGTCGACACACGTGTACTAAATCGCTATAATGGGTAGATTCCAGTAACTGACAGGGAAAACACAGAGACTTTTAATAACTCATGTACCACACGCTCATTATATATATATATATATATATATATATATATATATATATATATATATATATATGTGTATGTAGTGCTTCATATATGAACCCATAGTGCACTAAACAACTGTGCCCCCCCCCCCGTTTTACACTGTTAGTTGTGCCACAGTGTTTAGGCGCTGTATAGAGTTGCGAGGGCTAAGCCATGCCCCCGTCTCGGCGTGCTTCAGTCCCGCTAATTTATACTTTTTTATACTGGCGGGGGTCACTGTATACCTCTTTGCCAGGCATGTATATGAGGTATTTTTGCTGCACAAGGCGCGCGCCCCCCCCCCCCCCCCCCCTGCGCCCTTGTAGTGCCGCTTGTGTGCGGGAGCAATGGCGCGCTGCGCGGTACCTCAGAGACTCTGAAGTCTTCTGCCGTCACTGAAGTCTTCTGTTCTTCCTTTACTCACCCGGCTTCTTTCTTCTGGCTCTGTGAGGGGGGTGACGGCTCGGTTCCGGGAACGAGCAGCTAGGCGAACCAAGTGATCAGACCCTCTGGAGCTAAGTGTCCAGTAGCCAAAGAAGCAGAGCCTTGAAACTCACAGAAGTAGGTCTGCTTCTCTCCCCTCAGTCCCATGATGCAGGGAGCCTGTTGCCAGCAGTGCTCCATGAAAATAATAAACTTAACAAAAGTCTTTGAAGAGAAACTCAGTAGAGCTCCCCTGTGTGTGACCAGTCTCACTGGGCACAGAATCTAAACTGGAGTCTGGAGGAGGGGCATAGAGGGAGGAGCCAGTTCACACCCATTCAAAGTCTTATAGTGTGCCAATGTCTCCTGCGGATCCCGTCTATACCCCATGTTCCTTTTGTAGTCCCCAGCATGCTCTAGGACGTATGAGAAATGTTATTTTAACGTGTTAGAAATAATCATGTGGCAGTAATAACAAATTAATCCTTTCCTGGAGGCAAGTTACAGTAGTGTGCGGGCTGCTATTCCACTACCTGACTAAAGGAGACTGGGTGGTGAAAGGAATTAATCCCCAGCAATAGCAGATCAGGAGAGTCAAACATCTCATGTATGTTACATCTATACGTGAGGTAAGTCATACATCTACTGTATATTAAATCTTACCATTTCACAATCCAAAGCATACACTCCAGGATTTTCATTAGATGTTTCCAACTTCTCAAATGTCTTCACAAAACCATCCAGATTTTCTTTGCGACCATCCTGTACATGTTGCTGAAGAAGAAGAAGAAGATTGACATGTATTCTGCAATAAAAAAGGGCCATTGGTGGTCCTCCAAAACAGGACAGTCCATACAAATCTTAAAAGAAGCAGTTCCACACAGGGAATAAAAAGAAAACTACATTTTGGTTCTTACCTGTTAAATCCTTTTCACGGGTACCATGGGGGACACTGGAGAACACTGAGAAGTTACGTTCTATGTGAACTGAAGTTCTGGGGGTAGAGGGGAGCACAGGCTACTCCTCCCCTATACACCACCCCTTGCCCCCGGCAGCCAGTTACTACTAGCCAAGCTCAAAAGGACAGAGTAGGAGTGTAAGAGGAGAACCACGCCTGCACCACACGCCCACCAAAATGAGATCAGGGGGCCTGGAAAGCTGCACCCCAGGAAAATGACCCCCAGCTGATGCCTGGAGCATAAAGTCAAGTATCCAGTGTCTCCCATGGCATCAGAGAAAAGGCTTATTCATGTAAGAACCAAAATCAAAGAAATGGCCCCAACTTGAAGGATCTAAAGTGTAAAATAGGAATTAGTTTTGGTTAGTTTAGCAGCTGTTCCTAATAAAATTCCTGTATGCTTTATAGGTGGAAGAGACCAAACGAAAAAACACAAGGGAACTGCACCCTAGCCCAAATATACATATAAAAAAGTGCAATATCTGCACAATAAAAGGTCTGAGCAAGTCCAATAAAAATCAAATCACATTTATTATCCGTAGAATAAAAAGGTCATAAACAAGCATTATGCACACTCCATAAAACAATTCTGTCAGATAAGAGTCCCAGTGTACTGCATAAATTAAAAATTAGTTGCCACTCTAATTAAAGTTACTCTGATAGTCTCCCAATAGTCAACACTTGTGAGAAGATCTAAGGGTAAAAAAGCCTAGTTTGTGTAGATATTACACTTTTTTTTTATATATTCTAGCCAACTTGAGTGAAGTTCGTTTGTGTTTTTCTTTTTATAAGAACCAAAATCCTGTTTCCTCTTGAAGCCATGGAGGATACTGGAGAACACTGGGGAGGTCCCAAAGCTGTTCAGCAAGGGAGGGAATGTTCCCATAGTGTGCGTAGAACCATCCCCGAAAGCAGGGCTCGACAAATCCCAGGGGCCAGGTTGCTATGGCCCATAGATTTTCTGCCTGGCCACCAGATTATTGAGGGAGGAAGCAGATCCTCTTAGGCCCCAGCAGAGATTCGTAGGTATGCCTGTATTGTGTTGGCCATTTCCTGTGCCCGTCTGTCCCAACCTGTGCTGACTGTTGTGCCTGTCCGTCCCAGTCTGCCTTTTCCAAACTACGGCAGCATAGAGCTCTCTGATTTATGGTGGTAGTGATGTGTCCACGTGACTGTGGGGGAAGGGGAGGAATCTGTTGAATGATGTGGCTACAGGAAGAAGGGTTCAGTTTTTTGTTTTTGTTTTTTTTTGGGGGGGGGGGGGGGGATTAACGTGGACTGGCTCCAACACTGTCATCCTGGCTAATAAATTTTAGAAAAATCTGTCAAGCCCTGCCCTAAAGCTAGCATCTCAGAGGTGCTAGTGCAAAACAATTGGAAAACGATGAATGCATGCACTGAGGACCACAATGCAGTAGCTCAGTCAAGGAACCATATCAAGCCCCCGAGAAGGGTCCACCAACCACATCACTAGGGTTGCCCCCAAATCACACAACTGCATATATATTAAGGTGAAGGTCTGGTAGAAGACTGCCAAAAATCAAATATCGCAAGCTGATCTGTAGACAAACCAAAACCCTGCTCGTTAATATTAGCTAGCAAGAACCATGCAACTGCACAACAGAGACTCTGGGTTTCATTAGCGAAGATCGGCAGAGCCCGCTCAACATTTCAAAAACTGTAAGAATGGAGGATCCTGCTGGTCCATGGAAAATGGAACCAGGACAATAAGGACTGCGTCACTAATTTGTGTGTTATCCTTGAGCAGGGATCACGCAATCTCAGCATCGTTCCAATAGTGCGCCATCTAAGCAAGCACAGTTAAATAGAAAAGACTCTCCGGTTCACAACCCTGTTAAAGGCTGAATATAGGAATGTGTACCTATGACACAGGACAAAGTTCTGAACCACACATGATTGAAGACTATATAGGCTATCAAGTTCTGGACCCCACGTGCTTGAAGAGAACAGCCCAGATGAGCAATAGAAACCAAAATGTAAAATAAGGACCAGCTCCAAGTTGGAAGTTCAAACAACATGGAATGCTCTGTAGCAGTATATGGAAAGTCAAGTAAAAAGGACGACAGCATCTTGTAGAGCACTGGCCTAGTTATGGAACTTTCAAGGAACATAAAAAGGGTATAAGGCAGTTGGTCAGCAGAAGGTACACTATAAAACATATCAAGAAAAAAAAAAAAGAAGAGTTATGGTAGACTTACCTTTGTTAACTCTTTCTGCAAAGTATATAGGGTCCACAGGGAAACATTGGGGTGTAGTGGTGGATGAGTTATCCGGGCACCAAACAATTAAAGCTTTAGCTGTCCCAGGATGCATAGCTTCACTCCTCTATAACCCCACCTCCAGGCACTGGCAGCTCAGTTTTGCTAACCAGTCCAATGCAGGAAGCAGGAAGGAGAGAAGAAAGATGTTAAGCACATAACACATTCCCACAAACAGGAGAAGGAACCAGAGGCCAATGCCGTACAAACCCAGAGAGGCCAGGTGAGTCAGGGTGGGCGTCCTGTGGACCCTATGTACTTCGCAGAAAGAGTTAACAAAGGTAAGTCTACCA
This sequence comes from Pseudophryne corroboree, assembly GCF_028390025.1. NCBI lineage: Eukaryota > Metazoa > Chordata > Amphibia > Anura > Myobatrachidae > Pseudophryne > Pseudophryne corroboree. Next base: position 698,383,790 of record NC_086444.1, on the reverse strand, counting down.
TAACTCTTCTTTTCTGCAGCAGGGTACATAAGGCTTCCACAGGGAAACATCGGGGATGTCCCAAAGCAGTATGTCAAGGGATTAGACGCGCCTGAGCAGATAAGAGAATACAGCATCCAAAAAGAAGCATCCTGGGAGGCAAATGTATCAAAGGCATAAAAAAAACCCTAAGAAACGTGTGTACTGAAGACCCCATAGCTGCCTTGCACAACTGTTTGGCGGATGCCCCATGGCGTGCTGCACAAGGAGGTCTCACAGAACCAGGTAAAATGGGCAGAAAGATAAGCTTGAGTGTAAGCTTGTTCAATCACCATTCTAATCCATCTGGCCAGCGTCTGCTTATTAGCAGGCCAGCCGCGTTTGTGAAATCCAAAAAGGACAAAAAATGGATTCAGAACATCTAATGGAGGCAGTACGGTCCACACAGACACGTAAAGCCCTAACCACATCCAAAGAACGATCTTTAGCTGACAAGAGTCGAAGGCTGGAACCTCAATCTCATGGTTAAGGTGAAAAGAATAAACCACCTTAAGGCGGTAACTAGGTCTAGTTCGGAAAAACTGCTCTGTCACGGTGGAAAATTAAGAAAGGGGATGCGGGGGGGGGGGGGGGATTTGGATAATGCATCCAAGTCCGAAACCCTCCTTGCAGAAGCATTAGCCAGTAAGAAAAGAGCCTTGGCGGTGAGCCTTTTGAGGTCCACAGATTCAAGAGGTTTGAAGGGGGCCTCCTGAAGAGCCTCCAATAGAACAGACAGATCCCATGGAGCCACCGGAGGGACATACAGTAGGGAGGCTGAATGCGATTAACTCCCTGAAGGAACCTCTGAAGAAAACCAGAACTCTGGTTGTTCTGAGCTTAGTGGCATCATAGTGCTTAGCAGCACAACATGTGAAACAAGCGTGCCATAATCTATAATATATAAGGACAGAGGACGGTTTGTAGGCCTTCAGCATAGTTTGGACAACCGCCTCAGAAAAAACTTTTGACCTCAGGAGTGAAGCTTCAAGAGCCACGCCATCAAAAACAGCTGGGCCAGTCCGGGTGAAGACAAGGACCGTGACGTAGAAGGTCCTGTCGCTGAGGAAGTAGAACGGATTGCCCTGCAGAGAGTCCCTGGAGATCTAATAACCTGGGCCATGCTGGAGCGATGAGAATGAGTTTCCTCCTCCTTGTTTGAACATCCAAATAACCCGGGGCAGAAGTGACACCAGAGGCGAGATGTAGGGCAGGTGAAAGGTCCACGGGACCACCAGTGCGTCCACGAACGCTGCCTGAGGATCCCTAGTTCGATACCCAAAGACCGGAACCTTGTGATTGTGTCAAGAGGCCATGAGATCCACGTCCAGTAGACCCCATCTGTCTACCAAGAGTTGAAAGACCTCAGGATGAAGAGCCCACTCTCCTGCGTGAACATCCTGACTACTAAGGAAGCCTGCTTCCCAGTTAAATACACCCGGGATGAACACCACCGATATGGCCGGAAGATAGCGTTCCGCCCAACACAGGATCTTGGACACTTTCAACGTTGCCATGCGACTTTGAGTGCCGCCCTGATGGTTGATATAGGCCACCGTGGTGGCATTGTCCAACTGAACTTGAACTGGTCTCTTCTGCAGAATAGGACGAGACAGAGTAAGTGCATTGAACACTGCTCTCAACTCCAGTATATTGATTGGAAGCAGAGACTCTACCCTGGTCCAACGTCCCTGAAACGAGTGTTGCTCTGTCACTGCTCCAAAGTTCATATTACGTTAGGGAGCACGTGACCAGCCTATACGGTGAGGTCTATATGCCGTGATCCCTTGGACCTTCAGAAAATTCTGAAAGAAACTATAAATCTTTCTGATGTAGACCTGCTAATAGGTCAGTTAACAGGGACTCTTGGGTACTTTTTGGGATAATAATGACTATCATAGAATAACCCTGTTGATCCAAGGTAATCCCAGTATATTATACCTATAGGATACCATACTCAGTCTGATAACGGAGAGAATATCCACCTGTATTCAGTCAAGTTTAGATGGAAAGATAGACAAGTGGTGATTCTGCTGTCAGCGTTAGGCACAAAGTACGGTAATCAATATAGTTCTACTAAACTTGGTATTCCCAGGTGGTCCCCTATCCAAGTACTGACCAAGCACAACACTGCTTAGCTTCCAAGATCGAACGGTATTGGGCGTATACAGGGTGGTATGATAGTAGACAAACAATAAAATACTAAGCTAAGATCTTACCATCACAACCAAAAGTGGTATACAGGAAGGCACCAGATTTGAGAGAAAAATTAGTACACAATCCTATACCACCATCCAAGTCACAGCAGACAAAAATAGATGGTGTCACAAAGAGACAGGGTTTCCACCACTGTGGAACATGTATAGGATGTAGGACCTTCAAATTCCAGAACAACCAAAAGCATCACAGATTTCATATCAAACAGCACAGGACAATAACACAAGGACAGAGAAGAATGATCATGTTACACAAAGGGAGTAATATATTTAATCACATGCTCATGCGGACTCCAGTATTTTGGACGCACAATCAGAACATTAAAAGTCAGAATGTCAGAACACAAAGAATATTAAACGAGGTTACGACAAGCACAGTATATCACAACACTTTAAAGAAAAACACAACCAGGATCCGACATGTGAAATTCATGATACAACAAGTATCAAACAATTGGCGGGGAGGGGATTTTCTTGAAAAAATTAATAGGGAAGAACTCAAATGGATCTTCACTCTCAAAACCCTCACACCGAGAGGTTTAAACATAGAATACAACATTACCTCACTAATGTAATTATACACTAATATCAACGATTCTGGCTCTCCACCACAAGCAACAAATAAATAAATAAATAATAAAAATAAAAATACAATACATAAAGATATAGTTATTCGAAAGAAGTAAGGGACACAGATTCACAAAACTTTTATTCAATAGGACCAAAACATGTAGTTTTCTGACAATTGTAGGCATTTAGTCAGACAACCAGGGTTAAACATCAAAAATAGCTCCAGTACTTAGGATGAACAGTACACAATAAAGGGGTAACATACATCACACTCAAATACAATACAGTGAACTATTCAACCACTTCAAATTCACTCACACCACAGCGTCATCAATAATACATAAACTGCAACTCAATTGTTTATCTACCATCCATTTCTACCATTCTTTTCTTCCACCATTTAAGTGCAAACATATAGTCATGGAGACATATATAGATGGTATGACCATTTTTATTTGCAGACGGGACCTGAAGAAGGACGAGAACAGCGGCTGCTGGACCTACACGGGTACAGAGACGAGACGGACTGGGGAAGCAAGGACACCGGAGGACACGGGCACGGAAGCTGAGCCGGCACCGGCGCACCGAACGCAGTGTACACACAATATCGTCACCCCAAAGGGTTTGACAGGCAGGACGCTGCACTAGTCATCATACCCTTAACACATTAACAACCCCACAGAAACTCAGAAGTCACATAGGTAATGTACACACCTATGGTAAAGGTGAACCCCTAAAAAGGTACACACGACATTCACCCCAGTAGGGGATCTTCTGAACACGAGTATACATCTAGGAGGGTATACCACAAAAAGGGTGTTCTGCAGGACACACCTGATAAGGACTACAGCTGAATACTCTGAATACTCTGAATAAAATGCGACACACCACAACACTTGTCATCCACCCCCCCCCCCCCCCCCCCCTTCTGTTAGAGTGCGCTGACCATACCCTTGAAACAATACTATACAGGAGGCAGGACACCGCCAGGTTTAGCAGTACCATATCCCCATTTTCCTCCCCTAGTGAGCGCAGTTCTCCACCCATTTTACAAAAAGAAACAATAAAATAAGACTCAGGGATCACTGATGAGAGTGCACCTAATGAGTAGCGTTACATGGAGAGAGTTTAATCCAGAGAAGAAAAAGAAAAGCAAAAGAAGGCTCTGTTGCCGGCGTAAAACAGAGGGAATGTGATGCGCATCACAAACCTGAATCCGTTCCACACCCTCTGAATCGTCTGTGAAAGTCCATATATAGATTCGTGGGAAACAACTTAGTGTTACATATTATACAGGTTGAGTATCCCATATCCAAATATTCCGAAATACGGAATATTCCGAAATACGGACTTTTTTGAGTGAGAGTGAAATAGTGAAACCTTTGTTTTTTGATGGCTCAATGTACACAAACTTTGTTTAATACACAAAGTTATTAAAAATATTGTATTAAATGACCTTCAGGCTGTGTGTATAAGGTGTATATGAAACATAAATTAATTGTGTAAATGTAGACACACTTTGTTTAATGCACAGTTATAAAAAATATTGGCTAAAATGACCTTCAGGCTGTGTGTATAAGGTGTATATGTAACATAAATGCATTCTGTGCTTAGACTTAGGTCCCATCACCATGATATCTCATTATGGTATGCAATTATTCCAAAATACGGAAAAATCCGATATCCAAAATACCTCTGGTCCCAAGCATTTTGGATAAGGGATACTCAACCTGTACTTAAAGCATGAAATAGAGATCATGCAGATGTACAAACAAGTATGTTGTCTTAATAGTATCTAGACTGCTTTATCTTATTGTAACTGCAATCAATCTAATAAATCAAAATGCCTGTGTTCACTGTTTGCGAGTCCACAGGGGACAATAATGTAGATCAGGCAAGTAGGAATACTGATTAGGAAAGACCATTCTGAACATCGGTTATTTCAATGAGTTGCATATAGAGTATCACATGTACATATAGTGTTATCAGCATTTCCAATGAATTGCATCTAAGGTATTGCTAATACATGTTTTTTTACCAGAACCTATGTGGTCAGGAACGCCAGGTCGGCTGAAGCCGCTATGTCCCAAGATTTTGCCGGGTGGAGGAGGAAGGAACAGAATATGCACCTGGTTCTCTTCTCTTCCTATTGTGTAATCCTTGTATACCCACTAACTATGGGTGCAGCACCAAATTGACAGCATCAAGGGGACTCCCTTCATACAGAAAATTTTGGTTCTTACCAATCAACTGTGATAATCTTCAGACTGCTGCGGTGTCACTCCCCTCCTGTACAGTACTCGACCATGTCAAAAGATGACACCTTCAGACGGAGAATTTGCATCGCCGAGCGTATAGACACTCGAGGACGGTGAAGGAAGTGACGTATTTTGGTCTGCATTTTCAGAACTTTGTCTGGTGATAGATACAGTCTTTGGCTGTGAGTGTCCAGAAGCACCCCTAGGTGTACCATGCTCTGAGACGGAACCAAGGAGGACTTTTTCCAATTTATCAGCCAACCGTGGGACTGTAGGAAGGTTACAGTCAGTTGGGATGACGGAGGACTTCCAGTGAGTTCGCCATAATCAGCAAGTCAACCTGGTACAGAAGGATTGTCTGCCCCTGACGGAGATGGGCCGTCATGACGGCCATAACCTTAGCAAAGATGCAAGGAGCCGGGCCAGGCCAGGCCAAACAGCAGAGCCTGAACTTGGTAGTGTAGGTTGCCAATAGCAACTGCAGGAACTGCTGGTGTGAAGTGGCAATAGGAATATGCAGATACGCATCCCGTATATCCAGGGAGACCATGTAGTCCCAATGTTCAAAGGCCAGAACCATTGAACGCAAAGTTTCCATGCAAAACTTGGAAACTGTCACAAACTTGTTCAAAGATTTGAGGTTGAGAATAGGCAGGTGTGACCCGTTGGGTTTTGGAACCAAAAAGAGAGACGAGTAGTAGCCTCGGCCCCTCTGGGACCGAGGAACCGGCACAATCACTCCCGAGTGTAGGAGAGAACAGACCACACAGTTTGCAAGATTTGCGCCTCTATCTGGTTCGATGGTAGGCACGTGGTGAAGTATTGGTGAGGACATCCCTTGAACGAGATGGCGTACCCGTGAGAGACAACTTCTAGCACCCAAGAGTCTGAAGTGGTCGTGTGCCAAACCTGATCGAAGTGCAGAAGTTGACCTTCCACCCTGGAATCCCCCCCCCCCCCAGGGGGAGGCCCACCCCGTCAGGCTGCGGGCTTGTCAGATTTTGCGGCCATTGACGTGCTGCCCAGGACTGTTCGGCCTTGGAAGATTTGGAATGGCAAGATTGTCTATGGCATGGGTCTTCAACCTGTGGCCCTCCAGCTGATTTTTAGCAAAACTGTTGTACGGCATGCTGGAATGTGTAGTTCCACAGCAGTTGGGAGGGCCGCAGGTTGAAGAACCATGGTCTAGGGAATGAATGACCCTTTGCCTTTCCCTGTGGCCTTCTGAGCAGAGTTAGTTGGTTGAAGAAAGGATGTCTTGGCTTCCGACAAAGACAATCTTATATAATTCCTCCCCAAAAAGAATATCCCTTGTGAAAGGGAGAATTTCTAAGGTCTTCTTGGAATCTAGGTCCACCTTCCAAGGCTTCAACCACAGAATATGGCGCGCCAGAATGGACGTAGCAGACGCCTTGGCAGCCAACACTCCAGACTCAGATGATGCTTCCTGAATATAGTAAGAAGAGTTTTAATATGAGACAGGTATTGTCAGCAATCCTCAGAAATATCCACAGGCAGCTCCTTTTCCAGTGCCTGAGACCAAGTTTTGTAGCCTCAGCGGCCCAAGAAGCAACTATAGTGGGTCTATGAATGGTCCCGGTAAGGGAGTAAATAAGAATTTACTTACCGATAATTCTATTTCTCATAGTCCGTAGTGGATGCTGGGGACTCCGAAAGGACCATGGGAATAGCGGCTCCGCAGGAGACTGGGCACAAAAGTAAAAAGCTTTAGGACTACCTGGTGTGCACTGGCTCCTCCCCCTATGACCCTCCTCCAAGCCTCAGTTAGGATACTGTGCCCGGACGAGCGTACACAATAAGGAAGGATTTTGAATCCCGGGTAAGACTCATACCAGCCACACCAATCACACCGTACAACTTGTGATCTGAACCTAGTTAACAGCATGATAACAGAAGGAGCCTCTGAAAAGATGGCTCACAACAACAATAACCCGATTTTTGTAACAATAACTATGTACAAGTAATGCAGACAATCCGCACTTGGGATGGGCGCCCAGCATCCACTACGGACTATGAGAAATAGAATTATCGGTAAGTAAATTCTTATTTTCTCTAACGTCCTAGTGGATGCTGGGGACTCCGAAAGGACCATGGGGATTATACCAAAGCTCCCAAACGGGCGGGAGAGTGCGGATGACTCTGCAGCAGCGAATGAGAGAACTCCAGGTCCTCCTCAGCCAGGGTATCAAATTTCTAGAATTTAGCAAACGTGTTTGCCCCTGACCAAGTAGCTGCTCGGCAAAGTTGTAAAGCCGAGACCCCTCGGGCAGCCGCCCAAGATGAGCCAACTTTCCGTGTGGAATGGGCTTTTACAGATTTTGGCTGTGGCAGGCCTGCCACAGAATGTGCAAGCTGAATTGTACTACAAATCCAACGAGCAATCGTCTGCTTAGAAGCAGGAGCACCCAGCTTGTTGGGAGCATATAGGATAAACAGCGAATCAGATTTTCTGACTCCAGCCGTCCTGGAAACATATTTTCAGGGCCCTGACTACGTCCAGCAACTTGGAATCCTCCAAGTCCCTAGTAGCCGCAGGCATCACAATAGGCTGGTTTAAGTGAAAAGCTGAAACCACCTTAGGGAGAAATTGAGGACGAGTCCTCAATTCTGCCCTGTCCGTATGAAAAATTAGGTAAGGGCTTTTATAGGATAAAGCCGCCAATTCTGAGACACGCCTGGCTGAAGCCAGGGCTAACAGCATTACCACTTTCCATGTGAGATATTTTAAGTCCACAGTGGTGAGTGGTTCAAACCAATGTGATTTTAGGAATCCCAAAACTACATTGAGATCCCAAGGTGCCAACTGGAGGCACAAAAGGAGGCTGTATATGCAGTACTCCCTTGACCAACGTCTGAACTTCAGGAACAGAAGCCAGTTCTTTTTGGAAGAATATTGACAGGGCCGAAATTTGAACCTTAATGGACCCTAATTTGAGGCCCATTGACAGTCCTGTTTGCAGGAAACGCAGGAAACGACCCAGTTGAAATTCCTCTGTAGGGGCCTTCCTGGCCTCGCACCACGCAACATATTTACGCCAAATACGGTGATAATGTTGCACAGTTACATCCTTCCTGGCTTTGATCAGGGTAGGGATGACTTCATCCGGAATGCCTTTTTCCTTAGGGATCCGGCGTTCAACCGCCATGCCGTCAAACGCAGCCGCGGTAAGTCTTGGAACAGACATGGTCCCTGCTGGAGCAGGTCCTTTCTTAGAGGTAGAGGCCACGGGTCTTCCGTGAGCATCTCTTGAATTTCCGGGTACCAAGTCCTTCTTGGCCAATCCGGAGCCACGAGTATAGTCTTTACTCCTCTCCTTCTTATGATTCTCAGTACTTTTGGTATGAGAGGAAGAGGAGGGAACACATACACTGACTGGTACACCCACGGTGTTACCAGAGCGTCCACAGCTATTGCCTGAGGGTCCCTTGACCTGGCGCAATATCTGTCCAGTTTTTTGTTGAGGCGGGACGCCATCATGTCCACCTTTGGTTTTTCCCAACGGTTCACAATCATGTGGAAGACTTCTGGGTGAAGTCCCCACTCCCCCGGGTGAAGATCGTGTCTGCTGAGGAAGTCTGCTTCCCAGTTGTCCACTCCCGGAATGAACACTGCTGACAGTGCTATCACATGATTCTCCGCCCAGCGAAGAATCCTTGCCACTTCCATCATTGCCCTCCTGCTTCTTGTGCCGCCCTGTCTGTTTACGTGGGCGACTGCCGTGATGTTGTCCGACTGGATCAACACCGGCTGACCCTGAAGCAGAGGTCTTGCCTGACTTAGGGCATTGTAAATGGCCCTTAGTTCCAGGATATTTATGTGAAGTGACGTTTCCATGCTTGACCACAAGCCCTGGAAATTTCTTCCCTGTGTGACCGCTCCCCAGCCTCTCAGGCTGGCATCCGTGGTCACCAGGACCCAATCCTGAATGCCAAATCTGCGGCCCTCTAGGAGATGAGCACTCTGTAACCACCACAGGAGAGACACCCTTGTCCTTGGAGACAGGGTTAACCGCTGATGCATTTGAAGATGCGATCCGGACCATTTGTCCAGCAGATCCCACTGAAAAGTTCTTGCGTGGAATCTGCCGAATGGAATCGCTTCGTAAGAAGCCACCATCTTTCCCAGAACCCTTGTGCATTGATGTACTGACACTTGGCCTGGTCTTAGGAGGTTCCTGACTAGGTCGGATAACTCCTTGGCTTTCTCCTCCGGGAGAAACACCTTTTTCTGTACTGTGTCCAGAATCATCCCTAGGAACAGCAGACGTGTCGTCGGAATCAGCTGCGATTTTGGAATATTTAGAATCCATCCGTGCTGTCGTAGTACTACTTGAGATAGTGCTACTCCGACCTCTAACTGTTCTCTGGACCTTGCCCTTATCAGGAGATCGTCCAAGTAAGGGATAATTAAGACGCCTTTTCTTCGAAGAAGAATCATCATTTCGGCCATTACCTTGGTAAAGACCCGGGGTGCCGTGGACAATCCAAACGGCAGCGTCTGAAACTGATAGTGACAGTTCTGTACCACAAACCTGAGGTACCCTTGGTGAGAAGGGCAAATTGGGACATGGAGGTAAGCATCCTTGATGTCCAGAGACACCATATAGTCCCCTTCTTCCAGGTTCGCTATCACTGCTCTGAGTGACTCCATCTTGAACTTGAACCTTTTTATGTAAGTGTTCAAGGATTTCAGATTTAAAATGGGTCTCACCGAGCCGTCCGGCTTCGGTACCACAAACAGCGTGGAATAATACCCCTTTCCCTGTGGTAGGAGGGGTACCTTGATTATCACCTGCTGGGAATACAGCTTGTGAATGGCTTCCAATACCGCCTCCCTGTCGGGGGGAGACGTTGGTAAAGCAGACTTCAGGAACCGGCGAGGGGGAGACGTCTCAAATTCCAATTTGTACCCCTGAGATACTACCTGCAGGATCCAGGGGTCCACTTGCGAGTGAGCCCACTGCGCGCTGAAATTCTTGAGACGGGCCCCCACCGTGCCCGAGTCCGCTTGTAAGGCCCCAGCGTCATGCTGAGGACTTGGCAGAAGCGGGGGAGGGCTTCTGTTCGTGGGAAGAGGCTGTCTGCTGCAGTCTTTTTCCCCTTCCTCTGCCCCGGGGCAGATATGAGTTGCCTTTTGCCCGCTTGCCCTTATGGGGACGAAAGGACTGAGCCTGAAAAGACGGTATCTTTTTCTGCTGCGAGGTGACTTGGGGTAAAAAGGTGGATTTTCCAGCCGTTGCCGTGGCCACCAGGTCCGATAGACCGACCCCAAATAACTCCTCCCCTTTATACGGCAATACTTCCATATGCCGTTTGGAATCCGCATCCCCTGACCACTGTCGCGTCCATAATCCTCTTCTGGCAGAGATGGACATCGCACTTACTCTTGATGCCAGAGTGCAAATATCCCTCTGTGCATCTCGCATATATAGAAATGCATCCTTTAAATGCTCTATAGTCAATAATATATTGTCCCTGTCCAGGGTATCAATATTTTCAGTCAGGGAATCCGACCAAGCCACCCCAGCACTGCACATCCAGGCTGAGGCGATTGCTGGTCGCAGTATAATACCAGTATGTGTGTATATACTTTTAAGGATAATTTTCCAGCTTCCTATCAGCTGGTTCCTTGAGGGCGGCCGTATCAGGGGACGGTAACGCCACTTGTTTTGATAAGCGTGTGAGCGCCTTATCTACGCTAGGGGGTGTTTCCCAACGCGCCCTAACCTCTGGCGGGAAAGGGTATAATGCCAATAACTTTTTAGAAATTAGCAGTTTTTTATCGGGGGAAACCCACGCTTCATCACACACCTCATTTAATTCATCTGATTCGGGAAAAACTACGGGTAGTTTTTTCACACCCCACATAATACCCTTTTTTGTGGTACTTGTAGTATCAGAAATGTTCAAAACCTCCTTCATTGCCGTGATCATGTAACGTGTGGCCCTACTGGAAAATACGTTTGTTTCCTCACCGTCGACACTGGAGTCAGTGTCCGTGTCTGTATCGACCTGAGGTAACGGGCGCTTTAGAGCCCCTGACGGTGTTTGAGACGCCTGTACAGGTATTAACTGATTTGCCGGCTGTCTCATGTCGTCAACAGTCTTTTGTAAAGTGCTGACACTATCACGTAATTCTTTCCATAAGACCATCCAGTCAGGTGTCGACTCCCTAGGGGGTGACATCACTAACACAGGCAATTGCTCCGCCTCCACACCATTTTCCTCCTCATACATGTCGACACAACGTACCGACACACAGCACACACACAGGGAATGCTCTGACAGAGGACAGGACCCCACTAGCCCTTTGGGGAGACAGAGGGAGAGTTTGCCAGCACACACCAGAGCGCTATATATATACAGGGATAACCTTATATAAGTGTTTTTCCCTAATATAGCTGCTGTATATATTTATATGCCAATTTAGTGCCCCCCCTCTCTTGTTTTACCCTGTTTATGTAGTGCAGGACTGCAGGGGAGAGTCAGGGAGCCTTCCTCCAACGGAGCTGTGAGGAAAAAATGGCGCCAGTGTGCTGAGGAGATAGGCTCCGCCCCTTTTTCGGCGGCCTTTCTCCCGCTTTTTTATGTAAAAATAGGCAGGGGTTAAATACATCCATATAGCCCAGGAGCTATATGTGATCTATTTTTTGACAAAAAGGTGTTTTTATTGCGTCTCAGGGCGCCCCCCCCAGCGCCCTGCACCCTCAGTGACCGGAGTGTGAAGTGTGCTGAGAGCAATGGTGCACAGCTGCAGTGCTGTGCGCTACCTTATTGAAGACAGGACGTCTTCTGCCGCCGATTTTCCGGACCTCTTCCGTCTTCTGGCTCTGTAAGGGGGACGGCGGCGCGGCTCTGGGACCCATCCATGGCTGGGCCTGTGATCGTCCCTCTGGAGCTAATGTCCAGTAGCCTAAGAAGCCCAATCCACTCTGCACGCAGGTGAGTTCGCTTCTTCTCCCCTTAGTCCCTCGGTGCAGTGAGCCTGTTGCCAGCAGGTCTCACTGAAAATAAAAAAACCTACTTTAAACTTTTACACTAAGCAGCTCAGGAGAGCCCCTTAGCCTGCACCCGTCTCGTTCGGGCACAAAAATCTAACTGAGGCTTGGAGGAGGGTCATAGGGGGAGGAGCCAGTGCACACCAGGTAGTCCTAAAGCTTTTTACTTTTGTGCCCAGTCTCCTGCGGAGCCGCTATTCCCATGGTCCTTTCGGAGTCCCCAGCATCCACTAGGACGTTCGAGAAAATAGATTTCAGGCAACCCTCAACACGTTTAACTGTCGGTTCCTTCAGAGAGGTGACAGTAGTAACAAGCAGAGCGGATGACACCACGAGGCGTGTGACATAAGAATCTACCGGCGGTAGGTTTTCCCATTTGTTACCTAGATCTGCTGGTAGAGGATAAAAGGCCAAAGACCTTTTAGAGACTGGGAACTTTTTACCTGGAATAGTCCAGGGTTCCCGTCTGATTTCCAGTAAATAATCAGAGTGGAGTAATTCGGCTTTAACAAACTTCTGCTTTTTAAACACATCAGTTTTCTTAGCCACTGTAGTGGATTCCTCCTCGTCTGAGAGTTGGAGAATACGCTTAATAGCATCCACAAGGGCAGGGACATCTACAGACATAGTAGCTTCCTCATGGGCGCACAGGAGTCTGTGTCAGACTGTATGCTCCCCCTCCTCTTCAGTTGAGACATCAGAGAGGAGTGTGGATTGTGAGGATGAAGTAGTCCGCTTCGAGAAACTAGAGACACCTTTGTGCCCTAATGGAGCCTTATGTCTATTCAATGACTGATTTAGTTGTTGCAGTTGATTAGACAAATTATCCACCCACGGACGATTTGCCATAAGTACCACATTGGGTGTAAAGTTACAGGTGGAACCATAGGGGGCGCAAGGCATTCCAGAGTACCCAGGAGTGTTGAAAAGGCTGCCCATGGTGGCATCTGTGTGGGGGCAGGAGCAGCAGACTGGCTGGGAGGTGTATAACAAACAGTACAAAGACCGTCATTGAACATATCCTCCTCAGATAAACAGGCTGAGCACACTCTGCAGGAGTAATACTCCTGTTTGCGCCCTTACTTGTTAGACATCGTAGTATACAGTACAATAAATGAAATGCAAGAAGCACAGGGTATTATGTGACTGCAAAACACACAAACACATTATATATCCATAACCATAAATGGCAACGCACAGCCCTTACATAAAGCTAGAGAATGGTATCATGGTATCATAATTTAACCCTTTTGGGGCAATAACGTTCAGCCTATGAGTCCACTTTGCTTCTCTCTTAAGCAACATGTTGGATACGATTCCCTCATTTCATGTTCCTGCTTTATGTTACATCATGCTTGTGTTGTTATCACGATTATGCATTATCATGTTTATGTACCTTAATTGGTGGTACTACTAGATTTTTAACAGGGTGACACTAGGGGGGTAATTCCAAGTTGATCGCAGCAGGAAATTTTTTAGCAGTTGGGCAAAACCATGTGCACTGCAGGGGGGGCAGATATAACATTTGCAGAGAGAGTTAGATTTTGGTGGGTTATTTTGTTTCTGTGCAGGGTTAATACTGGCTGCTTTATTTTTACACTACAATTTAGATTTCAGTTTGAACAAACCCCACCCAAATAGAACTCTCTCTGCACATGTTACATCTGCCCCCCTGCAGTACACATGGTTTTGCCCAATTGCTAACAAAGTTCCTGCTGCGATCAACTCAAAATTAGGCCCTATATCTGCTGTGTTGTAATCTATTGGTAATTTACCATCTATGCAAATGTTAGGAATTGTCCATTTTATGCCTAATATGCCTGTGCGAGTATACTATTGTATCATTGTCACTATGACAACCAGCACTAGCCGTGATTGCGTGCTGACGTTTTGCACCTGGGCTGAGGACTTAGCAGTATGTCTGTGTATTTACTGTTTAGATTCTGCCGTGACGACCAGACGTGCGGCGCGCCTGTGCACGCTGACGTCATGTTCCCGCGCCAGTGACCGGGTCGGGCTCCCGCGCTGGAGAACGCGGACAATCTGTGCATGTCCACTTGTATTTCGGGGGGTATAAGGTAAGCTTGTTTTTGCACTGTTTGTATTCTTGACAAAAATCCTGTGGGGATTGAAACGTTGAAACTACTGACCTGGGTGTCCGTGAGTCTCTTTTCTTGAAGAAAAATGTATTTCAGTGCCGCACCTCTGCTAAGCTTTATATATATATATATATATATATATATATATATATATATATACACATACACACACACACACACACACACACACACACACACACACACATATATATATATATATATACATACACATACATACATACATACATGCATATACACACACACACACACACACACACACACACACGTGGCTAAAAGTGCAGACACTTTTTGAAATGTGAATGCTTTTCAACTTGGAATGCTTATAAAAACTGTTACACTTCATGCAGTGCAATGATTCATATATGACATGAAAGGAAATTTTATGCTGAATTCAACACAATAAGACAGAGGTGAAATATTTGCATTACAAGGGAAGTTATGCAGTGAAAACACTTAGGGTGAAAATGCCTGTGTACTTATGATGTCACTGTCCAAGCAGTATTTTGTTGGGTATCCTTTATTTTTCAAGACAGCAGCACAGCGAGGTGGCATTGAGCCAACCAATGTTTGGAGCTCTTCCTTCGTTATTATGTGGTGCCATGAGACAATTATAGCCTCAATTAATTCTCTTTTATTGGATAGACGCCTCAGATGTACCAGTTTTTTCAAACGGAACCACAAATGTTCTATGGGGTTCAGGTCTGGGCTGTTTCCTGGCCATCCCAGCACCTGTATGTCATTCTCCATGAACCACTGTTTGCATATCCGTGCAGTGTGGCAGGGAGCTGAATCCTGCTGGAAAGAAATGGGCCATTATCTGGAAAAAGATCTGTTATATAAGGTAGAAGTTTTCGTTGTAGGATGGTGTCAATGTACTTTCTGCTGTTCAGTGTGTAATCTATGACATGAAGGCGGCCTACAGCATCTGCAGTCATACATGCCCAGATCATAACACTTGTTGGATTCTTTGTTGTCACTTGAATGCAATCTGGATGTGCCTCTTCCCTGATGTGACGTCTCACATATTTTCTCCCATCACTACCAAATATCGATATCTTAGTTCCGTCACTCCATATCACTTGTTTCCACTGACCTTCTGTCCACGCAATTTGTTCTTTTGCCCACTGTATTCGTTTCTGCCACTGCTTTTTATTCAGGAATGGCTTTTTTTCAGGGAATCCTACCTTTTAGGCCAACCTCCGTTAGTCTTCTCCGTACTGTTCTTGCACTGACAAAAACACCAGGCGCACTTAGTTCACTGCTAATGGCCGCAGATGACATCCATTTGTCCTGACGCAAATTTGTTTTATTCTCCTAACAGCTGTTGTGCACTTTTTCCAGCCTTTTCCTTCTTTGTTTTGTATAGATTGTGTTTCCTGATAGTGTTAACAAAACTTTCGTACTCCTGATGTTGTCACATTCCCACCAACTTCTCTCTCAATTGCTGCATACAAAAGACCATTTTCACATAACAGCACAATCCTGGATGTCTTCCTGGGTGACCAGTCACCACTTTGCCTGGATGACATTGTTGTATTATTTTTACACCGTTCAATAGCACCAAACACACACAAACACCCATCCGTAATTGCACTTCAGTAACCAACTTTATTCTGCAAAATGAAACCGCCAAACTGACCTTTCCCACCTTTGAACCTGACCTTGCACCTGCTCATAAACGACAGCTGATTGGTCCTCAGAATGACTATTCCGATTGACTGGTAATAGCTGTTACTACAATCCGCTTCTTGAATCTCACGCATCTGTGCTTCTTTGTCTGACTGACAGTAGCATAACTTCCCTTGTAAAGCAAATATTTGACCTCTGTTTATTGTGTTGAAATCAGCATTAAATTTCCTTTTATTTGATATATGAATCATGTACACACACATAACCACAGGTATGAATAACAGCGATAGCTATCTAAAGGCCCATACACACTAGAGGAAAAAGGGAAAGATCTTGCTCAGAAGGGCCGAGCTGAGCAAGATCTTTCACAATCTCGTCTAGTGTGTACACTAAATGTCGTTAACGATGCGCGATCCCGCGCATCGTTAATGACCCCCCTCCCTCGTCTCAACACGTACAGACGAGGGGGGTCCTCGATAACGACAGCCATGCTGCATGGCAGATGCAGCATGGCCGTGGTCCCCCCTTTTTCCATGTCAACCTAATGACAGTGTCGACATTTCAAGGTGTCGACCTAGTTACGGTCGACCCTATAATCCACACCCTGCTGCAGGAACCAATTTAAAACTGAGCTGCCAGTGCCTGGAGGCGGGGTTACAGGAGTGAAGCTATGCATCCTGGGACCGCTAAAGCTTTAACTGTTTGGTGCCCGGATGCCTCATCCACTACTACACCCAGATGTATCCCTGTGGACCCTACGTACCCTGCTGCAGAAATACTACAGACAATTCTTTAAACCGTTTTATAGTTTGCTAGACTTGCTGCACTGATCATGTAATAAAATACCCAACATTACATTCCAGGATTAGTTCATATATTAATTCCAGACCCCCAGTAATTGCAGCAACAGAAACCACTTTGTCATGTTAATATTTATTTTTCTGATTTGTAAAAACAGACACCACATTTTCTCTGCTTCACATAACATGGGTAGAAGATACAAACCTTAGCTACTTGGCATCCTGTTGACCCAACAGCACCAGAACAGCAATTGTAATGAGTCTCCCAACCGCCCGGTGCTAAGAATACATTTAAAAAAAAAAATTAATTTAAAAAAAAGTAAGGATGCAATAATTAGTTCCCACATTACAAAACCTGCTCTGCATCTGACAGTGCCAATATTGTGTCCCCCCCACACACACACACAACACACACTTCCTTCACCATACAGTGCACTCACAATATTGACACAACTTTAAATTTTTAATGGGCAGAATTTCAAAATACTATATATTTCCATCTAACACATATGCTGCCATACTTTTTTTTTTAAGCTATTAACACTGCCTACACACAACACACGTCTATACATAGAATTTCACTGCATACACATCCCCATGTAATTCTCACACACTGTTAGCAGCTCTCTGCCCCTCCCTGCGTCAGACGGCACCTCTCTGCCTGCGGAGTCGACCCCAATGATGAATACATTCCTCTCGGCGCACACAGTTTCCACTTGGCGTGACTAAGTATTCAGCTCCACAGCGGCAGCATATTCTGCAGGGGGCTATGAGAGAGAAAAAGAGAATGGGATCTTACAGAATTAAAAATTGCTGCTGAAATAGTTCATGTCTTAAATAGTTTAATGTCTTAAACTACCACAAAAAAAATAAAAAAAATAAAAAAAAACATTAATGCAAGAATCACAGAACTATAACTCCTTCTTTACACTATGAGGATTCTCTTTAATGCGTAAAATTGCATTAGGTTTATTATTTATAATTTGTTGGCCCTCTTGTTCCAACACCCCCTTTGCAATGCCAAACAAGCTCCGTTTTTTTAGACAGAGCTGTGATACCAACCAGGGATCTACAGAAAGAGGAACTTGCCAGGCTCCAACTAGTGAATGTGGTAATTTAGCTTTAAGAAAATTATGCTCCAAGTAACTAACAAATCATGGTGCAAAATTGGTAAAAAAAAAAAAAAAAAAAAAAAGTGTAATAGAGCAAATAGGGTGGTTAAAAAAAGTATTTTATATCTATTTCAAATCTATTTGCATATGTAATTATATCCCAAATAAATTGTGTTTAAAAGATAGAAATCAACAACATTTACACAATTTCCTTAAGAAAGCTTTAAAATGATATTTTACTCTTGTTACTTACAGTCTAAACTTTTCTTTTCCTCTGTAGTAAAAACCACTGCCCTGCCAGGCTTATCAGGATGTGCCAGTGGGTAGCCATGTTCCTTTAGTTGCTCAGGAGACAGGACATACTCCTTCAGCTTTCTGTATAAACTTGCATCTAGGTATAAATGGAGGATCACAAAATGAACATGCACAATCTACTGAGGAACTTATTCTAAACAGTGTTAAGAATGGGTACTCGGCAATTCGTAAATGAGGGGGGGGTCAATTTCTGTAGCACTATACTTCGTGTACATAAAGTACTCACTCCTTCCAAAACTCATTTATAAAAGGAGGGTTATCACACCCCTAGGGATAATTAAAATAAGAATTTACTTACCGATAATTCTATTTCTCGTAGTCCGTAGTGGATGCTTGAGTCTTTAGAAGAAAATTAATTATCAGTAATTATAATTCACTTTACCACTGTATACCAGCTAAATAAGATTAAGCAGATTCTTTTCTTTGTACATTTGGTCTTTCACAACTGTTGGTTATACTGTACTTTACAAAAGACTGAACATGCCACACAGTTTGCAGTGGTATCTGTTTAAGCCATGCCTAAGAAACTTTTTTTTATTTGCAAATGGAAATAGTTTAAATGTATTTCTCTAACGTCCTAAGTGGATGCTGGGGACTCCGTCAGGACCATGGGGAATAGCGGCTCCGCAGGAGACAGGGCACAAAAATAAAGCTTTAGGATTAGGTGGTGTGTACTGGCTCCTTCCCCTATGACCCTCCTCCAAGCCTCAGTTAGGATACTGTGCCCGGACGAGCGTACACAATAAGGAAGGATATTGAACCCCGGGTAAGACTCATACCAGCCACACCAATCACACCGTATAACTTGTGATCTGAACCCAGTTAACAGTATGACAAACGTAGGAGCCTCTGAACAGACGGCTCACAACAAATAACCCGATTTTTTTGTAACAATAACTATGTACAAGTATTGCAGACAATCCGCACTTGGGATGGGCGCCCAGCATCCACTACGGACTACGAGAAATAGAATTATCGGTAAGTAAATTCTTATTTTCTCTAACGTCCTAAGTGGATGCTGGGGACTCCGTCAGGACCATGGGGATTATACCAAAGCTCCCAAACGGGCGGGAGAGTGCGGATGACTCTGCAGCACCGAATGAGAGAACTCAAGGTCCTCCTCAGCCAGGGTATCAAATTTGTAGAATTTTGCAAACGTGTTTGCCCCTGACCAAGTAGCGGCTCGGCAGAGTTGTAATGCCGAGACTCCGCGGGCAGCCGCCCAGGATGAGCCCACTTTCCTTGTGGAATGGGCCTTGACAGATTTAGGTTGTGGCAAGCCTGCCACAGAATGTGCAAGTTGAATTGTGCTACAAATCCAACGAGCAATCGTCTGCTTAGAAGCAGGAGCACCCATCTTGTTGGGTGCATACAATATAAGCAGTGAGTCAGACTTTCTGACTCCCGCCGTTCTTGAAATATATATTTTCAATGCCCGGACCACGTCCAACAACTTGGAATCCTCCAACTCGTTAGTAGCCGCAGGCACCACAATAGGCTGGTTCAGGTGAAACGCTGACACCACCTTAGGCAGAAAATGAGGACGCGTCCGCAGTTCTGCCCTGTCCGTATGGAAAATCAGATATGGGCTCTTATATGATAAAGCCGCCAATTCTGATACTCTCCTGGCTGAAGCCAGGGCCAGTAGCATGGTTACTTTCCATGTAAGATACTTCAGCTCCACCGATTTGAGCGGCTCAAACCAATGGGATTTGAGAAAATCCAAGACTACATTAAGATCCCACGGTGCCACTGGGGGCACAACCGGGGGCTGTATATGTAGTACTCCTTTTACAAAAGTCTGGACTTCAGGAACTGAAGCCAATTCTTTCTGGAAGAAAATCGACAGGGCCGAAATTTGAACCTTAATGGACCCCAATTTGAGGCCCATAGACAATCCTGTTTGCAGGAAATGTAGGAATCGACCCAGTTGAAATTCCTCCGTGGGGGCCTTCCTGGCCTCACACCACGCAACATATTTTCTCCAAATGCGGTGATAATGTTGTGCAGTCACCTCCTTCCTGGCTTTTACCAGTGTAGGAATGACCTCTTCCGGAATGCCTTTTTCCTTTAGAATTCGGCGTTCAACCGCCATGCCGTCAAACGCAGCCGCGGTAAGTCTTGGAATAGACACGGTCCCTGCTGAAGCAGGTCCCGTCTTAGAGGTAGAGGCCACGGATCCTCCGTGAGCATCTCTTGAAGTTCCGGGTACCAAGTTCTTCTTGGCCAATCCGGAGCCACTAGTATCGTTCTTACTCCCTTTTGCCGTATAATTCTCAGTACTTTTGGTATGAGAGGCAGAGGAGGGAACACATACACTGACTGGAACACCCACGGTGTTACCAGAGCGTCCACAGCTATTGCCTGAGGATCTCTTGACCTGGCGCAATACCTGTCCAGTTTTTTGTTGAGGCGGGACGCCATCATATCCACCATTGGTTTTTCCCAACGGTTCACAATCATGTGGAAGACTTCTGGATGAAGTCCCCACTCTCCCGGGTGTAGATTGAATACTGCTGACAGTGCTATCACATGATCTTCCGCCCAGCGAAGAATCCTTGCAGCTTCTGCCATTGCTGTCCTGCTTCTTGTGCCGCCCTGTCTGTTTACGTGGGCGACTGCCGTGATGTTGTCCGACTGGATCAACACCGGCTGACCCTGAAGCAGGGGTTTTGCCAGACTTAGAGCATTGTAAATCGCTCTTAGCTCCAGTATATTTATGTGAAGAGACATCTCCAGGCTTGACCATACTCCCTGGAAGTTTCTTCCTTGTGTGACCGCTCCCCAGCCTCTCAGACTGGCATCCGTGGTCACCAGGACCCAGTCCTGTATGCCGAATCTGCGGCCCTCTAACAGATGAGCACTCTGCAACCACCACAGAAGAGACACCCTTGTCCGTGGCGATAAGGTTATCCGCTGATGCATCTGCAGATGCGATCCGGACCATTTGTCCAGCAGATCCCACTGAAAAGTTCGTGCGTGGAATCTGCCGAATGGAATCGCTTCGTAAGAAGCCACCATCTTTCCCAGGACTCTTGTGCATTGATGCACAGACACTGTCCCTGGTTTTAGGAGGTTCCTGACAAGTTCGGATAACTCCCTGGCTTTCTCCTCCGGAAGAAACACCTTTTTCTGAACCGTGTCCAGAATCATTCCCAGGAACAGCAGACGTGTCGTCGGGGTCAACTGAGATTTTGGAAAATTCAGAATCCACCCGTGTTGTTGCAGCACTAGTTGGGTTAGTGCTACTCCGTCTTCCAGCTGTTCTCTGGACCTTGCCCTTATCAGGAGATCGTCCAAGTAAGGGATAATTAATACGCCTCTTCTTCGTAGAAGGATCATCATTTCGGCCATTACCTTGGTAAAGACCCGAGGTGCCGTGGACAATCCAAACGGCAGCGTCTGAAACTGATAATGACAGTTTTGCACCACGAACCTGAGGTACCCTTGATGTGAAGGGCAAATTGGGACATGCAGGTAAGCATCCTTTATGTCCAGGGACACCATAAAGTCCCCTTCTTCCAGATTCGCTATCACTGCTCTGAGTGACTCCATCTTGAACTTGAATTTTTGTATGTACAGGTTCAAAGATTTCAGATTTAGAATAGGTCTTACCGAGCCGTCCGGCTTCGGTACCACAAATAGCGTGGAGTAATACCCCTTTCCCTGTTGTAGGAGGGGTACCTTGACTATCACCTGCTGAGAAAACAGCTTGTGAATGGCTTCCAATACCGTCGCCCTGTCTGAGGGAGACGTTGGCAAAGCAGACTTTAGGAACCGGCGAGGGGGAGACTTCTCGAATTCCAACCTGTAACCCTGAGATACTACCTGCAGAATCCAGGGGTCCACCTGTGAGCAAGCCCACTGTGCGCTGAAATTCTTGAGTCGACCCCCCACCGTTCCTGAGTCCGCTTGTAAGGCCCCAGCGTCATGCTGAGGGCTTTGCAGAACCCTGGGAGGGCTTCTGTTCCTGGGCAGGGGCTGCTTGCTGCCCTCTCTTACCCCTTCCTCTGCCCCGAGGCAGATATGACTGTCCTTTTGTCCGCTTGTTCTTATAGGAACGAAAGGACTGCGGCTGAAAAGACGGTGTCTTTTTCTGTTGGGAGGGGGTCTGAGGTAAAAAAGTGGATTTTCCGGCAGTTGCCGTGGCCACCAGATCCGATAGACCGACGCCAAATAATTCCTCCCCTTTATACGGCAATACTTCCATATGTCGTTTGGAATCCGCATCACCTGACCACTGTCGCGTCCATAAACTCCTTCTGGCAGATATGGACATCGCATTTACTCTCGATGCCAGAGTGCAAATATCTCTCTGCGCATCTCGCATATAAAGGAAAGCATCCTTTAATTGCTCTATAGTCAATAAAATACTGTCCCTATCCAGGGTATCAATATTTTCAGTCAGGGAATCCAACCAGACGACCCCAGCACTGCACATCCAGGCTGAGGCGATGGCTGGTCGCAGTATAACACCAGTATGTGTGTATATACTTTTTAGGGTAGTTTCCAGTCTCCTATCCGCTGGATCCTTGAGGGCGGCCGTATCAGGAGACGGTAACGCCACTTGTTTTGATAAGCGTGTGAGCGCCTTATCCACCCTAGGGGGTGTTTCCCAGCGCGCCCTAACCTCTGGCGGGAAAGGGTATAATGCTAATAACTTTTTTGAAATTAGCATTTTTCTATCTGGGTTAACCCACGCTTCATCACATACATCATTTAATTCCTCTGATTCAGGAAAAACTACAGGTAGTTTTTTCACGCCCCACATAATACCCCTTTTTGTGGTACTTGCAGTATCAGAGATATGCAAAGCCTCCTTCATTGCCGTGATCATATAACGTGTGGCCCTACTTGAAAATACGTTTGTTTCATCACCGTCGACACTAGATTCAGTGTCTGTGTCTGGGTCTGTGTCGACCGACTGAGGTAAAGGGCGCTTTACAGCCCCTGACGGTGTCTGAGACGCCTGGGCAGGTACTAACTGGTTTGCCGGCCGTCTCATGTCGTCAACTGATTTTTGTAATGTGCTGACATTATCACGTAATTCCATAAACAAAGCCATCCATTCCGGTGTCGACTCCCTGGGGGGTGACATCACCATTATCGGCAATTGCTCTGCCTCCACGCCAACATCGTCCTCATACATGTCGACACACACGTACCGACACACAGCAGACACACAGGGAATGCTCTTATCGAAGACAGGACCCCACTAGCCCTTTGGGGAGACAGAGGGAGAGTTTGCCAGCACACACCCAAGCGCTATAATATATATGGGAACAACCTTATATAAGTGTTGTTCCTTATAGCAGCTTAAATATATCCAATATATCGCCAAAAAATGCCCCCCCTCTCTGTTTTACCCTGTTTCTGTAGTGCAGTGCAGGGGAGAGTCCTGGGAGCCTTCCTCACAGCGGAGCTGAGCAGGAAAATGGCGCTGTGTGCTGAGGAGAATAAGCCCCGCCCCCTATTTCGGCGGGCTTTCCTCCCGTAGATTTAGATAACTGGCATGGGTTAAATACATACATATAGCCTTAATGGCTATATGTGATGTATTCTTTTGCCATAATGTATTAAAATATTGCTGCCCAGGGCGCCCCCAGCAGCGCCCTGCACCCTCCGTGACCGCTTGGTGTGAAGTGTGTGACAACAATGGCGCACAGCTGCAGTGCTGTGCGCTACCTTCATGAAGACTGAAGAGCCTTCTGCCGCCTGTTTCCGGACCTTCAATCTTCAGCATCTGTAAGGGGGGTCGGCGGCGCGGCTCCGGGACGAACCCCAGGGTGAGACCTGTGTTCCGACTCCCTCTGGAGCTAATGGTGTCCAGTAGCCTAAGAATCCAATCCATCCTGCACGCAGGTGAGTTGAAATTCTCTCCCCTAAGTCCCTCGATGCAGTGAGCATGTTGCCAGCAGGACTCACTGAAAATAAAAAACCTAAAAAACTTTTTCTAAGCAGCTCTTTAAGAGAGCCACCTAGATTGCACCCTGCTCGGACGGGCACAAAAACCTAACTGAGGCTTGGAGGAGGGTCATAGGGGGAGGAGCCAGTACACACCACCTAATCCTAAAGCTTTATTTTTGTGCCCCGCCTCCTGCGGAGCCGCTATTCACCATGGTCCTGACGGAGTCCCCAGCATCCACTTAGGACGTTAGAGAAATACATTTAAACTATTTCCATTTGCAAATAAAAAAAAGTTTCTTAGGCATGGCTTAAACAGATACCACTGCAAACTGTGTGGCATGTTCAGTCTTTTGTAAAGTACAGTATAACCAACAGTTGTGAAAGACCAAATGTACAAAGAAAAGAATCTGCTTAATCTTATTTAGCTGGTATACAGTGGTAAAGTGAATTATAATTACTGATAATTAATTTTCTTCTAAAGACTCAATGGGCAGCCCTTGGAACGGGTTAGCTTCATGCTAAGTTAAATGGAAACAGAAATAACTAAAAAAGCATGCCCTCGTAAAATACAGCATACGGGGGCCCATTTATCATTGAATTTTAGCTATTTAAAACTTGTTTGGTATGATAAATGGTGCTCCATCCAATCAGCTCCTGTCATGTGTTTGAAAAATGACAGAAGCTGATTGGCTGGAGCCACATTTATCATACGCAACAAGTTTTAAGTAGCTAAAACTCATTGATAAATGGACCCATTAATGCAGCTGTTCTCTTCCCTGAAAAATTCTTAACCCCAAAAACATCTTTACATGGATATGAAACCTGTGCGGTTGTGGCATATTTGGAAGAAATGGAATTATTGGTAACTATATTTCACTACAATATGTCAGCCCTTACAATGGGATGCACCCAGTAATACAGTACGGGATGCCACATTTCAAGAATTCAAACCAACTCTGCTGCATAAGCCAACATTTATTTACATGGTTTTGTAATAATCAAGTGATACTCACCAGAGAAGGTATCCTGGCAACAAAACTTAATTATGGTAGATATTTTGAAAGATTTGCTTGCGCCATAATGCCTACAACTCTCCAACTTTTCCAGCAGAAGAAATGGACACTAACACCACTACATTCAGAGTCAATTATCTTATGAAGCAGTAATGTAACACAGTATGTTGAGAAAATGTCAACCTGAAAGTGTGTTTCATGTAAAATTTAGAAAGAGCACCAAAGCTTACTGTTCCTTTAAAAAAAAGTCGGATTGGCATTGTCGGGAACGGCCAAATCTTGTCGGATTTGGCCGCTCAATGAATACTGCATTGTCCGATCCTTTCCATCGGAAAGGATCCGACAAGTATTGAATACCCCTGTATATCTCCTCTGAAATGCTGAAGTGAAGTGGTGGGATGAAAATATTCAGACCGTTGCTCCTGAGTCAACCTGTTAAGATTTACATTCAGAGGATTTCAGTATTAGAATCCAGTTTTTCTCCAAATAGAAAAGTCCTTTCAAAAGGGGCCTATCCCCACCAGCTCTGTTTGTTGTGACCATATTGTCTCATCATAAAAGAACCTACAAAACACACCTACCCTACCCTAAAGGTGCTTTAGTTGCAGATCTCCTTGGAGTGATTTCCTGACTACTGAACCAAACTATTCACTCCTCTGCCAGCTGTTCACATATTTAGGCAGAAGTGCTTCTACGTAGGCTGATACACATGGTAATCAGAGAATTTAGGCTTTGATCACTGGCACTGTTCTAGCCCGGTCCAATGCGAGTCATAACTAAAGTCCTAATATCAGGGGAGAGGGACCTGCTCACGAGCGCTTACAATCTAAAGGGGGGAGAGGCAGACCGACTGGTGTGACACAGGGCAGAGACAGTGAGCAAGGAACGTGGAGCAGTGGATTAGGATGACAACTGGATGAGAGTCTGATAGGGAGAGGAAGAGAGTTCGAGTGGTAGGGAGCACCACAGGAAAAATCTTGGAGATGTGAGTAGGAGGAAGTAATCAGTTGGAAGGAGAGACAGTATTCATATGTGGAGCAAAGTGGCCAGGTGGGAACGTGAAGGAAGAGAAGGCCAGAGATGTAAAATAGGATTTTAATACCTACCGGTAAATCCTTTTCTCTTAATCCGTAGAGGATGCTGGGGACACTTCTAGAACCATGGGGTACAGACGGGATCCGCAGGAGACATGGGCACTTTAAGACTTTAAAAGGGGTGTGAACTGGCTCCTCCCTCTATGCCCCTCCTCCAGACTCCAGTTATAGGAACTGTGCCCAAGGAGACTGACATTTCGAGGAAAAAGGATTTATTTTGATTTAAACTAAGGTGAGATACATACCAGCTCACACCTCAAACATGCCGTACAACATGGCATTCAAACCAACGCATGCAACGGCATGAATAATGACAGCAACAGGCTGCCTATAAATGCAACACAACACGTGTGTAACCATAACCAATGACTGCAGATACAGTCCGCACTGGGACGGGCGCCCAGCATCCTCTACGGACTAAGAGAAAAGGATTTACCTTTAGGTATTAAAATCCTATTTTCTCCTACGTCCTAGAGGATGCTGGGGACACTTCAAGAACCATGGGGTTTATACCAAAGCCCAAGAACGGGCGGGAGAGTGCGGATGACTCTGCAGCACCGATTGACCAAACAAGAGGTCTTCTTTAGCCAGGGTATCAAACTTGTAAAACTTTGCAAAAGTGTTTGAACCCGACCAAGTAGCTGCTCGGCAAAGCTGTAATGCCGATACCCCCCGGGCAGCCGTCCACAATGAGCTCACCTTTCTGGTAGAATGCGCCTTCACCGATTTCGGTAACAGCAATCCAGCCGTAGAATGAGTCTGCCAAATCGTATTACAGATCCAGCGTGCAATAGTCTGCTTGGAAGCAGGAGTCCCAATCTTGTTGGGATCATACAGGACAAACAGAGCCTCCGTTTTCCTAATCTGAGCCGTTCTGGCTACATAAATTTTCAAAGCTCTGACCACATCTAGAGACTTCGATTCCTCTAAGGTGTCAGCCACTGGCACCACAATATGTTGGTTCATGTGAAACGATGACAACACTTTTGGCAGGAATTGCTGACGAGTTCTTAACTCCGCTCTATCTTCATGGAAGATCAAATAGGGGCTCTTGTGAGACAAAGCCGCCAATTCATACACCCGCCTTGCAGAGGCCAAGGCCAACAGCATGAACACTTTCCAAGTGACGAATTTCAACTCTACCTTACGTAAAGGTTCAAACCACGTTAAGATCCCATGATGCCACCGGGGGCACAAAGGGAGGTTGGATGTGAATCACGCCTTTCACAAAAGTCTGAACTTCCGGAAGGGAAGCCAATTCTTTTTGAAAGAAAATTGATCAGGCTGAAATTTGTACTTTAATTGAGCCTAATTTTAGGCCCGCATCCACCCCTGCTTGCAGAAAACTGAGAAAACGGCCCAACTGAAATTCTTCCGTAGGAGCCTCCTTGGATTCACACCAAGACACATACTTTCTCCAAATACGGTGATAATGTTTCGCAGTTACCTCTTTTCTAGCCTGAAGCAGCGTGGGAATTACTTCACCGGGAATACCCTTTCGGGCTAGGATCCTGCGTTCAACCTCCAAGCCGTTAAACGAAGCCGCGGTAAGTCTTGGTACACGCACGGCCCCTGCTGTAACAGATCCTCTCGTAGAGGAAGAGGCCAGGGATCTCCTATGAGCAATTCCTGAAGATCTGGATACCAGGCCCTCCTTGGCCAATCTGGAACAATGAGTATTGTCTGCACTCTTTTTCATCTTATGATTCTCAATATCTTTGAGATGAGTGGAATCGGAGGGAACACATATACCGACTGAAACACCCACGGTATCACTAGGGCGTCCACCACTATTGCTTGAGGGTCCCTCGACCTGGAACAATATCTCGGAAGTTTCTTGTTGAGGCGAGACGCCATCATGTCTATTTGAGGAATTCCCCAACGACTTGTCACTTCTGCAAATACCTCTTGATGAAGACCCCACTCTCCTGGATGGAGATCGTGTCTGCTGAGAAAGTCTGCTTCCCAGTTGTACACACCTGGAATGAAGACCGCTGACAGAGCGCTTACATGCCTTTCCGCCCAGCGGAGAACTTTTGTGGCTTCTGCCATTGCCGCTCTGCTCTTCGTTCCGCCCTGGCGGTTTACGTACGCCACTGCTGTCATGTTGTCCGACTGAATCAAGACGGGCAGATCGCGAAGAAGATGTTCCGCTTGTAGAAGGCCGTTGTAAATGGCCCTTAATTCCAGAATGTTTATGTGTAGACAAGCTTCCTGGCTTGACCATTTTCCCTGGAAATTTCCCCCCTGTGTGACTGCACCCCAGCCTCGGAGACTCGCATCCGTGGTCACCAGGATCCAGTCCTGGATCCCGAATCTGCGTCCCTCTAGGAGGTGAGAGCTGTGCAGCCACCACAGGAGTGAGATTGTGGTCTTGGAAGACAGGATTATCTGTCGGTGCATGTGCAGATGGGATCCGGATCATTTGTCCAACAGGTCCCACTGAAACACTCTGGCATGGAATCTGCCGAACTGAATGGCCTCGTAGGCCGCCACCATCTTCCCTAGCAACCGAGTGCATAGATGAATCGACACTCTTGCTGGCTTCAGAATCTGTTTGACCAGGTTCTGAATTTCCAGAGCCTTTTCCACTGGAAGAAAAACTCTCTGTAATTCCGTGTCCAGAATCATACCCAAGAACGACAGCCTTGTCGTCGGAACCAACTGTGATTTTGGCAAGTTTAGGAGCCAACCATGTTGTTGCAGAATTGTCATGGAGAGCGTCATGCTCTGCAGTAATTGTTCCTTGGACCTTGCTTTTATCAGGAGATCGTCCAAGTATGGGATAATTGTGACTCCTTGCTTACGCAGGAGAACCATCATTTCCGCCATAACTTTGGTTTAAACCCTCAGAGCCGTGGACAGACCAAATGGCAACGTCTGAAATTGGTAATGACAATCCTGAACGGCAAACCTCAGGTAAGCTTGATGTGGAGGATATATGGGAACGTGTAAGTAGGCATCCTTTATGTCGACCGACACCATAAAATCCCCTTCCTCCAGACTGGAGATCACTGCTCGGAGAACCTCCATCTTGAATTTTCTTAGATAGAAATTGAGGGATTTTAAGTTCAGAATTGGTCTGACCGAGCCGTCCGGCTTCGGGACCACGAACAGGCTCGAATAAAAGCCTTCTCCCTGTTGTGACGGGGGTACCGTGACAATGACTTGATTTTGACATAGCTTTTGTACAGCACCGCATACCACCTCCCTGTCCTGAAGAGAAACTGGTAAGGCTGATTTGAAAAATCGTCGAGGGGTCACGTCTTGAAATTCCAGCTTGTACCCTTGGGACACTATTTGTAATACCCATGGGTCTAGGGCCGAACGAACCCAGAAATGACTGAAGAGTCGGAGATGTGCCCCCACTGGTGCGGACTCCCGCAGAGTCCCAGCGTCATGCGGTAGATTTGGCAGAGAGGACTTCTGCTCTTGGGAACCTGCCACAGCCGGTGATTTTTTTCCCCTTTCCTCTTCCTCTAGAAGCAAGGAAGGAAGACCCTCGTCCTTTTTTGTATTTATTGGGCCGAAAGGACTGCATCTGATAGTGGTGCGTTTTCTTTTGTTGTGCAGGAACATAAGGTAAAAAGGATGACTTACCCGCGGTAGCCGTAGATACCAGGTCAGCGAGGCCCTCACCAAACAAAACACCACCTTTATACGGCAGAGACTCCATAGCCTTCTTAGAGTCAGCATCAGCATTCCATTGATGAATCCACAATGCTCTCCTAGCTGAGACTGCCATAGCATTGGCCCTTGATCCCAAAAGGCCAATGTCCCTCGCAGCTTCCTTAAGGTAGGCTGCAGCATCCCTGATATGACCCAGTAGCAAAAGAATGCTATCCCTATCCAGGGTATCTAACTCAGATGACAAGTTATCTGCCTACTTTTCAATAGCGCTACTCACCCACGCCGAAGCAACTGCAGGTCTGAGTAGCGTACCCGTAGTGACATAAATAAGATTTTAAACCTACCGGTAAATCTATTTCTCCTAGTCCGTAGAGGATGCTGGGGACTCCGTAAGGACCATGGGGTATAGACAGGCTCCGCAGGAGATAGGGCACCTAAAAAGAACTTTGACTATGGGTGTGCACTAGCTCCTCCCTCTATGCCCCTCCTCCAGACCTCAGTTAGAGAACTGTGCCCAGAGGAGATGGACAATACAAGGCAGGATTTAGCAATCCAAGGGCAAGATTCATACCGGCCCACACCAATCATACCATGCAACCTGGAACATACATAACCAGTTAACAGTATGAACAAACGACAGTAACGGTCCAAGACCGATGTCAACTGTAACATAACCCTTATGTAAGCAACAACTATATACAAGTCTTGCAGAGTTTCCGCACTGGGACGGGCGCCCAGCATCCTCTACGGACTAGGAGAAATAGATTTACCGGTAGGTTTAAAATCTTATTTTCTCTTACGTCCTAGAGGATGCTGGGAACTCCGTAAGGACCATGGGGTTTATACCAAAGCATCCAATCAGGCGGGACAGTGCGTATGACTCTGCAACACCGACTCAGCAAACGCTAGGTCCTCATGAGCCAGGGTATCAAACTTGTAGAATTTAGCAAAAGTGTTTGACCACGACCAAGTCGCCGCTCGGCAAAGTTGTAATGCCGAGACGCCTCGGGCAGCCGCCCAAGAAGAGCCCACCTTCCTAGTGGAATGGGCCTTAACCGAATTTGGCACCGGCAATCCAGCCGTAGAGTGAGCCTGCTGAATCGTATTACAGATCCAGCGAGCAATAGTCTGCTTCGAAGCAGGAGCGCCAATCTTATTGGCCGCATACAGGACAAACAGAGCCTCTGTTTTCCTAATTCTAGCCGTCCTGGCTACATAAATTTTTAAGGCCCTGACTACGTCGCCCAGGGATCTGGAATCCTCCAGGT
This sequence comes from Pseudophryne corroboree, assembly GCF_028390025.1. Taxonomy (NCBI): domain Eukaryota; kingdom Metazoa; phylum Chordata; class Amphibia; order Anura; family Myobatrachidae; genus Pseudophryne; species Pseudophryne corroboree. The sequence goes on along the minus strand of NC_086444.1, from coordinate 698,352,821 downwards.
CACTTGTAGCCACAGGCACCACAATAGGTTGATTCATATGGAACGAAGAAACCACTTTAGGCAAAAATTGCGGACGTGTCCTCAATTCAGCTCGATCCACATGAAAAATCAAGTAGGGGCTCTTGTGTGACAAAGCCGCCAATTCTGACACTCGCCTTGCTCATGCTAAGGCCAACAACATGACCACCTTCCAGGTAAGAAATTTCAACTCAACCCTGTTAAGCGGTTCAAACCAGTGTGATTTTAGGAACTGCAACACCACGTTCAGGTCCCATGGTGCCACTGGAGGCACAAAAGGGGGCTGGATGTGCAGCACTCCCTTTACAAACGTCTGGACTTCTGGAAGAGAAGCCAATTCCTTCTGAAAGAAAATCGAGAGGGCCGAAATCTGTACCTTAGCAGAGCCTAATTTCAGGCCCATATCCACTCCTGTCTGTAGGAAGAGGAGAAAACGACCCAGATGAAAATCTTCCGTAGGTGCATTCTTGGTTTCACACCAAGACACATACTTTCGCCAGATACGGTGATAATGCTTAACAGTCACCTCCTTCCTAGCCTTTATTAAAGTAGGGATGACCTCATCCGGAATCCCCTTTTTCGCTAGGATTCGGCGTTCAACCGCCATGCCGTCAAACGTAACCGCGGTAAGTCTTGAAATACACAGGGCCCCTGCTGCAACAGGTCTTCCCTCAGAGGAAGAGGCCAGGGATCTCCTGTGAGCATCTCTTGTAGATCCGAGTACCAGGCCCTTCGAGGCCAGTCTGGGACAACGAGTATCGTTCGTACTCTTCTTCGTCTTATGATCCTCAACACTTTTGTGATGAGAGAAAGAGGAGGAAACACGTAGACCGATTTGAACACCCACGGTGTTACCAGAGCGTCTACTGCTATTGCCTGAGGGTCCCGAGACCTGGCGCAGTACCTCCGAAGTTTTTTGTTGAGGCGTGACGCCATAATGTCTATTTGAGGAGTTCCCCAAAGACGTGTTACATCTGCAAAGACTTCTTGATGAAGTCCCCACTCTCCTGGATGGAGATCGTGTCTGCTGAGGAAGTCTGCTTCCCAGTTGTCCACTCCCGGAATGAAGACAGCAGACAGAGCGCTTACATGATTTTCCGCCCAGCGAAGGATCCTTGTGGCTTCCGCCATCGCGACTCTGCTTTTTGTCCCGCCTTGGCGGTTCACATGAGCCACTGCTGTGACATTGTCTGATTGAATCAGAACCGGTAGGTTTCGAAGAAAACTCTCCGCTTGTCGAAGGCCGTTGTAAATGGCCCTGAGTTCCAACACATTGATGTGTAGACAGGACTCCTGGTCTGACCAAAGACCCTGAAATTTTTTTCCCCTGTGTGACCGCTCCCCATCCTCGGAGGCTCGCGTCCGTGGTAACCAGGATCCAATCCTGAATTCCGAACCTGCGACCCTCCAGGAGGTGAGCACTTTGCAACCACCACAGGAGGGACACTCTGGTCCCTGGGGACAGAGTTATTTTCCGATGTAAGTGCAGATGGGACCCGGACCACTTGTCCAGAAGGTCCCATTGAAAAGTCCTTGCATGGAACCTTCCGAAGGGAATGGCCTCGTAGGCCGCCACCATTTTCCCCAGAACTCGAGTGCATTGGTGAACTGACACCCTTTTTGGTTTTAGCAGGTCTCTGACCATGTTCTGTATGTCTTGGGCTCTCTCTATTGGGAGGAAGACCTTCATTTGTTCCGTATCCAGTATCATACCTAGGAACGGTAGTCGAGTTGTCGGAATCAACTGTGACTTTGGTAGATTTAAAATCCAACCGTGTTGCTGGAGCACTCTCAGAGAGAGCGCCACACTGCTCAGCAATTTCTCCCTTGATCTCGCTTTTATCAAGAGATCGTCCAAGTATGGGATAATTGTGACTCCATGCTTGCGCAGGACCACCATCATTTCCACCATTATCTTGGTGAAAATCCTCGGGGCCGTGGAGACTCCAAACGGCAACGTCTGAAATTGGTAATGACAAACCTGTACAGCGAATCTCAGGTATTCCTGATGGGGGGCATATATGGGGACATGAAGGTACGCATCCTTTATGTCCAGAGACACCATAAACTCCCCCTCCTCCATGTTGGCTATTATCGCTCTGAGAGATTCCATTTTGAATTTGAATCTTTTTATGTACAGGTTTAGGGATTTCAGATTCAAAATAGGTCTGACCGAACCGTCCGGTTTCGGGACCACAAATAGGGTTGAGTAGTAACCTCTTCCCTGCTGGTGCAGGGGAACCTTGATTATCACTTGCTGTATACACAGCGTTTGAATTGCAGCTAACACTATATCCCTTTCCGATGTGGAAGCTGGTAGGGCCGATTTGAAAAATCGGTGCGGGGGCACCTCCTCGAATTCCAATTTGTCACCCTGGGAAACTATTTCCAACACCCAGGGATTCAGGTCCGAACTGACCCAGAGAGTAGGGTTGTATCTGCACACCTTTAATTATATGATACAAAATTTGGAACATAAAGTTCCAAAAATGACCCCAGTTTAATATATAGGTATTTACCTTTAATGATGGGGGTGCTATCAACTACAGCTAAAGTGAATACATATAGGGAGAGAGAAAAAGGCTGTATTGTCGATGCACAAAGAGGGGAATGACCTGGTTGTCACATCCGTCAGAAATTTTTCTTAAAATATAACTTTTATTGGTGTTTATTTAAAAAAAGTGTGACAATAACTAACACACAAACATATGAGTATGGACGAAACATAGAGGTTAAAATCAAGACATATACAATATATACTCAGTGCAAATGAAAATAAAGAATGTGATTAAAGATTAAAAAGTGTGTCCGCGTATTTGTTCCTATGTCCTAATATCTATCGTTGCTCTTGATCGTACACCAGTCTGATAATTTTTATCAACATCTAGTCTAAATATATATATATGTGACTGGTTATTAATATATATAGTGTCAAAGTTATCTCCCTCTTATATTTGCGTTTATAACTATTGATCTAATAACACTAATATATATATTATTTTGTACAGATATCTACATTGTGCCAATCATGAATTGAAGGCAGGAAAATCAATATGTTTCCTCTGATCTCAATAATTTTCTATGATGTCAAATATGTAGATCTTGTTCAATCACATTCATTCTCATATCGGATTATGCTTATCTGTTATAATTCACCAGTAATACGTAGTGTGTATAAAGCATGCAGATATTATTCCTCTGCCTGAGAGTTAGCACTCAGTATGCTAGTTGGTGCTTATGTGCTTGTTGTACTCATGGGCAATGCTTAATAGCTTGTAGTTCAGAGGTATACTTATAGCTTTAATAAGATTCCGATACAGTTCCCTGTATTCACATGAGGCATCTATGTTTTGGAATCATGTTGTGTTCACTTGTTGGAGGTGGATAATTGCCTCACTATTAAACTTATAGGCAATACTTGATAGAATACAGTACAGGGGTGCACTTATAGCTTTAATAGGACTTCATCACTGTCTATATACTAGGTATTCATCAATTATATAGGATACTAATACTTCAATTGAGGATGACACTTTTAATAGTAAGGGAATAAATATATCTAAATCGAGGAGGGGAATGTTTTCATTTTATACATACATCCCTCTTTAAATATACAAGTTGCAAGATATTAGTGTATTATACTTTGCACATTGCTAAATACCTTGCTGCTCCTAGAGATATAGGCATACCCCTTTAATTGTGTCAGTTTTTCTTAAGTGGCACAGCCTGTCAGCTGCTACTCATATATTCCTATATCTGTTGCACTGGTTAGTGCTGAATTACTCAGTCACTTGATACTGGTTAGTTTGTATCTTATATGTCTCTAAATGGCTGCCAGGCAGCCTAAGTGATTAACTATGAAACAATGTTGCATTCCTGTCTGTTTGTTATTTTTCAACCTTCAATATCACTGCTGATTTGCTATTTGAGTACACAACATATATCTACTACATTCAGGCAGTCATTATCTATCTATTATACTGCAGCAGAACACTAGTTGTTTGATCTGGTGCTGTCTGAGCCAAGCTATAGCTTGATCTCCTATCTATCTATTAGCTATAACATGAATGCTGATGAAATTGACTGGTCACATTAAACTAGACTGGCTAAACATTTAATTGATATTAGAGCGAGGACATAGACAAAAAGCGGACACACGCTGACCCAGGCCTGACTGAAAAGTCGAAGACGTGCCCCCACCGGTGCGGACTCCCTCAGGGGAGCCCCAGCGTCATGCTGTGGGTTTTGGAGTAGCCGGGGAGGACTTTTGTTCCTGGGCACCTGCCGAAGCAGGTGCTCTCTTGCCTCTGCCCTTACCTCTGGCGAGGAAAGAGGATCCCCGACCTCTTTTGGACTTGTGCGACCGAAAGGACTGCATCTGATAGGGTGTTACTTTCTTTTGCGGTTGGGGAATATATGGTAAAAATAAGAATTTACTTACCGATAATTCTATTTCTCATAGTCCGTAGTGGATGCTGGGGACTCCGTAAGGACCATGGGGAATAGCGGCTCCGCAGGAGTCTGGGCACATCTAAAGAAAGCTTTAGGATCACCTGGTGTGCACTGGCTCCTCCCCCTATGACCCTCCTCCAAGCCTCAGTTAGGATACTGTGCCCGGACGAGCGTACACAATAAGGAAGGATTTTGAATCCCGGGTAAGACTCATACCAGCCACACCAATCACACCGTATAACCTGTGATCTGAACCCAGTTAACAGCATGATAACAGAGGAGCCTCTGAAAGATGGCTCACAACAATAATAACCCGATTTTTGTAACAATAACTATGTATAAGTATTGCAGACAATCCGCACTTGGGATGGGCGCCCAGCATCCACTACGGACTATGAGAAATAGAATTATCGGTAAGTAAATTCTTATTTTCTCTAACGTCCTAAGTGGATGCTGGGGACTCCGTAAGGACCATGGGGATTATACCAAAGCTCCCAAACGGGCGGGAGAGTGCGGATGACTCTGCAGCACCAAATGAGAGAACTCCAGGTCCTCCTCAGCCAGGATATCAATTTTGTAGAATTTTACAAACGTATTTGCTCCTGACCAAGTAGCTGCTCGGCAAAGTTGTAAAGCCGAGACCCCTCGGGCAGCCGCCCAAGATGAGCCCACCTTCCTTGTGGAGTGGGTATTTACAGATTTTTGGCTGTGGCAGGCCTGCCACAGAATGTGCAAGCTGAATTGTACTACAAATCCAACGAGCAATAGTCTGCTTAGAAGCAGGAGCACCCAGCTTGTTGGGTGCACACAGGATAAACAGCGAGTCAGATTTCCTGACTCCAGCCGTCCTGGAAACATATTTTCAGGGCACTGACAACGTCTAGCAACTTGGAGGCCTCCAAGTCCCTAGTAGCCGCAGGCACCACCAATAGGTTGGTTCAGGTGAGACGCTGAAACCACCTTGGGGAGAAACTGAGGACGAGTCCTCAATTCCGCCCTGTCCGAATGGAAATTCAGATAAGGGCTTTTTCAGGATAAAGCCGCCAATTCTGACACGCGCCTGGCCCAGGCCAGGGCCAACAGCATGACCACTTTCCATGTGAGATATTTTAACTCCACAGATTTAAGTGGTTCAAACCAATGTGACTTTTGGAACCCAAAACTACATTGAGATCCCAAAGTGCCACTGGAGGCACAAAAGGAGGCTGTATATGCAGTACCCCTTTTACAAACGTCTGAACTTCAGGGACTGAAGCTAGTTCTTTTTGGAAGAAAATTGACAGGGCCGAAATTTGAACCTTAATGGACCCCAATTTCAGGCCCATAGACACTCCTGTTTGCAGGAAATGTAGGAATCGACCCAGTTGAATTTCCTCCATCGGGCCTTACTGGCCTCGCACCACGCAACATATTTTTGCCAATTGCGGTGATAATGTTTTTGCGGTTACATCCTTCCTGGCTTTGATCAGGATAGGGATGACTTCATCCGGAATGCCTTTTTTCCTTCAGGATCCGGCGTTCAACCGCCATGCCGTCAAACGCAGCCGCGGTAAGTCTTGGAACAGACAGGGTCCTTGCTGGAGCAGGTCCCTTCTTAAGAGGTAGAGGCCACGGATCCTCCGTGAGCATCTCTTGAAGTTCCGGTTACCAAGTCCTTCTTGGCCAATCCGGAACCACGAATATAGTGCTTACTCCTCTCCATCTTATCAATCTCAGTACCTTGGGTATGAGAGGCAGAGGAGGGAACACATACCCTGACTGGTACACCCACGGTGTTACCAGAGCGTCTACAGCTTATTGCCTGAGGGTCCCTGGACCTGGCGCAATACCTGTCGAGTTTTTAATCATGTGGAAGACTTCTGGGTGAAGTCCCCACTCTCCCGGGTGGAGGTCGTGCTGAGGAAGTCTGCTTCCCAGTTATCCACTCCCGGAATGAATACTGCTGACAGTGCTATCACATGATTTTCCGCCCAGCGAAGAATCCTTGCAGCTTCTGCCATTGCCCTCCTGCTTCTTGTGCCACCCTGTCTGTTTACGTTGGTGACTGCCGTGATGTTGTCCGACTGGATCAACACCGGCTGACCTTGAAGCAGAGGTCTTGCTAAGCTTAGAGCTTTGTAAATGGCCCTTAGCTTCAGGATATTTATGTAAAGTGATGTCTCCAGGCTTGAGCATAAGCCCTGGATATTCCTTCCCTGTGTGACTGCTCCCCAGCCTCGCAGGCTGGCATCCGTGGTCACCAGGACCCAGTCCTGAATGCCTAATCTGCGGCCCTCTAGAAGATGAGCACTCTGCAACCACCACAGGAGGGACACCCTTGTCCTTGGTGACAGGGTTATCCGCTGATGCATCTGAAGATGCGATCCGGACCATTTGTCCAGCAGGTCCCACTGGAAAGTTCTTGCGTGGAATCTGCCGAATGGGATTGCTTCGTAGGAAGCCACCATTTTACCCAGAACCCTTGTGCATTGATGCACTGAGACTTGGCTCGGTTTTAGGAGGTTCCTGACTAGCTCGGATAACTCCCTGGCTTTCTCCTCCGGGAGAAACACCTTTTTCTGGACTGTGTCCAGGATCATCCCTAGGAACAGAAGACACGTCGTCGGAACCAGGTGCGATTTTGGAATATTGAGAATCCAATCGTGCTGCCGCAACACTACCTGAGATAGTGCTACACCGACCTCCAACTGTTCCCTGGATCTTACCCTTATCAGGGAATCGTCCAAGTAAGGGATAACTAAAATTCCCTTCCTTCGAAGGAATATCATCATTTCGGCCAATACCTTGGTAAAGACCCGGGGTGCCGTGGACCATCCCTACGGCAGCGTCTTAACTGATAGTGACAGTTCTGTACCATAACCTGAGGTACCCTTGGTGAGAAGGGTAAATTTTGACCTGAAGGTAAGCATCCTTGATGTCCCGAGACCTCACGTAGTCCCCTTCTTCCAGGTTCGCAATCACTGCTCTGAGTGACTCAATCTTGAATTTGAACCTCAGTATGTAAAGTGTTCAAAGATTTTAGATTTTAGATTTAGAAACGGTCTCACCGAGCCGTCTGGCTTCGGTACCACAATAGTGTGGGATAATACCCCGTTCCCTGTTGCAGGAGGGGTACCTTGATTATCACCTGCTGGGAATACAGCTTGTGAATGGCTTCCAAAACTGCCTCCCTGTCAGAGGGAGACGTCGGTAAAACCGACTTTTGGAAACGGCGAGGGGGAGACGTCTGGAATTCCAATTTGTACCCCTGAGATATTACCTGAAGGATCCAGGGGTCTACTTGCGAGTGAGCCCACTGCGCACTGAAATTTATTGAGAACGGGCCTCCACCGTGCCTGAGCTTGTAAAGCCCTAGCGTCATACTGAGGGCTTGGCAGAGGCAGGAAAGGGTTTCTGTTCCTGTGAACTGGCTGATCTCAGCAGCCTTTTTCCTCTCCCTCTGTCACGAGCAGAAAAGAGGCACCTTTTGTCCGCTTGCCAACAAAGGACTGCGCCTGATAATACGGCGTCTTATTTTGAGGGGCGACCTGGGGTACAAACGTGGATATCCCAGCTGTTGCCGTGGCTACCAGGTCTGAAAGACCGACCCCAAATGTCCCTTTTTTAAGGCAATACTTCCAAATGCCGTTTTGAATCCGCATCACCTGACCATTTTACTGGTAGAATTGGACAACGCACTTATACTTGATGCCAGTCGGCAAATATTCCGCTGTGCATCATGCATATATAGAAATGCATCTTTTAAATGCTCTATAGGCAATAATATACTATCCTTATCTAGGATATCAATATTTCCAGTCAGGGAATCCGACCATGCCAACCCAGCACTGCACCTCCAGGCTGAGGCGATTGCTGGTCGCAGTATAACACCAGTATGTATGTGAATACATTTTTGGATACCCTCCTGCTTTCTACCAGCAGGATCCTTAAGGGCGGCCATCTCATGAGAGGGTAGAGCCCTTGTTCTTACAAGCGTGTGAGCGCCTTATCCCCCCTAGGGGGTGTTTCCCAACGCACCCTAACCTCTGGCGGGAAAGGGTATACAGCCAATACTTTTTAAGAAATTATCAATTGTTATCGGGGGGAAACCCACGCATCATCACACACCTCATTTTATTTCTCAGATTCAGGAAAACTACAGGTAGTTTTTCCCTCACCGAACATAATACCCCTTTTTGGTGGTACTCGTATTATCAGAAATGTATAAAACATTTTCCATTGTCTCAATCATGTAACGTGTGGCCCTACTGGAAATCACGGTTGTCTCTTCACCGTCGACACAGGAGTCAGTATCCGTGTCGGCGTCTGTATCTGCCATCTGAGGTAACGGGCGCTTTAGAGCCCCTGACGGCCTATGAGACGTCTGGACAGGCACAAGCTGAGTAGCCGGCTGTCTCATGTCAACCACTGTTTTTTTATACAGAGCTGACACTGTCACGTAATTTTCAACAGTACATCCACTCAGGTGTCGACCCCCTAGGTGGTGACATCACTGTTACAGACACACTGCTCCGTCTCCACATCATTTTTCTCCTCATACATGTCGACACAAACGTACCGACACACAGCACACACACACAGGGAATGCTCTGATAGAGGACAGGACCCCACTAGCCCTTTGGGGAGACAGAGGGAGAGTATGCCAGCACACACCAGAGCGCTATATATATATATATATATACAGGGATAACCTTATATAAAAGTGTTTTTCCCCTTATAGCTGCTGTATGTTTTAATACTGCGCCTAATTAGTGCCCCCCTCTCTTTTTTTAACCCTTTCTGTAGTGTAGTGACTGCAGGGAAGAGCCAGGGAGCTTCCCTCCAACTGAGCTGTGAGGGAAAATGGCGCCAGTGTGCTGAGGAGATAGGCTCCGCCCCCTTTTCGGCGGCCTTATCACCCGTTTTTCTGTATATTCTGGCAGGGGTTAAATGCATCCATATAGCCCAGGAGCTATATGTGATGCATTTTTTGCCATGTAAGGTATTTTTATCGTGTTTTATTGCGTCTCAGGGCGCCCCCCCCAGCGCCCTGCACCCTCAGTGACCGGAGTATGAAGTGTGCTGAGAGCAATGGCGCACAGCTGCAGTGCTGTGCGCTACCTTATTGAAGACAGGAACGTCTTCTGCCGCCGATTTTTCCGGACCTCTTCGCTCTTCTGGCTCTGTAAGGGGGCCGGCGGCGCGGCTCCGGGACCCATCCAGGCTGAACCTGTGATCGTCCCTCTGGAGCTAATGTCCAGTAGCCAAGAAGCCCAATCCACTCTGCACGCAGGTGAGTTCGCTTCTTCTCCCCTTAGTCCCTCGATGCAGTGAGCCTGTTGCCAGCAGGTCTCACTGAAAATAACAAACCTAAACTAAAACTTTCACTAAGAAGCTCAGGAGAGCCCCTAGTGTGCACCCTTCTCGTCGGGCACAGAAATCTAACTGAGGCTTGGAGGAGGGTCATAGGGGGAGGAGCCAGTGCACACCAGGTGATCCTAAAGCTTTCTTTAGATGTGCCCAGACTCCAGCGGAGCCGCTATTCCCCATGGTCCTTACGGAGTCCCCAGCATCCACTTAGGACGTTAGAGAAAAATTTGATTTACCTGCTGTAGCTGTGGAAACCAGGTCCGTCAGCCCAACCCCAAACAATACATCACCCTTATAGGGTAGTACTTCAATATGTTTTTTGGAATCCGCATCACCCGTCCATTGGCGAGTCCATAAGGATCTTCTCGCTGAGACAGACCTGGCATTGGCCCTAGAAGCTAGCAATCCAATGTCCCTTTGAGCATTCCTCATAAATAAGACTGCGTCTTTAATATGGGCTAGAGTTAGGAATATAGTATCCTTATCCATATTATCAAATTGATCTGTCAGCTCATCAGTCCAAGCTGCAATTGCACTACACACCCATGTCGACGCAATTGTCGGTCTTAGCACAGCACCCGTATGAGAATAAATACACTTTAAGGTAGTTTCTTGCCTGCGATCTGCAGGGTCCTTAAGGGCTGCTGTGTCAGGAGACGGTAGCGCCACTTTCTTGGACAAGCGCGTCAGGGCCTTGTCCACAGTCGGGGGTGATTCCCAAATCTCCCTGTCCTGCTTAGGGAAAGGGTATGCCATATAAATTCTTTTGGGGATCTGCGGTCTCTTATCCGGAGTCTCCCAAGCTTTTCCAAAGAATTCATTTAATTCATTAGATGTGGGAAAGTTAATAATCTGTTTCTTTTCCTTAAACATGTGTACCCTTGTGTCGGGGACCGAGGGTTCATCCACAATATGCAACAGATCCCTTATTGCCACAATCATACACTGAATGGTTTTAGTCACCCTAGGGTGCAATTTTACTTCGTCATAGTCGACACTGGAATCAGAATCCGTGTCGGTAGTAGTGTCTTGTGTTAAGGGACGCTTTTGAGACCCCGACGGGCCCTGTGAGTCGGTCCAATCCGAGGATTGCCCCCTGATGTCCCCCCTAATTCAGCCGCATCAAGCCTTTTATGTAAAGATGCCACACTTGCATTCAACATATGCCACATGTCCATCAAATCTGGAGTCGGCACAACCGACGGGGACACACCACTCATTTGCTCCACCTCCTCCTTGGAGAAGCCTTCCGCCTCAGACATGTCGACACACACGTACCGACACCCCCCACACACAGGGATTAACCTATAAGGGGACAAAACCCCAACCAGGTCCTAAGGAGAGAGAGAGAGAGAGTATGCCAGCACACACCAGCGCTTAAAAACACTGGAAAAAATATGTCCAGATAGCGCTTTTTTATATATAATATACCAATTCCCACTCACTGCGTCGCTAATGTGCCCCCCTCCTCTTTTTCCCAGCCTGTAAAGTTCAGCAGGGGAGAGACCAGTGAGCCAGCGTTTTCCTCATGCAGCTTCTGTGGAGAAAATGGCGCTGGTTAGTGCTGAGGATCAAGCCCCGCCCACCCAACGGCGGGCTTCGGTCCCAGTGATTTTTCAATAAAATGGCGGGGGATCATAGATTTACTGCCTCCGCAGCCTAATCAAACTGTATTTGGCCAAAATGTGAGGTTTATTGCTGCCCAGGGCACACCCCCCCCCACCTGCGCCCTGCACCCTTCAGTGCTGCTCTGTGTGTGTGTGACTGGGAGCAATGGAGCGCAGCTTACCGCTGCGCGCCTTACCTCATGAAGATCTGAAGTCTTCTGCCGCCTAAGATGTCTTCTGCCTTCTCTATCCGGCTTCTATCTTCGGCATCTGTGATGAGGATGGTGGCGCGGCTCCAGGACGAACCCCAGGTGAGACCTGTGTTCCGACTCCCTCTGGAGCTAATGGTGTCCAGTAGCCTTAGAAGCAGTGCCCAACTTGACAAGCCAGCTCTACTTCTCTCTCCTCGGTCCCACGATGCAGGGAGCCTGTTGCCAACAGGACTCCCTGAAAATAAAAAACCTAACAAAATTCTTCTTCCACAGAAAACTCTGGAGAGCTCTCTGCAGTGCACCCATTCTCCTCTGGGCACAAGATCTAACTGAGGTCTGGAGGAGGGGCATAGAGGGAGAAGCCAGTGCACACCCATAGTCAAAGTTCTTTTTAGTTGCCCTATCTCCTGCAGAGCCCGTCTATACTCCATGGTCCTTACGGAGTCCCCAGCATCCTCTAGGACGTAAGAGAAAATGGATTTCAATGTATTTTCCTGCTTACGATCCGCAGGTTCCTTTGGGGCTGCCGTGTCAGGAGACGGAAGCGCCACCTTTTTGGACAGTCGTGATAGAGCTTTGTCCACAGTGGGGGTTGACTCCCACTTTTCCCTATCCCCAGAGGGAAAGAGATATGCCACTGGAATGTTCTTGGGAATCTGAAACTTCTTGTCAGGATTTTCCCAAATCTTTTCAAGAAGAGCGTTCAGTTCATGAGAGTTACCTCAGGTTTCTTTCCTTTAAACATACAGACCCGTGTATCAGGAACAGCAGGGTCCTCCGTGATATGTAACACGTCTTTTATCGCCACAATCATGTACTGAATGCTTTTAGCCAGTTTTGGATTTAATCTGGCATCACTATAGTCGACACTGGAGTCAGAGTCCGTGTCGGTATCTGTTTCTGCTATCTGGGTAAAAGAACGCTTTTGTGACCCCGAAGGGGTCTGAACTTGTGACAACACATCCTCCACGGATTTCTTCCATGCCTGGGCCTGAGACTCAGACTTATCCAGTATCTTATTTAATAGAGCCACATTCGCATTCAAAGCACTCAAAACATTTACCCAATCAGGCGTCACTCCCACAGTCGTTTCTTTCCCTAATCCAGTCTCCTCCTGGGAAGAGCACTCAGCCTCAGACATGCCGACACACGTGTACCGACACCACAAACACACTGGGCATATAGGGGACAGACACCACAGTAAAGCATGTCAGAGAAACACAGAGGGAGTGTGCCAGCTCACCACCCAGCGCCTATCCCGGTTCTGAAACTTTTTATATAATGCCTCAGACCTGTTAGCGCTTTTATCATTAATCCGGCACCAAATTAACTGTGCCCCCCCGTTTTGCACCCTGTTACTTGATACAGCAGTGTTGAGGAAGGACCAGCGTCTCTGCAGCTCTGTGAAGAGAAAATGGCGCTGATGAGAGCTGTGAGGGCTAAGCCACACCCCCGTAATGGCGCGCTTCAGCCCCGCTATTTTTAAAATTATTTATACTGGCGGGGGTCCGGATTTAGTGCCTAGGCACTTAAATACCTCATAGCCAGTCTCAAAATGAGGATTTTATGCTGCCCCCCCATCTTTAATAGTGCCTGTGATTTGGCTGCATATTTCCGCTTCCCCCCTGATCCTCGGCAGCTCCCTCACCTCCTCATTAATCCAATTGGCCATGCAGTCACACTACTGTGCTTCTAAAAACAGGATTTTGGTACTCACCGATAAATCCCTTTCTCTGAGTCCATAGAGGGATGTTGGATTCCTGTACCAAGGGGTATAGATGGGGTGATCAGTCGAGCCAGGCACTTAAACATTTTTAATGTGTGTGACTGTCTCCTCCCTCTCTATGCCCCTTCCCCAGACCAGTTAAGAAACTGTGCCTGAGGAGAGACTGCAACACGATCAACAGAGGAGGAAATAAAGGACATCCACAAAAGAGAGACCTCTGTAAAACACGAAAATCAGAAACACACATATAGACCAATAAGCCATACAAGAAAAACAAGATGACAACGTAGAGGCAGTACGCCTCACAACAAGGATCAAAGTACACCTAGCCATCAGGGATTACAGGGGGGAACCACCGCAGGAAGGAAGCAGAGCAGAGTGGGCGTCCAGAGTACCCTATGGACTCAGAGAAGGTGATTTATCGGTAAGTACCAAAATACTGTTTTCTCATTCATTCATAGGGGACGCTGGAGTCCTGTACCATGGGGACGTCCCAGGGCTTCCCATTCGGGAAGGAAAGTGCTCAGGATTCCGTAAATCTGCACGTCCAAACTGCCACACAAGTCCACAGCCGCAAAAATGCTGAAGTGTGACAAAAGGAGTGACTGCAGCCGAAGGTGCGGTAAGACTCAACAGTAATCAAGACGGAGACCCACCAACAACAGAATGAGGCGACACAGAGGCCAGGATCGGAAGAGAAGACTAGAAAAACCTGGACATAGAAAACCGGACCTATAACCCCACCAACGAGCGAGATAACACGTCGAGGCTGGACAGTCAGCAAAAAAAGATGCCATCTTGGCTACACAAGGACCAAGAGCCCTCACCATCGGGAAACCAAATATATATCGCTACTGTGAAAACCAGAATCAGTCGGCAACCAACCGGGACGAATACAAAATCCTGCCTCGCTTTATGCAGGATGAGACAAGGGGACAAGATGGGGTATAGATGGGGTCCAAAGGAGCCTGTGCACTTTAACTTTCAGAGGAGGAAACATTACATAACAAGACACGAGTGGTGAGAGTAACGAACCAGCACAGTGAACCAGAAACAGCTGAAATTAACAACTTCACACAAGAACAAAACTTGCAGGAAGGTGAAGCACAGAGGCAGGCGCCCAGTATCCCTTATGGACTACGAGAAAAGGATTTACAGGTAGGTAATTAAAATACTCTTTTCTCTATCATCCATAAGGGATACTGGGAACACTGAATTACAATGGGGAGATCACAAAGCTCCCAGAACGGGTGGGAACATGCTGAGACACCTGCAACACCGTATGTCCAAACTGGACATCCTCCGTGGCCAGGGTATCAAACCTGTAGAACTTGACAAACGTGTTTGTCCTCGACCAGGTAGCGGGACCGGCATAGTTGCAAAGCCGAGACACCACGGAGCAGCCGCCCAGGAAGAACCCACAGACCTAGTAGAGTGGGCCTTGACAGACCTAGGAACAGGAAAGGCCGCCGAAGCATAGGCCTGTTGAATACCGAATCCAATGGGCGATGGATTGCTTGGAAGCAGGAAGACCTTTCTTGCGAGTGTCAGAGGACAAACAAGGAATACGATTTTCAGGTAGTCGCAGTCCTCTTGACGTAAATCCTCAGGACTCGCACCACATCCAAGGACTCAGGAAGAGAGGCAGTGGCCGAAGCCGCCGGAACCACAATAGGCTGATTCAGGTAAAACGCAGAGACCACCTTCGGCAGAAACTGTTGACGAGTCCTGAGCTCTGCGCTGTCCGCATGAAAGACTAGGTAGAGACTCCTACAGGACAGAGCACCCAGCTCTGAAACCCGCCTAGCGGAAGCCAGGGCTAAGCTAAAAGCATCAACATCTTCAACGTGAGGAATTTGTCTTCCACTGACATCAGAGGTTCAAACCAAGATAACTGTGAGAATGTCTGAACCACGTTGAGATCCCAAGGAGCCGTGGGCGGCACAAAGGGAGGTTGAATATGAAGGACACCCTGCAGGAACGTCTGTACCCCAGGCAGAGCAGCCAATTTCTTCTGGAAGAAGATAGACCAGGTCAATATCCGAACTTTGATGGCGCCCAACCGTAGGCCCACATCCACCCCAGCTTGTAGGAAACGCAAAAAGCACCCAGATTGAATTCCGCAGCTGGACATCCTCGGCCCTCACACCAGGAAACGTATCGTTTCCAGATATGGTGGTAATGCTTCGCCGTGACGGGCTTCCTGGCCTGAACCATTGTGGTAATGACCTTATCCGGCATACCCTTCTCAGCTAGAATGTTCCGTTAGACGAACGGTACTTGCTGAAGAAGATCCTTCCGTAGTGGGAGGGCCCAGGGTTCTTCTACTGACATGGCCAGAAGATCCGCATACCAGACTCTTTAAGGCCAGTCGGGGGCAATGAGAATTGCCTGAAGCCCCTCTCTTCGGAATCTTTTTAGGATCCGGGGGAGTAAGGGAATCGGAGGAAACAGGTACCCTAGCTGGTAATCCCACGGTGCAATCAGCACGTCCACCGCTGCTGCAAGAGGGTCTCTCGTCATGGAACAAGAGCACAGAAGCTTGTTGCTAAGCCAAGAGGCCATCAGATCGATCTGTGAACGTCCCCACAGATCTGTTATCATCCAGAACACCTATGGATGCAGGCCCCACACTCCTGGGTGGAGGTCGTGGCAGCTTAGGAAGTCCGCCTCCCAGTTGTCCACTCCTGGAATGAAAATGGCTGACACCGCCCTTCCATTCCTTTCAACCCGAATGAGAATCTTGGAAACTTCCCTCATGCAGACCCTGATCTTTTTTCCTCCCTGTCGATTGACATATGCCACCGCTGTGGCATTGTCAGACTGAACTTGAATGACTTGACCTCAATGCAGATGAGCTCCCAGCAGCAGAGCACTGTGTATCGCTCTGAGTTCCAGTAGGTTTATTGGAAGGCAGGCCTTGAGTTCCGCCCAACTGCCCTGGAACTGTGCCCCTTGGGTAACAGCGCCCCAGCCCCGAAGGCCGGCATCCGTGGTCACGAGAATCCAATACTGGATTCCGAAGCTCCTCAGCGCCAAGAGGTTGGCGGCCTATAACTATCACAGAAGATCTACCCTGGCCTGTGGTGACAGACGAAAGACTTGGTGCATCTGCAGATGCAAACCCGACCACTTCTTCAGGAGGTCCAGTTGGAAGGTACTTGCATGAAACCTGCCAAACGTAATGGCTTTGAAAGAGGCCACCATCTTGCCCAACAGACAGGTGCAAAGACATACCAAGACCATGCGTGGTTGTAGAACCATTCGAACCAACTCCTGAATAGCTTCCGCCTTGTCTGCAGGGAGGAAAATTTTTTGAGCCACCGTGTCCAGGATCATTCCGAGGAACTGG
This sequence comes from Pseudophryne corroboree, assembly GCF_028390025.1. Lineage (NCBI taxonomy): Eukaryota > Metazoa > Chordata > Amphibia > Anura > Myobatrachidae > Pseudophryne > Pseudophryne corroboree. Next base: position 698,336,105 of record NC_086444.1, on the reverse strand, counting down.
AGGCGTTGGGTTGGCTCCAGGTGGGATTTCTGAAAAGTTCAGAATCCAACCGTGGCGTGACAACAGGGATGCTGTGCTGCAGATGCTGTCCAACAGAATTTCCTTTGACCTTGCTTTTATAAGCAAATCATTCAGGTAGGGGACAATGTTCACCCCTGAATCCTGAGTTGTAACATCATCTCCGCCACTACCTTGGTGAAAACACTTGGGGCTGTGGATAAGCCGAAGGGTAGCACCTGGAACTGGTAGTGTTCTTCAATCAGAGCAAACCTGAGGCACATCTGATGAGGCGGCCATATTGGGACATGGAGGTAGGCGTTCTTTATGTCCAAGGAGACCAAGAACTCCCCTTCCTTCAGACCTGAGATCACCGCCCTCAGACACACCATTTTGAACCGGAAAACCCTCCGATATGGGTTTTAGGATTTGAGGTTCAAAATGGGTCTCACTGAGCCATCTGGCTTTGGTACCACAAAAAGGCTGGAATAATATCCTTCGCCCCGTTGCCGAAGTGGTACAGGGACAATGACCTGTGTCTGGACTAACGTTTGAATGGCCTCCTGTAGGGTGAGGCACATGGTTTTTGAAGCCGGTATACTAGATTTGAAAAACGTTTTCGAAGGAGGACTGTAAAACTTCAGTTTGTAGCCCTGGGAGATCAGGTCTTTTAACCAGGCATCCTGGCAGGAGCTGTTCCAAATGGGGCTGAATCTCAGACATGCTCACACCCTGAGATTCCCCTTGAGCAGAGGGACAACGTCATGCTGAGGGCTTTGAGGAGCCAGAGCTGATGCTCTGGTCCAGCGATCCTGTGGAAGCCGGCTTGCAAGACTTACCTCTGGAACCCCAGGCTGCATTTGAGGCACCCCTGGCTTTACCCTTAAAGCGCGCTGTCTTAAAGGACTGCAGAGAAGGTCCAGTGTAAGAGTACCTAGGCGGCGGAGCAGCGGAGGGGAGGAACGTGGATTTTCCAGAGGTCGCCTTCGAAATCCAGGTATCCAATTCACCTCCGAACAGCCAATCACCTGTGAAGGATAAGGCTTCCATACTCTTCTTAGACTCAGCGTCCGCAACCCACTGGCGTAACCACAGTGCTCTGCGTGCAGATACCGCCATGGTAGAGGTAAGTGCATTAATAACACAGATTCCTTTGATAGTATCACAGGGTAAGCGGGCAGACTCCTGAATATGCTGAACCAGCAGTACGCCAGGGACTTATCCCCCGCTAGGCCCTCCTGAATGTTACCAGCCCAAGTGTGTATGGCGTGTGTCACCCAACATCCTGCAATAACAGGCCTTTGGGATGCCCCCGCCACAACATAAATAGATTTCTGAGTTGCTTCTATTTTCCGATCTGCAGGTTCCTTTAAGGCCATAGCCCGTGGAACTGGCAGAACTAGCTTTTTGGACAGGCGTGACACTGAGGCGTCAACCGCCGGGGGAGTCCCCCCCCATAACTTACGCCCTTCTTGGGCAAAAGGGAAGGTGGCTAACTTTTTGGACACTTGGAATTTTTATTATCAGGAGAGACCCATTGCTTTCCGAAAAGGTAATCCAGTTCGAGTCAGGAAATGTGACCTGTACCTTTTTCTGTGCAGAGAAAAAGGATTGTTGCACATCAGATTCATCACTAGGAATATTTAAAACATTTTATTGCAATAATAAGCGAGTCTACGCCCTGTGCAGCAGAGGAATCATCTAACTCAGCATTTGATTCCAGCTCCCCCCTCTCTTCCACCTCCGGTACCTCCTCGTCGGATTAAGAGAGGATATCGGGTAACCCCCTTTTTTGGGGTAAGGGATTAGAGAGGAGAAACACGTCTGCTATCTGCCCTGTCCTTTGTCAGAGCAGCCATAGACTGTTGTAACTGCTGCCTTTCTTGTCTTGCAGTAGTTAACTCATTAGACATGTCAGCCATCATAGTTTTAATTGAACTGAGCCAAGGAGGCTCTTGCAATTCACCCCCAGAAGCCCCACTAGTTTGTGTGGGCTGACTGCATTGTTCACACATGAGGGAATCTGCAGGAGAGGGGGAAAACCTGGTGTGACATACAGGACACACAACTTTTTTCACCATGCTGACAGAAGATATTTACACACACACACACACACACACACACACACACACACACACACACACGGTACAAGCAAGCCTGCCCAGCCTAGTATGTGTGGAGATACACAGAGATGAAGAACCAGCACACAACCGGATACTAACAATTGAATTGCTAGGAAAAGGCAATTGTGTGTGAGGAGCCGAATATAAGGTTCCCACAGCGGGCTCTCCCCCTTAACTACACCCCTGTGCCAGTGTCTGGCCGTGTAGTATCCTTTGGAGGAGCTGGCAGTCCTGCAGCAGCGCTGTGAGTGCAGGAAATGGCGCCAGGAAGCTGCTGGTCCTGCTCTGATGAAGCTCCGCACCCCGCAATGGCTCTGGGCTAACTGTTATTTATACTGGCAGAAGTCCCCAAATAGTGTAAAAATGCAAGTACATGTACCCTATTCCACTATCGCTGGCCAGTCTGTGCGGGAGGGCTATGGGATCACCCCAAGGGAAGTCTGTATGCCCGCCCCGCGATCGCACTGCACAATGAAACGGGGTCCCCGCAATCGGGGACCCCAGATATCACTCACCACTCTGACGACCGTTAGGCTCTGTACTGGGGGGGTGCGGTGTGCTGTGTGTGCGCGCGAGAGCGCAATGCCTGCGGTACACGAACCCTCAGGAACGTTGTCCTGTCAGCGAGATCCGTCTCAGGACCTCCAGGAGGTGGAGGTTTGTGTGTCCCCCGTCCTCCCCAGTGTCCCTCGGTGCAGGTAAGCTGTTGCCCAACAGCTTACCTGAACACAACAAACGGAAATTAAACTCTCTGGAGCCCTAGAGTGTGCATCCTCTCCTGAGGGCACATTAGGGGAGGAGCCAGCACAACCTGTTGAAGAAACTTAAAGTGCACCGGCTCCTTTGGACACCATCTATACCCCATCGTAATTCAGTGTTCCCAGTATCCCTTATGGATGATAGAGAAAAGGCTGGCATAAGCCAGAGCAAACAGTAAAGCTGCAGTGAAAAACAGGTATGTAAAAGGGGCAGTAGTAAGGAAAAATGTAACGCTGCCAATGTAAACTGAGATCCAAAAGACTAAAAGCAGAACAAAGAGCAACTGAATCCCAATAACTCCAGGAACAAACGCTGAATGCCTGGAAGGACATGTTTTGAGAAGACCAACCGTACGAATCTTCACCTCCAGGGAGAACAGACACAGACCTGCTGCTAACCAAGATGGAGAAGTGGAAAAGTTGTCGCCAACTGCCGAACTACAGGTAGCCGATAGTAGTCACCCCAGGTGACATGCCTCCCAACATCGGAGGATGCCTGGACGGAATTGGTAGGTGAACTCAGACACTGTAGTGTAACCACCACAAAATACTGGAGTTCAGTGATTGTGAAAAGAACTCCAGTGCGTCACATAAAAGGAGAGACCCAAAATGATAATCCCCAAAAGTACCCCACGTCCCATCACCACACATTAAACAGCCAAGTTGGCAAAAGTAGATGTAAGAAAATCCCATAGGACTCTGTTAAAAACAGCCCGAACGCAGATGCAATATCCCAGGTACGCCCGTGACAAGGATCAGAAGACCCGTAGACTCAAATCTGCAAGGTCAGTCAGGAGAACAACAAGGGAACAACCGTATGTCTTTTACCCTAAATGAGTAAGCTTGGAAAGAGGAGAAAAGTCAGGCATTGCCAAAGCGAACTGACAAGGTTTCCACAGTCAGAGCCCCTGGACATCAGGTGCTGAAGAGTAGATAAAAAAGTGGAGGACCCCCCGATCCTAAACGGTTAGAAATGATGGTGGAGAACCCACTGTAATGTAATGCAGTTCTGTTGGCTGCGAAAACTACTGCCGAGCAGTAGATCCGTGTGAAAAAACAAAACAAAAAGGTGCTAGAACACAATATTTTGTTTTGATTTTTTTGTACTCCCTATTCCGAAAAAATATGCTACAGTAGTGGTGTAGTCAGATCGGACTGAAGAGGTCCACTCAAAAAAAAAAAAGAAGAAAAGAAAAGAATCGGTCTCACCCAAATCCTATCAAGCAATTCTAGGCCCAGGACATCACTGAGCTAGATGAAATCTGGAGGGGATTCCTTGACCAGTCTGGATTGACAGATTGTGCCGTATAACCAGCACCTGGAGAAAATTCTCCACTGAGGAGATCGGACCAAGCAGCAGAGTAGGAAATCCAGTCCCTGCGAAAAGGGGATCCCAAAGGGGAACCCCCCCTGAATTGAAGTCATACAGGAAGGCCCAATTGAGAAGTAGAGAGACCATCTGAGCCGAAGGACCCAGAAAACCAAATCCCTTGTGCAGAACGGGATTATCCATTTGAAGCCACACACTCAGAACTGAAATTTCTGGGTAGTTCTGGGACTAGAGGAAAACATCCCTCATGATGTGCTAACAGAAGCAGTAATCTAATCACTCTCCAAAAGCGGTATAGAGGAAAAGGTCAACAAGATAAAGGATGAAAAGTGCAACTCGAGTCCACAGATGGGCATAGTCTGTGACCAAGTAGATCGCCCCATGAGCCATGAGATGTCAAAGGAAAATATTTGCAAACTGGAAGAGGACAAGAGGACTACGAACCTTAGTTAGTTACTGAAGCTGAATCTTCCAGAAGGGAACAAGGAGGAAAGAGTCCAAGTCTATAGTGATACCAGGAACTCCCCCTACACAGAGTCTGTAATTGGATGTGAAACATCATATCCATAGGAAACTGTGACCTTAACACAGCGCCTTAGGTTGATTGGTGTTCCTGATAGATTTACGTAACACCGATATGTTATCTGAAGGCTTGGCGTTTGGAATAGTGCCATAAGAACCAGGACCTTTGACGCCAACCGACTGTAATGGCGGTGCTGAGAAAAGCCAGGTATAAAAACTTTGACTACACTTTATATCTTAAAAATAATGAGATCTACAACTCATGTTTGTGGTAGCCGTGGAAAGGAATACTACCATACTGTAGATTTCCATCCATAATAAAAGAAGAGAACTGTGAACCCTCAATGGAAGGTAGAACTCTGACAGAGGGTCCTGTCAACGGCTTTCATTCTCCCTAGTCTGTAAGAAGAGGAGGTACCCGTATACATAAATTTAATGATCTATACAGATACATAATACATATATTCTATATAAGTGGAAGGCAATAGCAGGAAGGAGAATGACACAGTGTCAGTTACTCCTTTCCCGATACTCCCCAACATTACCAGCAAACCAGTCGGAGCAAGAATAAGCAGCTCCTTACGGTCTCCGAGCTGCATTCAGTTGGCAGCCCCGTTTGAAGGGGACGCTCAAAATACAGCAGGTTCTTGCCTTAAACTTCCTGCTGTTACGCGTGGGAGCAAAACGTCAAGCCCTGGAGGGGTATTAGTGAACCAGATCTGCTTCTCAGACGCCTAGTAGTGGTCTGTAAGTAAACCCAGTGGACTACAGGCTGCACTGAACAGACTCACTATCTTACAAAAACGAGGACATAAGGGGAGAGATGGAACATACCTTGAGCTGTCTTCTATACAAACTCACATCTAATCAGGTACTGATGAGCCTCAAACACGTCCCTGGTCACTGTGGGGAAATTAGACTACATAATTGCACTGGTTCTGGAGGTACTGTAATACCAGTCAGTGTGAAGTGGACCAAGCATGTTCTGCTTCCAATCCATGTAACATAAGGCCTCTAGAGAGGGGTCGTATCAGATATTAGACTGATAAGAACAGATACTACACTTATCTTAGACAAGGCCGAAAAGTGATAGACACTGGTCGTTAATATATGTGCAGTAATTTAAACACTGTACCACAATGGCAGTAGATGCTACAAGATCAAAACTGGAATCCTATACAGGTTGAGTATCCCATATCCAAAATGCTTGGGACCAGAGGTATTTTGGATATCCGATTTTTCCGTATTTTGGAATAAATGCATACCACAATGAGAAAACATGGCGATGGGACCCAAGTCTAATAGAGGGGGAGGAGCCAGTCACACACATTAAAAAATGTAGAGTGCCCGGCTCGACTGATCACCCCATCTATACCCCATGGTACAGGATTCCAGCGTCCCCTATGAATGAATGAATGAGAAATGCAGCTTTGTTGAGGTCTGCAGTGTGCTGCCTGTTGACATCACTAAAGGAGACACCGGAATATCCAGTCAGCGCCTATTTTTGGAGTCACTGGTTGAATAACCCGGGTAGGGCCTTAAACAGTGCACATCGACCCGGGTCAAACCCATGTATAACCCTGCTTTATTCCCGGGTTGAAATGCCAGGTTGCTTGAAACTGGGCTATTTCAAAGTGGCGCTTTCACACTCCACCTCAACCCAGGGTTATTTTGACGATGTGAAAGGGGTATAAGTGTGTGAGAAGTTTGAATTGGGATCTGAGGAGGAAGTAGAATTAGTGTAGGGCATGTAGAAGAAGGGAGGCAGATGTAGCGCGTTTGAAGAGGAAGATGCTCTTTTAGTAAACATACACCTATGGGGAATTTCACACACATTCTATATGCAGCTTGTGAAGCATGGGGCAGATGTATTAAGCCTGAAGAAGTGATAAAGCAGTGATAAGTGTAATGGTGCCCATACACTTGTGAGATAAATCGGTGCTAACCTTCGATTTCGATCGTATGCACATTTTAGGTACCTTGAGACGCGATGCGCGGGCACGCCGCTCGAATATCGCGTCTCAAGATATTATGTGCTGCACTTAATATCTCTCGCATCGCAGTGCGATCGCATGTGGTATTAAAACCACATGAGATATATCGCACTGCGATGTGCGATGGGCACCCGCCGGGAGCGGCCAGAGGCCGCTCCCACTCGGCGGTGACAAGCTGATCTATTGCATGATTGCATGGTAATCACTTTGGCAGGTCAGGTGCGATTTCATCGCACCTGAACTGCTGGTACGATGCAACACGATGTTGCGTTGCGGGGCATCGCACAAGTGTATGGGCAGCATAACGGGATAACGCACCAACCAATCAGCTCCAATATGTAAATTGACAGTTAGAAGCTGACTGGCTGGTGCGTTATCACCTTGCACTAATCACTGCTTTATCACTTCTCCAGGCTTAATACATCTGCCCCCATGTTTGTTATAAACACAAAGCGAACAGTCAATTACCTGTCAACTCCTCCTCCCGGTGAACACTGCGCTGCACAGAGAAACTGGTTTTTGCTGCCAACTTTCCTCCAAGGACAGACTCATGGGACACTGCTTTCTTGTTTAGGATTTCTGAAAGGTTTGTAAAGGGTAGGGAAAAAAAACAAAAAACAAATTAAAGAAAACATCTTCGCATGCATCATGCCTGTAACTATAATTCAATGTACAAATATTATTCAACCATATTTTGTTTACAGTATTTTGTGGCACATGTGGCTATTACATGCATAAGAATTTTAATCTCAATACTTCACTATTTTCATGGTCAATTCACACCTTTACTATCTGTGGCTTCATCTCATCCTCCCAGCTGCTGCTATTACCACTGCCTTCCCTAATCTTGCCATGCTGTCAAAAGCAAAATTCTCTAACACATGAAAAGTATTGGGAATCTAATCAAGCAGCGCCTCTAGTCAGTCAGTATGGAGCGCTCTCATACTGGCCAACTAGATCCAAGACCACAGGTGTATGCCCAGCTTAGGACCCTTCGGGCTTCTATTTATGTTTTTACAGTTGTATAAGAGGGTTTAAAGGAGGGTGTCTCTATATGACACGGTCCTTTTCTAGCTGTATAGCCATGACAAATCAACACAACTTGCTATGTGTAGCTGGCTAGTGTTAAACATTACTATACACTATGGGGCCAACATTCGTGACGCAGGGAACCCCAAAAAATGATCCAGCAAAGGACCCCCCCCCTTCCCCTCCCCCAGGGCATCACACTAAAGGATAGTGATAGTGAAGTAATATAAGGTATAGGTGTGTGAAGGTCGATACTAAGTGTTCAAAGGTGAAGCTGTTCTGGCTGGGCTGTCTCAGGGCATCACCATTTAAATACACAGTCACTTTTATATCATGTTTGTTTATTATTCATGTATGTACATTTTTTTCACATATTCTTCACCTTTGAACACTTAGTAGCGACCTTCACACACCTATACCTTATATTACTTAACTATCACTATCCTTTACTGTGATGCCCTGGGGGGGGGGGGGGGGGGGGGGGGGGTCCTTTGCTGGATCATGTTTTGGTTTGGGGCTCACTGCATCCCAGATGTTGGCCCCATAGTGTTAGGGACCTGCTCGACAAGAGATGACCTGGACGATTGGTGGGCAGGCCGATATCATTGGCCAACGATATACCAACAACCTCTTATGATAGATTATATTTTATAATATTGAAACATAATGATCGCATAGTGCATCTGCACCCCTTTGTCTGTGTATACTACTTTATTCTCAGAAGCATAGCACCTTTCATTACTGGAGGGTGTGCAATTTAGAGCCGTTTCCCCTACAATTCTGGCCCAAAAAGAAATTTGCATGTATATTGAAGTGCTTTCAGGGCATTCTTAGCGCCAGTCTGCCTTCCAGGAACAAAGCCAAACAATACAGCGTGCTGATACAGAAGCAGCCGAAGCCTTAGAGGACAGTAGAGCAGTATCCCCAAAATAATAGGCGTTGGCAATCAATCAGTGACACTTGTCAAATGGTAGCTTCAGATGTGAAGCTGTTTTCAAGGGAATCTGCCCAGTTTTCAATGGCTTTAGCCACCCAGGCCGTAGCAGGTCTGGCTGTGGCACCTGTAAGTGAATACAAGATTTAAGACGCGCGTCCAATTGTCTATCCAGAAAGTTCTTAAGGGAAGACGCTGTTGGAATAGGAAGAGTGGAACGTTGAATTAAACGTGTCACATGACCATCCACAGTAGGTGGGTTTTCCCATTTTGTACAATCAGAGGTGGGTAACGAATAAAAGGAGCTCAGCCTTTTTGGAATTGTAAACGTCTTGCTAGGAGTTTTCCATGCCTCATTCATGGCCTCAGAGAAATTATCTGAGTGTGGAAACTTAGGGGGTAATTCAGAGTTGATCGCAGCAGCAAATTTGTTAGCAGTTGGGCAAAACCATGTGCACTGCAGGGGGACAGATATAACATGTGCAGAGAGAGTTAGATTTGGGTGGGGTGTGGTCAAACTAAAATCTAAATTGCAGTGTAGAAATAAAGCAGCCAGTATATACCCTGCACAGAAACAAAATAACCCACCCAAATCTAACTCCCTCTGCACATATTATATCTGCCCCACCTGCAGTGCACATGGTTTTTCCCAACTGCTAACAAATTTGCTGCTGCTTTACCTCTGAATTACCACCTTCTGTCGTTTACACAGAGGATCCTTAGATTTTGGGTCCGGTTCAGTATCTTCTAGCTGTATCGAAGATTTAATCGCCCTAACTGAAGCAGCCCCATTAGATTCGGATTGCACCTCTTCCTCCCCAGAGGGGGAATCTGCATCAGACACCACGGCCTGACTCCTGAAAATACGAGTGGCATAGACCGTGAGGATGGCACAGCACGCTTAGTGGCAGTAGGTGTAGGTGTGGCCCTGTAATATATTCTGAAATGCACTCGATGAAGCCCAAATTGACCCTACACACTGGGGCGACTTTAATGAAGGACAGAATTACCATGTTCTGTCGTTCATTAACATAACACGGGACACTATCGATGGACGCTTGATTTGATGTGCAGCACATCAAACCAAGCGTCTGTAGCATGCGACTGCTGGAGATCGTAATCCTGTGTACACTGAGCGATGTAAGCAATTACATTTTGGAGCGACATTGCTCCAGTATGTACCCAGCTTTGGAGAATAAGTCCAACCAGGGAGGAGGGATGGGTGAAGCGGATATAGGCTTTAATGGCTGTGGGAGACCCATAGGGGGAGCCACAGATGGGGTTGCAATATGGTCAGCAATTTTAGCCAGCATGTTCGAGAAAGAGGCCCATGGAGGCTCTTGTGCTGGAGCTGATGGGCCCAGGGGTACAAAACAAGCAGAGCACAGACCATCCTGTAATAAATCCTGAGGAATAACCTCTTTTACAGGTCCTACATAATACAAGAGTAGGTGCTCCAGTCTGTTTAGCTAGCTTGCCTTTGTTAGGCATAACTGCAAGGAGTATACACACACAATATGGTATTGTGCAGCGTGCAACTGAAATTAGTATGTGACAATGAATGGGCCTAATTCAGACCTAATTGTAGCAACCAGGTGCACAGCAGGGGGAAGGGGGGGGGGGGGGGGATATAACATGTGCAGAGAGAGGTAGATTTGGGTGGGTTATTTTGTTTCTGTGCAGGGTAAATACTGGCTGCTTTATTTTTACACTGCAATTTAGATTTCAGTTTGAATACACCCCACCCAAATTAACTCTCTGCACATGTTATATCTGCCCACGCTGCAGTGCACATGTTTTTGCCCATCTGCTAACAAAGTTGCTGCTAGGATCAGGTCTGAATTAGGCCCACAACTATAATAAATTGCAATGTGTGGCAGAGTAAACCCTATACACACACCAGTATTAAAGGGTTTCTGTAACAAGGAAAGTACATGGAAAGCAATATAATGTACAGAGAGAGAAGTACAGACAACAGAACTAGCATAAAAGTCACATACAATGCAGAAATACAATTTAACTGCAATGGGCACTGATATCAACTACTCAGCTATTAGCTTATAGCTGGTAGTATGCAGCACTGTGCATAACCTGACTCCAAGGAGAGTTATACAGGGAGACCAAATCCAGCATTCCAGAGACTTGCAGAGCTCTTGAAATGGCTGTCCAGTGTCTCTGTGAGGAGGTAGGGTGAGGGAGCAGCAGCCTCGGACGGGAAGACCTCAGCAGAATGGCGCCCTGGGCCGGGGGAGGAGTTGCTGGAGAAGCACTGACCTCCCACTGCTGACATCCACTACCGGTTCCCTGACATGTAATTGAGTCCCCAGCGCCAGTAATATCAAGCCCTGGTGGTCTAGCAGAGCCCAAGGTTACACAATGGTCTGAAACCACGTCAGCGCCGCCTGTCCCTCTCCCAGTACCAGCGGCATAGGACTGCTACAATCGCCTTACCTGCCCCCCATGATTCTAGGTGCACTCCGGGGTATCCCTGTGTGACTCTGCTAGCTTAAGATGTCAGGGTCCCGCTAAAATCACAGCCATGGCTGGTGTTGCGGCACTGGTGGGGGACGATGGAGCATCAGAGCTGGTGTCCGCTGGACTGCCAAGCGCTCATGTAAAGAAAGTAACACAGTAAACAAAGAGTTTTCAAAGCATGGGCTGCATGATGCAGCCCCACTGTTCACCAGTGACCAGCTCCTGCTGGCACCAAACAAAAACTGAAGAGAGTCTGAGCAGTGGGTGGGGTATGAGGGGAGAGGTACTCAGTGCATCCTGGGATGTTCAAAAGATTTGCTGTTCGGTACATGATCCTGGTCTCCACCAAGAACACCCAAAGGTTAACACTGTGGAGACCGTGGACCCTGAAGAAATATTTGTTGTCCTAAAGTAAAAGCTATGGGTGGACAGTGAGGAAAGAGGACAAGAGGGCTCTTAGAAAAAGAGCTTTATAAGATCCCATTTGCCGCTTTCCCAAAGTTTCAGCAACTGAGCGATTGTTGTTACAACAGTTAATTACTGTCCAGAATCCATTTTAGCTTATTAATAAATAAGGCGCTCACAGCCTCTTGGATCAAATACTTTTAAGCACTAACCTCTCACTGCCATGGATCTGTGCAAAATTGGCACTGCAGAAGGCCACACCATTTTATGTATTTTTGCACTGCCTCAACTGGGGCATATTCCCCGAATCCGGTATAATACTGGTAAACCTGGGATGCAGAGAATTCCTACCCTAAACTAACTCGAATACCCTAATACAAACCACTAAACTAACCCGAATATCCTAACATATACCGGCAAACTAACTCAAATACCCTAACCCTGAAGGGCAGACTGGATGGGTCACATGGCTCTTATCTGTCGTCAAACTCTATGTTAGTGTGTATAAACACATCATGCAGAAAACACCAGTAATCACATCACTTCCTACATATCAATAAGGGAAGAGTCATTTCAGAACACATCTACATTGTAACGTAAAATGTTCACTTTAAATTAGAATACTCCTTAATAATTATATACACACTTGGAGATACTGTTTTTTCCTCCGATCCTTGGCTCCTAAGTTTCTTCAGTGTGTTGACTGCCACATTTAGATAAATATTACGACTGCTGCTACGGCTGTAGACCACTTTTTCCTCTTCAAGAGCCTGCAAATAAAGACATTATATGACCTGGCCAAAAATTAGTGTACCCCCTCCCCCTTAAACAGACAATGCAACTTACTTTATCAAACGCTTCCTGTTGTGACAGACAAAATTTCAAGCATTCATCAATAAAGAGGTTCAGGTAACGTTGCCTAACTGTAGTTGGCACTTTTGCACCAAATTCATTGGGGATGACCGGCCTCTTCAAAGCAGCACTCTGTAATAAGCAGCACAAAGTAATAAGATGAAGATTAAGAGTTACTTGCTTTTAAATGGTGTAGTTTAATTTTGTAAGCCAGTGGTGATTAAAAATGCAACTAGAATACAGCATGTAAAAGAGTGTAAAATCAGAAGACACAATCCAGGCGAACAACCTCCTCCTTATTGGGTTCCGGCTGACTCGCCGACATGAAGAATACAGACCGCGAAAAGACCGACAACAGAAGACAGAAAGACACTAGTTAGACAGTAGTGAGAGACCGACAGTTAAAAGTCAGACAAAGTTAAAATAAAGACAAAGGAAAACCCGACAAGACCAACAGTCCGACAGAACAAAGACCGACAGTTCATAAGTCAGACAACAGTCTCATCGACCACCCCTAAACCGACATCGCATAAATCGACAACACAACAGACCGACAAGTCCTTCATCAGACAAGATTTATACCGAAACACAACAGACAGACAGTATATATGCAGACACACAAAAGACCGACAAAACACAAGTCAGACGTGCATTTGACCGACATGACAAAAACCCGACAGTGCATACATAGACAGTAAAAAAGACCGACAATTAATCAAACAGACCTCGATAATATCGACAAGTAAAAGACCGACAGTGTATGCATAGACAGGCAAATGATCGACAAATCATAAAACAGACAGCAATAATACCGACACATAAAAGACCGACATCATATACCTAGACAATACATACAACGGCACCATGCCGTCTAACATCAGACGCGCCTACGCTAACAGCGTTACCCCCGGCGCTACCCTCATCCGTGGAACTACAGGTCCCAGCCACACCTGTCAGCCTTACAGCTACCAAGCCCAAACTATACAGGCCAAAGTCATGAGTGCAAGGCCAAACCCCCCACCCTTCCCCGCAAAGCACCCCATCCCCACAGTCACCCCTCTTCCGTCCGTCCCTCCGCGATTTCTGGGCGTCCTGTCCTGGACGCCTCCATCGTCACCCCAGCAACGGCACCATGCCGTCTAACCTCAGACGCGCCTACGCTAACAGCGTTACCCCCGGCGCTACCCTCATCCGTGGAACTACAGGTCCCAGCCACACCTGTCAGCCTTACAGCTACCAAGCCCAAACCATACAGGCAATAGCTATTGAGAGCGTTGCATCCAGGTATGGTGGCGACGCCGTGACTGAGTGTACAGGGGTGGTTAGGAGAACTACAAGTCTCAGTTATGTGTAATATGATTTTTTGATAATGAATGTGTCGGTCTTATGTTTGTCGGTCTTGAGCTTATCTGACTTATGTCCTGTCAGACTTTAAAATGTCTACATATGTTTTGTCGGTCTTCGACAGTGTCTGTGTAATACGTATCTAATTGATAATTGTCGGGCTTTTTTAATGTCTGCATACACGCTGTCGATCTTTGAGAGGTCTGTTTACTTTCATTGTCTAAGTTATCTATGTCGAGGTATGATTAATGTCGAACAATAGTTTGTCGGTAAAACTAAATTGTCTGACAATCACTGTCGGACTAATCTTTGTCGGGAAAAATAGATTCGAACCGCTATACCACACCCCTCCTTATTGGCACATTTTAAAAAAGACAAAAAAAAAAAAAAGCTTGTGGTGGAAAGAAATTTTGTAATCAATCAATCTCAGGATGGCGGAACTCCAGTCTATTCGTTAACCAATGTCCATGAGAAGGATGATTAACACGTTTATATTATGTTCGTATTAGGAATGGGTTGAGTGTGGGGCCCCATGGGTTGGTGTGGCAAGGCTGCTTCGGACATCATGTATCCCTTAATCTAACTTTTCAGCACCTAAATTGCTTTATCACCCTACTTAATACTTCTCACATATGTAACACTTTTAGCACTGTACTACTTATTAATGTCCAAGGGATTACTGAGGAGGACTAGTGTGCCTGGAGGTGGGGCCCCCTTAGTTGTGTGGCCGTGGGTTGGATTGCCTGGGGGGGGGGGGGGAATTGGGTGGAAGCTGCTCAGTAATGTGGTGTGGCAGCAGGGGGGAGGGGTTCAGAGTTCAGTTTTTGTTTGTTTGAGGGGGTGGGGGGGAGTGACAGCAGTGGTCTGGCTCCTACACTGTCATCCAGGTTCCTTGATTTTAGAAAAAAATTGTCAAACCCTTTGTTATTGTATATACCGTTTATACAAATAAGCCATACCTGCAGAGACGGGACATGTGCCCGTCGTTTATGCACAGTCGCAGAAGTTGTTTTTGATGTCATACCAGACAGTGTCCGCAATTTTAGAGAAAGGGATGAGCCATTGCATGTTGCAGTACTACCACCGGACTTTGGATTCTTCGCCTCTGTGTGAAATATTGGGTTGCTGTTATAAGCAAACATCTGGAAGCCTGCTACCCAATCATTTTACAGAGTTAAACAATGCTCATTTAAATAATGGAGCATAATACATAAACATTAGCATAGATGGACCTCCCCAACACCAAAAAAAATTAATAAAGAGTGTGCTGCAACTGCAAATTTACAGTATATGGGGTACACACCCAACCAATGCAACAGTCATCTGTACACAGGCAGATACGCACGATTGATCGAAACAAAATATCACATTTGCTGCGCAGCACAGTTGACGCAATATATCTGAACGATGATGTTCAGATATACTGTGTGTAAACATTTTACATATGGAATGAATGATATATCGTTTTGTCAACCCTATGAACAATATAATGTCCAATGTGTTGTGTACCCAGCAGAACACTTACTGTTGTAGCTACTCTCTGGTAACTAGAAGTTGCAGCACTTTCTGTCCACAGAAATTGGCAAATCAGCTTTTAGAAAAGTCCCTCACTATCTACACTAGATTCACTTCCATCATCATCCACATCATGAAGTTATATATACATGGTGTCTATAATTAAAATTCACCTGTCCAAGCAGTGTACAGCAAAAACTACATATCAGAATTGGCCAAATTTTCAGTATGTCATGGGAAGGAAATTCAAAGCAAAATGTTGACCTTTTCCAAAATCCTAAATCTCAAGCAATATAAAAAGATCTCGGAAAGGGTGCGCAATGAAAAATAGGGTGCAGCTTAAAACCGTGCAAAACAGTATACATCAAAACATACTCGAAATAACAGTACATGAGAAAATTATAGCACAGTAGGAACAGCACTAACCTAAATAACCAATTTACTTCTGGCAACACCAAATGTGAGATTTTAACATACACATGCAAAAAAGTGAATCACCATTGAAATAATAAGATTTTAAACCTACCGGTAAATCTTTTTCTCCTAGTCCGTAGAGGATACTGGGGACTCCGTAAGGACCATGGGGTATAGACGGGCTCCGCAGGAGACATGGGCATTATAAAGAACTTTAGAATGGGTGTGCACTGGCTCCTCCCTCTATGCCCCTCCTCCAGACCTCAGTTAGAGAACTGTGCCCAGAGGAGACGGACAGTACGAGGAAAGGATTTTGGTAATCCAAGGGCAAGATTCATACCAGCCCACACCATCCACACCGTATAGCATGGAATATACGCAACAAGTTAACAGTATGCAACAAAACAGTATCAGGCAAAGACTGAATTCAACTGTAACATAACCCTTATGTAAAGCAATAACTATATATACAAGCCTTGCAGAAAGTAGTTCGCACTGGGACGGCGCCCAGCATCCTCTACGGACTAGGAGAAAAAGATTTACCGGTAGGTTTAAAATCTTATTTTCTCTTACGTCCTAGAGGATGCTGGGGACTCCGTAAGGACCATGGGGTTTATACCAAAGCTCCAGACCGGGCGGGAGAGTGCGGACGACTCTGCAGCACCGACTGAGCAAACGCAAGGTCCTCATCAGCCAGGGTATCAAACTTCTAGAACTTTGCAAAAGTGTTTGAACCCGACCAGGTAGCTGCTCGGCAAAGCTGTAAAGCCGAGACGCCTCGGGCAGCCGCCCAAGAAGAGCCCATCTTCCTAGTGGAATGGGCCTTTACCGAATTTGGTAACGACAATCCTGCCGTAGAATGAGCTTGCTGAATCGTGTTACAGATCCAGCGAGCAATAGTCTGCTTCGAAGCAGAAGCGCCAACTTTGTTGGCTGCATACAGGACAAACAGTGCTTCTGTTTTCCTAACCCGAGCCGTCCTGGCTACATAGATTTTTAAGGCCCTGACTACATCCAGGGACTTGGAGTCCTCCAAGTCACCCGTAGCCACAGGCACCACAATAGGTTGGTTCATATGAAACGATGAAACCACTTTGGGCAAAAATTGAGGACGAGTCCTCAACTCCGCTCTATCCATATGGAAAATCAGATAGGGGCTCTTGTGAGACAAGGCCGCCAATTCGGACACCCGCCTCGCAGATGCCAAGGCCAACAACATGACCACCTTCCAAGTGAGAAACTTTAATTCAACCGTCTGAAGCGATTCAAACCAGTGAGAGTTTAGGAACCGTAATACCACGTTAAGGTCCCATGGTGCCACTGGGGGCACAAAAGGAGGCTGGATGTGCAGCACTCCCTTTACAAAAGTCTGGACTTCTGGGAGAGAAGCCAATTCCTTCTGAAAGAATATAGATAGGGCCGAAATCTGTACCTTAATGGAGCTTAACTTCAGGCCCATATCCACTCCTGTCTGTAGAAAGTGGAGAAAACGGCCCAGATGGAAATCCTCCGTAGGAGCATTTTTGGATTCACACCTAGAAACATACTTCCTCCAGATACGGTGATAATGTTTCGCCGTCACCTCCTTCCTAGCCTTTATCAGCGTAGGGATGACTTCATCCGGAATACCTTTCCCAGCTAGGATTCGGTGTTCAACCGCCATGCCGTCAAACGTAACCGCGGTAAGTCTTGGAACACGCAGGACCCCTGCTGTAACAGGTCCTCCCTGAGAGGAAGCGGCCACAGATCTTCTGTGAGCATTTCCTGAAGATCTGAGTACCAGGACCTTCGAGGCCAATCTGGGCGTCCACCGCTACTGCCTGAGGGTCCCTTGACCTGGCACAATACCTCCGAAGCTTCTTGTTGAGGCGTGACGCCATCATGTCTATTTGAGGAATTCCCCAAAGACTTGTTATCTCTGCAAAAACTTCTTGATGAAGTCCACACTCTCCTGGATGGAGATCGTGTCTGCTGAGGAAGTCTGCTTCCCAGTTGTCCACTCCCGGAATGAATACCGCTGACAGAGCGCTTACGTGATTT
Organism: Pseudophryne corroboree; assembly: GCF_028390025.1. Classification (NCBI taxonomy): domain Eukaryota; kingdom Metazoa; phylum Chordata; class Amphibia; order Anura; family Myobatrachidae; genus Pseudophryne; species Pseudophryne corroboree. Next base: position 698,318,373 of record NC_086444.1, on the reverse strand, counting down.
TCTGCGCAGAATCCTGGTGGCTTCCGCCATTGCCACTCTGCTCCTTGTCCCGGCTTGGCGGTTTACATGAGCCACTGCTGTGACTTTGTCTGATTGACCCAGAACCGGTAGGTCGCGAAGAAGATTCTCCGCTTGTCGTAGGCCATTGTATATGGCCCTCAATTCCAGTACGTTGATGTGTAGACAATCCTCCTGGCTTGACCATAGTCCCTGAAAATTTCTTCCTTGTGTGACTGCTCCCCATCCTCGGAGGCTCGCGTCCGTGGTTATCAGAACCCAGTCTTGAATGCCGAACCTGCGACCCTCTAGAAGGTGAGCACTCTGCAGCCACCACAGGAGAGACTCCCTGGCCCTGGTGGACAGGCTAATCTTCTGATGTATTTGTAGATGGGACCCGGACCACTTGTCCAGAAGGTCCCACTGAAATGTCCTCGCATGAAACCTGCCGGAGGGGATGGCCTCGTAGGCTGCCACCATTTTCCCCAGAACTCGAGTGCATTGATGAACAGACACTCTTTTTGGTTTTAGCAGGTCTCTGACCATGTTCTGGAGGTCCTGGGCTTTTTCCATTGGGAGAAAAACCCTCTTCTGTTCCGTGTCCAGAATCATGCCTAGGAATGATAGTCGAGTCGTTGGAATCAACTGTGACTTTGGTAGATTTAGAATCCAACCGTGCTGTTGTAGCACTCTCAGGGAGAGCGATACGCTCTTCAGCAATTGATCTCTCGATCTCGCTTTTATCAGGAGATCGTCCAAGTCATGGATAATTGCGACTCCCTGCCTGCGTAGGAGCACCATCATCTCCGCCATCACCTTGGTGAAAATCCTCGGGGCCGTGGAAAGCCCAAACGGCAACGTCTGAAACTGGTAATGACAGTCCTGTACAGCGAATCTCAGGTACTCCTGATGAGGAGGATATATGGGGACATGAAGGTATGCATCCTTTATGTCTAGTGACACCATAAAATCCCCCCCTTCTAGGCTGGAGATCACTGCCCGGAGCGATTCCATCTTGAATTTCAACTTTTTCAAGTACAGGTTTAGGGATTTTAGATTTAAAATGGGTCTGACCGAGCCATCCGGCTTCGGGACCATGAACAGGGTTGAATAGTACCCTTTCCCCTGTTGGACTAGGGGAACCTTGATAATCACCTGCTGTTGACACAGCTTTTGAATTGCAGCTAACACTACTGCCATCTCTGGGGGAGAAGCTGGCAAGGCAGACTTGAAAAATCGTCAAAGGGGCACCTCTTCGAATTCCAGTTTGTAGCCTTGGGATACAATTTCCATCGCCCAAGGATCCACGTCTGACAGAACCCAGACCTGGCTGAAGAGTCGAAGACGTGCCCCCACCAGTGCGGACTCCCTCAGTGGAGCCCCAGCGTCATGCAGTGGATTTAGTAGAAGCCAGGGAGGACTTCTGTTCCTGGGAACTAGCCGAAGCAGGCGTTCTTTTCCCTCTACCCTTACCTCTGGCGAGGAAGGATGAGCCCCGACCTCTTCTGGACTTATGCGACCGAAAGGAATGCATCTGATATTGCAGAGTTTTCTTTTGCTGCGGGGGAACAAAAGGCAAAAAGGTAGATTTACCCGCGGTAGCTGTGGAAACCAGGTCCGCGAGACCTTCCCCGAATAAAACTTCACCTTTGTAAGGTAAAACCTCCATATGCTTCTTTGAGTCGGCATCACCCGTCCATTGGCGTGTCCACAGGGCTCGCCTAGCCGAAATCGCCATAGCGTTGGCTCTCGAACCTAGCAGCCCAACGTCTCTCTGAGCGTCTCTCATATATAAGACTTCGTCTTTAATGTGACCTAAGGTCAATAAAATGGTATCCCTATCTAGGGTATCAATGTCAGCTGACAAGGTATCTGTCCAAGCTGCAACTGCGCTACATACCCATGCCGATGCTATTGCCGGTCTGAGTAAAGCACCCGTATGCATATAAATAGATTTTAAGGTAGTTTCCTGTCTGCGATCAGCAGGATCCTTGAGGGCTGCCGTGTCAGGAGACGGTAGCGCCACCTTCTTGGACAAGCGCGTTAAAGCCTTGTCCACCCTGGGCGAGGATTCCCACCGTACCCTGTCCTGTGCAGGCAAAGGATACACCATAAGAATCCTCTTAGGAATCTGCAGTTTTTTGTCTGGAGTTTCCCAAGCTTTTTCAAATAACTCGTTCAGCTCATGAGATGGGGGAAAGGTTACCTCAGGTTTCTTTTCCTTTTACATGCGCACCCTCGTGTCAGGGACAGAGGGGTCATCTGTGATATGCAAAACATCTTTTATTGCAATAATCATATAAAATGAATACTTTTGGCCACCCTTGGGTGTAACCTCGCATCATCATAGTCGACACTGGAGTCAGAATCCGTGTCGGTATCAGTGTCTGCTATTTGGGATAGAGAACGTTTTTGAGACCCTGAAGGGCCCTGTGACACAGTCAAAGCCATGGATTGACTCCCTGCTTTTTCCCTGGACTCTGCTTTGTCCATCCTCTTATGTACTAAGGTCACATTTGCATTTAAAACATTCCACATGTCCAACCAATCAGGTGTCGGCGTTGCCGACGGAGACACCACAATCATCTGCTCCACCTCCTCCTTAGATGAGCCTTCCGCTTCAGACATGTCGACACACTCGTACTGACACCCCCACACACACAGGGATATATTTATATGGAGACAGTTCCCCAATAAGGCCCTTTGTATGCCAGCACACACCCAGCGCCAACTGACACTGGTAACAAATTCCCAGATAATATAGCGCTTTTATATATAATTACTGTGTAATACACTCACTGCGCCTTACAAGTGTCCCCCGCCCCGCCCCCCCCCCCCCCCCCCTCTTTTCAGCCCTGTGTCACCGTGTTCAGCAGGGGAGAGTCCGGGGAGCCAGCTTCTCTGGAGTACACTGTGGAGAAAATGGCGCTGGTTAGTGTTGTGGGACCAAGCTCCGCCCCCTCCAGCGGCGGGCTTCGGTCCCGCTCAATTTTGTATAACTGGCGGGGGATTCTTATAACTACTGCCTCCGCTGCCTATATATACTTATATGCCAGTCCTAGAGGTTTATATTGCTGCCCAGGGCGCCCCACCTGCGCCCTGCACCCATCAGTGCCTGCTCGTGTGTGTTGTGTGTGGGAGCAATGGCGCGCAGCGTTACCGCTGCGCGCTTACTTCAGGGAAGATCTGAAGTCTTCTGCCGCCTTTGAAGTCTTCTTTTCTTCTTATACTCACCCGGCTTCTATCTTCCGGCTCTGTGAGGACGGCGGCGCGACTCTGGGACGAACGGCGAGGGGAGACCTGCGTTCCGACTCCCTCTGGAGTGAATGGTGTCCAGTAGCCTAAGAAGCAGAGCCTATCACTTAAGTAGGTCTACTTCTCACCCCTCAGTCCCACGATGCAGGGAGCCTGTTGCCAGCAGTGCTCCATGAAAATAAAAAACCCAACAAAATTATTTTATCAGAGAAACTCAGGAGAGCTCCCTGTAATGCACCCAGTCTCCTCTGGGCACAGTTTCTCTAACTGAGGGCTGGAGGAGGGGCATAGAGGGAGGAGCCAGTGCACACCCATTCTAAAGTTCTTTATAGTGCCCATGTCTCCTGCGGAGCCCGTCTATACCCCATGGTCCTTACGGAGTCCCCAGCATCCTCTAGGACGTAAGAGAAATCCTTAGGATGCAAGTAGATGAATTTGTTCACTAATCCTTTCTTCCGTAGGTGGAGCAACCTTCTTTCTGATGTATTTTCCCTCCCTTATGCACTTATAACGGTATGGGATGCCACACAGAAGAAAGATAGCGCAGATTTCCTTTTTAAAAGCAGAAATTAATAACAGATGTGCACTTACAATTTGAAAGTAGATAAAATAAGAATTTACTTACCGATAATTCTATTTCTCGTAGTCCGTAGTGGATGCTGGGGACTCCGTCAGGACCATGGGGTTTAGCGGCTCCGCAGGAGACAGGGCACAATAATAAAAGCTTTAGGATCAGGTGGTGTGCACTGGCTCCTCCCCCTATGACCCTCCTCCAAGCCTCAGTTAGGATACTGTGCCCGGACGAGCGTGCATAATAAGGAAGGATATTGAATCCCGGGTAAGACTCATACCAGCCACACCAATCACACCGTACAACCTGTGATCTGAACCCAGTTAACAGTATGATAACAACGAAGGAGCCTCTGAAAAGATGGCTCACAACAAGAATAACCCGATTTTTGTAACAATAACTATGTACAAGTATTGCAGACAATCCGCACTTGGGATGGGCGCCCAGCATCCACTACGGACTACGAGAAATAGAATTATCGGTAAGTAAATTCTTATTTTCTCTAACGTCCTAAGTGGATGCTGGGGACTCCGTCAGGACCATGGGGATTATACCAAAGCTCCCAAACGGGCGGGAGAGTGCGGATGACTCTGCAGCACCGAATGAGAGAACTTCAGGTCCTCCTCAGTCAGGGTGTGCCCCTGACCAAGTAGCAGCTCGGCAAAGTTGTAAAGCCGAGACCCCTCGGGCAGCCGCCCAAGATGAGCCCACTTCCTTGTGGAATAGGCTTTTACTGATTTTGGCTGTGGCAAGCCTGCCACAGAATGTGCAAGCTGAATTGTACTACAAATCCAGCGAGCAATCGTCTGCTTATGCTTAGAAGCAGGAACACCCATCTTGTTGGGTGCATACAGGCTAAACAGCGAGTCAGATTTTCTGACTCCAGTCGTCCTGGAAACATATATTTTCAGGGCCCTGACAACGTCAAGTAACTTGGAGTCCTCCAAGTCCCTAGTAGCCGCAGGTACCACAATAGGTTGGTTCATGTGAAAAACAGAAAACACCTTAAGGAGAAATTGAGGACGAGTCCTCAATTCTGCCCTGTCAGAATGAAAAATTAAGTAAGGGCTTTTATATGATAAAGCCGCCCATTCTGACACACGCCTGGCTGAAGCCAGGGCTAATAGAATCTTCACCTTCCATGTGAAATATTTTAATTCCACAGTGGTGAGTGGATCAAACCAATGTGACTTTAGGAAACTCAAAACAACATTGAGATCCCAAGGTGCCACTGGGGGCACAAAAGGAGGCTGTATATGCAGTACCCCTTTTACAAACGTCTGAACTTCAGGCACTGAAGCCAGTTCTTCTGGTAGAAATTTGACAGGGTCGAAATTTGAACCTTAATGGACCCTAATTTTAGGCCCATAGACAGTCCTGTTTTCAGGAAATGTAGGAAACGACCCAGTTGGAATTCCTCTGTAGGGACCTTCTTGGCCTCACACCACGCAACATATTTTCGCCAAATGCGGTGAAAATGTTTTGCGGTTACATCCTTCCTGGCTTCGACCAGGGTAGAGATGACTTCATCTGGAATGCCCTTTCAGGATCCGGCGTTCAACTGCCATGCCGTCAAACGCAGCCGCGGTAAGTCTTGGAACAGACAAGGCCCCTGCTGGAGCAGGTCCTTTCTTAAAGGTAGAGGCCACGGTTCTTCCGTGAGCATCTCTTGAAGTTCCGGGTACCAAGTCCTTTTTGACCCATCCGGAACCACGAGTATGGTTCTTACTCATCTCCTTCTTATGATTCTCAGTACTTTTGGTATGAGATGCATAGGAGGGAACACATACCCTGACTGGTACACCCACAGTGTTACCAGAGCGTCCACCGCTGTTGCCTGAGGGTCCCTTGACCTGGCGCAATATTTGTCTAGTTTTTTGTTCAGGCGGGACGCCATCATGTCCACCTTTGGTTTTTCCCAACGGTTTACAATCATGTGGAAGACTTCCCGCTGAAGTCCCCACTCTCCCGGGTGGAGGTTATGCCTGCTGAGGAAGTTTGCTTCCCAGTTTTCCACTCCCGGAATTAACACTGCTGAGAGTGTTACCACATGATTTTTCGCCCAGCGAAGAATCCTTGCAGTTTCTGCCATTTCCCTCCTGCTTCATGTGCCGCCCTGTCTGTTTACGTGGGCGACTGCCGTGATGTTGTCCCACTGGATCAATACCGGCTGACCTTGAAGCAGAGGTCTTGCTAAGCTTAGAGCCTTGTAAATTGCCCTTAGCTCCAGTATATTTATGTGGAGAGAAGTCTCCAGACTTGATCACACTCCCTGGAAATTTTTTCCTTGTGTGACTGCTCCCCAGCCACTCAGGCTGGCATCCGTGGTCACCAGGACCCAGTCCTGAATGTCGAATCTGCGGCCCTTTCATAGATGAGCACTCTGCAGCCACCGCAGAAGAAAACACCCTTGTCCTTGGAGACAGGGTTATCCGCTGATGCATCTGAAGATGCGATCCGGACCATTTTCCCAGCAGATTCCACTGAAAGGTTCTTGCGTGAAATCTACCGAATGGGATCGCTTTGTAAGAAACCACCATTTTTCACAGGACCCTTGTGCAATGATGCACTGATACTTTTCCTGGTTTTAGGAGGTTCCTGACTAGCTCGGATAACTCCCTGGTCTTCTCCGGGAGAAAACATCCTTTTCTGGACTGTGTCCAGAATCATTCCTAGGAACATTAGACGTGTCGTCGGAAAAAGCTGCGATTTTGGAATATTTAGAATCCACTCGTGCTGTCGTAGAACTACTTGAGATAGTGCTACTCCGACCGCCAACTGTTCTCTGGACCTTGCCCTTATCAGGAAAGCGTCCATATTTCTTTTAGGAAGAATCATCATTTCGGCCATTACCATGGTAAAGACCCGGGGTGCCGTGGACAATCCAAACGGCAGCGTCTGAACTGATAGTGACAGTTCTGTACCACGAACCTGAGATACCCTTGGTGAGAAGGGCAAAATTTGGACATGTAGGTAAGCGTCCCTGATATCCAGTGACACCATATCGTCCTGGTTCGCTATCACTGCTCTGAGTGACTCCATCTTGATTTGAACCCTTGTATGTAATTGTTCAAATCCTTTAGATCTCACCGAGCCGTTTGGCTTCAGTACCACAATATAGTGTGGAATAATACCCCTTCCCTTGTTGTAGGAGGGGTACTTTGATTATCACCTGCTGGGAATACAGCCTGTGAATTTTTTTCCAATACTGCCTCCCTGTCGGAGGGAGACGTTGGTAAAGCAGACTTCAGGAACTTGTGAGGGGAAGACGTCTCGAATTTCCAATGTACACCTGAGATACTACGTGTAGGATCCAGGAGTCCACTTGCGAGTGAGCCCACTGCGTGCTGAGACTCTTGAGATGACCCCCCACCGCACCTGAGTCCGCTTGTATGGCCCCAGCGTCATGCTGCGGACTTGGCAGAAGCTGTGGAGGACTTCTGTTCCTGGGAATGGGCTGCCTGCTGCAGTCTTCTTCCCTTTCCTCTAACCCTGGGCAGATATGACTGGCCTTTTGCCCTCCTGCCTTTATGGGTACGAAAGGACTGAGACTGAAAAGACTGTGTCCTTTTCTGCTGAGATGTGACTTGGGGTAACAAAAGTGGATTTTCCAGCTGTTGCCATGGCCACCAGGTCCGATGGACCGCCCCTTTATACGGCAATACTTCCATGTGCCGTCTGGAATCTGCATCACCTGACCACTGTCGTGTCTATAAACATCGTCTGGCAGATATGGACATCACATCTACTCTTGATGCCAGAATGCAAATATCCCTCTGCGCATCTCGCATATATAGAAATGCATCCTTAAAATGCTCTATAGTCAATAAAATATTGTTCCTGTCAAGGGTATCAATATTTTCAGTCAGGAAATCCGACCAAGCCCCCCCAGCGCTGCACATCCAGGCTGAGGCGATTGCTGGTCGTAGTATAACACCAGTATGTGTGTATATACTTTTTAGGATATTTTTCAGCTTCCTATCAGCTGGCTCTTTGAGGGCGGCCGTATCTGGAGACGGTAACGCCACTTGTTTTTATAAGCGTGTGAGCGCCTTATCCACCCTAAGGTGTGTTTCCCAACTCGCCCTCACTTCTGGCGGGAAAGGGTATACCTCCAATAATTTTCTATCGGAGGAAACCCACGTATCATCACACACTTTAATTTATCTGATTCAGGAAAAACTACAAGTAGATTATTCCCACCCTACATAATACCCTTATTTGTGGTACTTGTAGTATCAGAAATATGTAACACCTCCTTCATTGCCCTTAACATGTAACGTGTGGCCCTAAAGGAAAATACGTTTGTTTCTTCACCGTCGACACTGAAGTCAGTGTCCGTGTCTGTGTCGACCAACTGAGGTAAATGGGCGTTTTTACAAGCCCCTGACGGTGTCTGAGACGCCTGGACAGGTACTAATTTGTTTGCCGGCCGTCTCATGTCGTCAACCGACCTTTGCATCGTGTTGACATTATCACGTAATTCCTAAATAAGCCATCCATTCCGGTGTCGACTCCCTAGAGAGTGACATCACCAATACAGGCAATTTGCTCCGCCTCCTCACTAACATCGTCCTCCTACATGTCGACACACACGTACCGACACACAGCACACACACAGGGAATGCTCTGATAGAGGACAGGACCCCACTAGCCCTTTGGGGAGACAGAGGGAGAGTTTGCCAGCACACACCAAAAACGCTATAATTATACAGGGACAACCCCTTATACAAGTGTTTTCCCTTATAGCATTTTCACATATGTAATCATATCGCCAAATAAGTGCCCCCCCTCTCTGTTTTAACCCTGTTTCTGTAGTGCAGTGCAGGGGAGAGACTGGGAGCCTTCCTCACAGCAGAGCTGAGCAGGAAAATGGCGCCGTGTGCGGAGGAGAATAGGCCCCGCCCCCTAAAACGGCGGGCTCTTCTCCCGGAGTTTGTGAGATCTGGCAGGGGTTAAATACATCCATATAGCCTCAAGGGCTATATGTGATGTATTTTAGCCATAAAAAAGGTATAATACATTGCTGCCCAGGGCGCCCCCCCCAGCGCCCTGCACCCTCAGTGACCGCTGGTATGAAGTGTGCTGACAACAATGGCGCACAGCTGCAGTGCTGTGCGCTACCTTATGAAGACTGAAAGTCTTCTGCCGCCTGTTTCTGGACCTCTGGACCTCTTCAACTTCGGCATCTGCAAGGGGGGTCGGCGGCACGGCTCCGGGACGAACCCCAGGGTGAGACCTGTGTTCCGACTCCCTCTGGAGCTAATGGTGTCCAGTAGCCTAAGAAGCAAATCCATCCTGCACGCAGGTGAGTTTACTTCTCTCCCCTAAGTCCCTCGTAGCAGTGAGCCTGTTGCCAGCAGGACTCACTGAAAATAAAAAACCTAACTTAAACTTTTATTCTAAGCAGCTCAGGAGAGCCACCTAGCTTGCACCCTCCTCGGCCGGGCACAAAGATCTAACTGAGGCTTGGAGGAGGGTCATAGGGGGAGGAGCCAGTGCACACCACCTGATCCTAAAGCTTTTATTATTGTGCCCTGTCTCCTGCGGAGCCGCTAAACCCCATGGTCCTGACGGAGTCCCCAGCATCCACTTAGGACGTTAGAGAAAAGCATATAACACAACTCCAGTGGCAGAAAACAGCAACCAGCCTCAGTGAAACTGAAGTCCCTGAAGTCCCTGATGGTAAATGGCAGGTAGGTCCTTTTCCCCCCGGATGCTATGTCCACCAAGAGGAATTAGCTCTATTTATGCAAGTTGGCTTTGGAACAGTCTCCTGTCATGTTGACCATTATATGGAATGCGTACAGCTACTTCCGGACGCTGTGGAATGCACTTGGAGGTCAAACTTTCGGTTTACGCTTTTTTACCACTGCTTGGAATAGGCAAACTTTAATTATAGACACACATATACATATATACACATATATATATATATATATATATATATATATATATAGAGAGAGAGATAATGTGTATATATATATATATATATATATATATATATACACACACACACACACACACACATATCTATCTATGCACACATTATATATATATATATATATATCTATACGCACACATTATATATCTCTCATATATATACACACACACACATACATACATATACACACTGTTTGCAGGGCGGCACTCAGACGTCTTAAAAACGACTAAAGAGATCCCATGTTATAGCAACGTTTCAGAGTCTTTTACCGCAACTTTTTCACCCTGCACACAATATATTTGTTAAGTGCCCTAGTAAGGGCACAACGACGGGAGGGCACTGGCACGATTATCAACTAACGGAGTGCTGGACATTGGAAATTTGAAATTTATTATATATATTTATATTTAGAGCACAGGTTCTCAGACTCGATCCTCAGGACCTTAAACCATTTCACGTTTTCCAGGTCTCCTCACAAAATTGCAAGTAAAATAATCACATCCACCTGTGGACATTTTAAAATGTATCAGTGAGTCAAGAATACACCTTTGTACCTGCTGGGTGATCTGGAAAACGTGAGCCGTGTGGGGTCCTGAGGACAGAGTTTGAGTTTCATTGCATTAGAGCATGTGTGGTGTTTTACATGCTATGCAGTAATATTAGGCCGCATTGGCTCAGACTGGAGTGCAATGTAAAACTAGAAATAACCATAACTATATTTCTATAAGTAATGGAGAATTTGTATAGTATAGTATATATATGTAACCCCATTTACGTCATCATTAACACATTCTGTTCCATGCAGGAGAACACATAGCTCTTCCAGTCAAGGACATACTTTCTTCGGTTACCTGATGAGAGCGAGAGATAAGAGGAAGATCCGGGCATATGAGCAATTCTCTTCTTTTCTACGGTCAAGTTAGGAGAGGACTTCTGGACATTTCTAGTGAGCTTAATTGCCTGCTGCTGCTGTTCCAGGAGTTGTGTAGCTTGTTCCTGTGCCTGCTGTATTCTCTGATAACATATCTCCTGGGGTGTAGGTCGACGATATGGACGGATTACAGGTTTACTGGTGGAATCAGTCTGGCAGTGAAGATAAACATAAAATATGAATGTTGCCTTCTCTGCTATAGAATGACCACATGGTGTACAGGTCCTAATTACACATCTACTACGATAAGTCACACAGTGAAACTGTGGTCTAAAAATGTATGTATCTTGCAACCAAATGTCACTAAAGCATTAAAATTATGCACATCTAGATTAGGATGTAAGTTTATCTTATCTTTACAGAAAGTTAGGTCAGTATAACTAAAAATAAAACCACACAACTAGAGGACTGGACAAAAGTAGAGGCAAGAAAGAGGCAAACAACTACTGACCAATGAGCCTAACATCAGTAACAGGGAAAATAATGGACACACTATTAAAAGAAAGAGTTGTAGAATATCTCCAAACCAGCAATTTACAGAATCCCCAGACAGTACGCATTTACTGGGGGGAGATCATGCCACACAAATCTTATTGACTTTCTTTGACTGGGTGCCTAAAGTAATAGATCCACCGGTGTAAGGGGGAGGGGGGGGGGGGGGGGGGGCGGGGAGATGTAGCTAATCTAGACTTTCATAAGGCTTTTGACACAGTCCCGCATTGCAGAATGTTAAGTAAACTGGAAAGCATGGGATTGGATTCTAAAGGGTATATTCAATTGCAGTCGAAAACTGCCGTCTGTCGAAAAGACGGCAGTTTTCGACTTTTTAAGGTCGAATCCCGATTCGACCTATTCAGAGCCTTTTGACAAGTCGAGGCATTCGACTAGTTGAAAAGCACGTGGATCGGCGGAATAGCTGCCGATCGGACAGGTTTTGGCCCCCTTTTCGACTATCTTAATCCGACATCAAAATGATGTCGGAATGAGATTGACCCCGAGGAGGCGAGGGGTGGGGTGGGTTGGGGGGGGTGAGCCGCAGGGAGACGGGGGGACAGCCGGCGGGCATACAGGAGATCAGCGCTACGATCAGCGCTGCAGCTGGATGTCACTCACCCGCCTGACCTCACGGCAGATTCCACCCGGCTCCAGCACGCTGTTGTAGCCGGGTGGAAGCTGCCGTGAGGTCAGGCGGCTGAGTGACATCCTGCTGCAGCGCTACGGTAGCAATGATGTCTCCTGTAAGCCCGCCGGCTGTCCCCCCTTCTCCTCCTCTGGGTCCCATCTCAATTCGACTTGAAAAAGTCGAATTAAGATGGGATTGAATAGGGGTTGTCGGATCCATTCTGACAAATACATGTCGGAATGTATCCGACTTTAATTGAATATACCCCTAAAACGGTTGAATGGATAACATTTGGCTGCAGGATAGGAAACAGAGGGTTGTAGTAAAAAGGATTTTAATTACCTACCGGTAAATCCTTTTCTCATAGTCCATAAGGGATACTGGGAACACTGAATTACGATGGGGTCCAAAGGAGCAGGCACACTTTAAATTTCTTCAACAGGGTGTGCTGGCTCCTGCCCTCTATGCCCTCCCTCACAGCTCAGTCTAGAAAAACTGTGCCCGAAGGAGAAGACCTACTTGAGAGGAGGAAACATAAGACACGAGTGGCGAGAGTAACGAACCAGCACACAGCAATAACAAAACTAGCAGCCGCTAGTGAAACCAGTAACAGCAACAGTTGAAAGTAACAACTTCACACAAGAACAACAACTTGCAGGAAGGTGAAGCACAGAGGTTGGCGCCCAGTATCTCTTATGGACTACGAGAAAAGGATTTACTGGTAGGTAATTAAAATCCTCTTTTCTCTATCATCTATAAGGGATACTGGGAACACTGAATTACGATGGGGACGTCCCAAAGCTCCCAGAACGGGTGGGAACGTGCTGAGACGCCTGCAACACCGTATGTCCAAACTGGACATCCTCCGTGGCCAGGGTATCAAACCTGTAGAACTTGACTACCGTGTTTGTCCCCGACCAGGTAGCGGCCTGGCATAGTTGCAAAGCCGAAACACCACGGGCAGCCACCCAAGAATAACCCACAGACCTGGTAGAGTGGGCCTTGACAGACTTCGGTACAGGCAAGGCCGCTGAAGCACAGGCCTGTTGAATAGAAAACTGAATCCAACGGGCGATGGATTGATTGGAAGCAGGAAGACCTTTCTTGCGAGCGTCAGAGAACAAACAAGGAATACGATTTTCAGGTAGTCGCAGTCCTCTTGATGTAAAACCTCAGGGCTCGCACCACATCCAAGGACTCCGGAAGAGAGGCAGTGGCCGAAGCCGCCGGAACCACAATAGGCTGATTCAGGTAGAACGCAGAGACCACCTTCGGCAGAAACTGTTGACGAGTCCTGAGCTCTGCGCTGTCCGCATGAAAGACTAGGTAGAGACTCGTACAGGACAGAGCTCCCAATTTTTGAATGGTCTCCCGTAGGGTGAGGCACATGGTTTTTGAAGCTGGTAAACCAGATTTTGAAGAGGACTGCCAAACTCCAGTTTGTTGCCCTGGGAGATCAGGTCTTTTACCCAGGCATCCTGGCAGGAGCGGTTCCAAATGGGGCTGAAGAATCTCCCACCTGAGATCCCCCTGGAGCAGAGGGACAAAGTCATGCTGAGGGCTTTGAGGAGCCAGATCTGACACACTGGTCCTGAGATCCTGTGGTAGCCGGCTTGCGAGACTTGCATCTGGAATCTCGTGCCGCATTTGAGGCACCTCTGGCTTTTCCATTGAAGCGCGCTGTCCGAAAGGACTGCAGAGAAGGTCCAATGTAAGAGCGCCTAGGTGGCGGAGCAGCAGAGTGGAGGAACGTGGATTTTCCAGCAGTCGCCTTCGAAATGCAAGTATCCAATTCACCTCCGAACAGCCAATCACCTGTGAAGGATAAGGCTTCCACACTCCTCTTAGACTCAGCGTCCGCTTCCCACTGGCGTAACCACAGCGCTCTGCGTGCAGATACCGCCATAGTAGAGGTACGTGCATTAATAACACAGATTCCTTTGATAGTATCAGAGGAAGCGGGCAGACTCAATATGCTGAACCAGAAGTAGTAAGTCGGCCAGGGACTTCTCCCCCGCTAGGCCCTCCTGAATGTTACCAGTCCAAGTGTGTATGGCGCGCATCACCCAACATCCTACAATAACAGACCTTTGGGATGCCCCCGCTACAACAAATAGATTTTAAAGTTGATTCTATTTTCCGATCTGCAGGTTCCTTTAAGGCCGTATCCCCTGGAACTGGCAGAACTAGCTTTTTGGACAGGCGTGACACTGAGGCGTCAACCGCCGGGGGAATTTCCCATACCTTACACCCTTCTTAGGGAAAAAGGGAAGGTGGCTAACTTTTAGGACACTTGGAATTTTTATTATCAGGAGAGACCCATGACTCTCTGAAAAGGTCATCCAGTTCCTTTCAGTCTGGAAATGTGACCTGTACCTTTTTCTGTGCAGAGAAAAAGGATTGCTGCACATCAGATTCATCACTAGGAATATTTAAAATATCTCTTGCTGCAATAAGGGAGTCTACGCCCTGTGCAGCAGAGGAATCATCTAACTCAGCATTTGATTCCAGCTCGTTCCCCCACTTACACCTCCAGTACCTCCTTCTAGGATTCCGAGAGGATATCGGGTAACCCCCTTTTTTGGGGTAAGGGAAACACGTCTGCTATCTGCCCTGTCCTTTGTTAGAGCAGTCATAGAATGTTGTAACTGCTGCCTTTCTTTTCTTGCAGTAGTTAACTCATTAGACATGTCAGCCATCATAGTTTTTATTGAACTGAGACAAGGAGGCTCCTTAATTCACCCCCAGAAGCTGCACTAGTTTGTGGGGGCCGACTGCATTGTTCACACATGAGGGAATCTGCAGGAGAGGGGGAAAACCTGGTGTGACATACAGCATACACAACTTTTCTCAGCATGCTGACAGAGGACATTCACACACACACACAGAGGGTACAAGCAAGCCTGCCCAGCCTAGTATGTGTGGAGATACACAGAGATTAAGGGCCAACACACAGCCTGATACTAACAATTGAACTGCTAAGAGAAGGCAATTTTGTGTATAGTGTGTGAGTGGCCTAATACAAGGGTCCCACGGCGGGCTCTCTCCCTTAACTACACCCCTGTACCAGTGTCCGGCTGTGGAGTATCCTTTGGAGGAGTTGGCAGTCCTGCAGCAGCGCTGAAAGTGCAGGAAATGGCGCCAGGAAGCCGCTGTAACTTATTTATACTGGCAGCAGTCCCCATATAGTGTAAAAATGCAAGTGCATGTACCCCATTCCACTATCGCTGGCCAGTCTGCACAGGGGGGGGGCGCGCTATGAGATCACCCCAAGGGGAGTCCGTATGCCGGTCCCGCGATCGCGCCGCCCAATGGACCGGGGGCCCCGCAAGCTAGGTGCCCGGTTTTCACTCAGCACTCTGACGACCTTCAGGCTTTGTACTAGGGGGCTGCGGGAGCGCGCGCGAGAGCTCAATGCCTACGGTACACGAACCCTCAGGACGGTGGTCCTGTCAGCGGGATCCGACTCAGCACCTCCAGGAGGCCGGTGTCTGTACCCCTCCACTGTGTCTCTCGGTGCAGGTAAGCTGTTGTCCAACAGCTTACCTAAAACAACAAACAGAAATTAAACCTAAAAAAAACTCTCTCTGTAGCTCCAGAGTGTGCATACTCTCCGGTGGTGAGTGCTGTGGTTTTATATTTGTTGGTATATTGTAGGGTTAATCTTTGGTTAACTCATATCAACTGTGGCCACAAGCTCTGTTCATGCACCCCTATGCAAGCCCAATTATCTTAATCCTGAGTCAGCTGTTCTTTAGTAATTTATCAGCCAGTGTCAGGTGACTAGTGTACCTTTAAAAGCCATGGAGTATTTGGCAGATACACATTAAACCAAGTAGGCATATTTGCAGTTATATTATGTGTGATACAGTTGCAAAGTTTTAATTTTTGAGACTCTGTGATAGTGTAGGACCTGTATGAAGATGGGGTACCTTGGCAAGCGGTTTGCAGGCTTCCGTGCATTGGCCAATTCACTAACTAAACCCCCATCATTTATTTATTAATGTTGTGAAAATAAGTGAGCTTGCTTTGGTGAGTGCTGAACTTTCTGTTTGTATATTTTTAAGTAGGTGGCCATGGGCTACATGCACCCCACCCTATGAGTGGTGAGTGCAGACACTGCACCCCGCTTCTGCGGTGGTGAGTGCTGTGGTTTTATAATTGTTGGTATACTCTCCTGAGGGCACATTTTTCTAAACGGATCTGTGAGGGAGGAGCCAGCACACCCTGTTGAAGAAATTTAAACTGCACCGGCTCCTTTGGGCCCCATCTATACCTCATTGTAATTCAGTGTTCCCAGTATCCCTTATGGATGATAGAGAAAATGGGAGTGCATTCACAGAAGGGAAAGGTTACCAGTGGAGTACCCCAGAGACCTGTACTTGGGTCAGTGTTTTTTAAAGTTGTTAGTGACATTGCAAATGGTATTGAAGGGAAAGTAGGCCTTTTGCAAATGACACAAAAGGTATGCAACAGGGCAGACACACCAGGAGTGGTACAAACAAATGATTGAGGATCTATGTAGACTAGGGGAATGGGCAAAAACGTGGAAACTCCACTTTAATACCCAAAATGCAAGATTATGCACTTAGGTCTCAAAAACCCAAGGGCTAAATATAGTAATAAGAGCACTATAATGGATACTACAGAGAAGAGAAGATTTAGGAGTCACAATATTTGATCATTTGAAGGCAGGTAAGCAATGTAACAAAGCAAGAAGAAAGGCAAATCAGATGCTTGGCTGCATAGTAAGAGGAACAAAGTAGCAGGAAAAAGTAAATTGGTACGGCCTCATCTAAAATACTGTGTGCAGTTTGGATGCCATATCTCCAGAAGGATATAAATACATTAGAGACTGTACAAAGAAAGGCAACTAAAATGGTACATGCTCTACATCAAAAAAACTTACTAGGAAAGACAGAAAAACCTTAATATGTATAGTTTGGAGCATAGAAGGGAAGGGGCGGGGGAGCAATGATAGAAACTTTCAAATATATCAAGATTTTAATGAGGGAAACATTCTTTAAAGGAAGGGAAGTATTAGAACACGAAGACATGCACTGAAACTGGAGGGAGATACAATAGGTTCAGGGTAAAATTGGGTAAAAATTATTTTACAGAAAGGGTAGTGGATAATAGGAATAGCCTCCCATCAGAGGAGGTTGAGGCCAATACAGTAAAGCAATTTAAAAAAGCTTGGGATAGGCATAAGATATCCTTACAAACACCTAAGGAACAAACTGGGCTGAAGTTGCAAAAAACAAGCTTTTTAGTACTTACCAGTTAAAGCTCTCTGACTAAATATGGGGAGTATTTCATGACCATGGGGGTTAATGTGGGATAGAATGGTCAGCACTTAATGAGCTAGCTATTTTGCAGTATAAAGTCTCCTCACCTCTAAATCCTCCTCTGTTTGAACTTAAAGAGCCTCAAGGATAGGTTGATGAACTACAGTATTTCCATCGTACTCATATTCAACAAAAGAGGGAGGAATCAAAGTGTCCCACAGATGAAGTCAGAAAGATTTAACCAGTAAGGATCATCCTTGTTTTCTCTTTCCTTCATCTGGGGGGCACTTCATGACCATGTGGATGTACAAAAGCTGTCCTTAAGTGTGGGCACGTCCAGACATACTTGAACTTAATACTTTACGTCCAAAGTCAGATTCACTGGACACAAAGTCATGAAAACTACACTGCTCCAAAAAATAAAGGGAACACTTAAACAACACAATGCAACTCCAAGGCAATCACTTCTGTGAAATCAAACTGTCCACTTAGAAAGCAACACTGATTGACAATCAATTTCACATGCTGTTGTGCAAATGGAATAGACAACAGGTGAAAATTATAGGCAATTAGCAAGACACCCCCAATAAAGGAGTTGTGGTGACCACAGACCACTTCTCAGCTCCTATGCTTTCTGGTTGATGTTTTGGTCACTTTTGAAAGCTGGCGGTGCTTTCACTCTAATGGTAGCATGAGACGGAGTCTACAACCCACACAAGTGGCTCAGGTAGTGCAGCTCATCCAGGATGGCACATCAATGCGAGCTGTGGCAAGGAGGTTTGCTGTGTCTGTCAGCGTAGTGTCCAGAGCATGGAGGCGCTACCAGGAGACAGGCCAGTACATCAGGAGACATGGAGGAGGCCGTAGGAGGGCAACAACCCAGCAGCAGGACCGCTACCTCCGCCTTTGTGCAAGGAGGAACAGGAGGAGCACTGCCAGAGCCCTGCAAAATGACCTCCAGCAAGCCACAAATGTGCATGTGTCTACTCAAACGATCAGAAACAGACTCCATGAGGGTGGTATGAGGGCCCGACGTCCACAGGTGGGGGTTGTGCGTACAGCCCAACACCGTGCAGGACGTTTGGCATTTGCCAGAGAACACCAAGATTGGCAAATTCGCCACTGGCGCCCTGTGCACTTCACAGATGAAAGCAGGTTCTCACTGAGCACATGTGACAGAGTCTGGAGACGCCAAGGAGAACGTTCTGCTGCCTGCAACATCCTCCAGCATGACCGGTTTGGCAGTGGGTCAGTAATGGTGTGGGGTGGCATTTCTTTGGGGGGCCGCACAGACCTCCGTGTGCTCGCCAGAGGTAGCCTGACTGCCATTAGGTACCGAGATGAGATCCTCAGACCCCTTGTGAGACCATATGCTGGTGCGGTTGGCCCTGGGTTCCTCCTAATGCAAGACAATGCTAGACCTCAAGTGGCTGGAGTTTGTCAGGAGTTCCTACAAGATGAAGGCATTGACGCTATGGACTGGCCTGCCCGTTCCCCAGACCTGAATCCAATTGAGCACATCTGGGACATCATGTCTTGCTCCATCCACCAACGCCACGTTGCACCACAGACTGTCCAGGAGTTGGCGGATGCTTTAGTCCAGGTCTGGGAGGATCCCTCAGGAGACCATCCGTCACCTCATCAGGAGCATGCCTAGGCGTTGTAGGGAGGTCATACAGGCACGTGGAGGCCACACACACTACGGAGCCTCATTTTGACTTGTTTTAATTTCATTACATCAAAGTTGGATCAGCCTGTAGTGTGTTTTTCCACTTTCATTTTGAGTGTGACTCCAAATCCAGATCTCCATAGGTTAATAAATTTGATTTCCTTTGATAAGTTTTGTGTGATTTTGTTGTCAGCACATTCAACTATGTAAAGAACAAAGTATTTAATAAGAATATTTCATTCATTCAGATCTAGGATGTGTTGTTTAAGTGTTCCCTTTATTTTTTTGAGCAGTGTATAAAATTAGGTGAATGTATGGACCGAGAACTATGTAGCTGTTCTACATAAAGGCTCTGCAGATGAACCATTCTGAGCTGCCCACAAAGTACCTAATGAGCGAGTGTAATGACCAGAAATCTAACTGGAACATGTCAATCAGCCCCAGTATATGCTTGCTTAATCGTGGCCGTAATACATCTAGATATCACCTGCTTAGACACTGGACAACCTCTTTTTTAGCATCATAAAGAATGAAAATAAGATTTTACTCACCGGTAAATCTATTTCTCGTAGTCCGTAGTGGATGCTGGGGACTCCGTAAGGACCATGGGGAATAGACGGGCTCCGCAGGAGACTGGGCACTCTTAAGAAAGATTTAGTACTATCTGGTGTGCACTGGCTCCTCCCTCTATGCCCCTCCTCCAGACCTCAGTTAAGGAAACTGTGCCCGGAAGAGCTGACATTATAAGGAAAGGATTTTGGAATCCCAGGTAAGACTCATACCAGCCACACCAATCACACCGTATAACTTGTGATACACTTATCCAGTCAACAGTATGAACAACAACAGGGCATCAACAATGGATGCCAACATAACATAACCCATTATTAAGCAATAACTATATACACGTATTGCAGAAATTCCGCACTAGGGACGGGCGCCCAGCATCCACTACGGACTACGAGAAATAGATTTACCGGTGAGTAAAATCTTATTTTCTCTAACGTCCTAGTGGATGCTGGGGACTCCGTAAGGACCATGGGGATTATACCAAAGCTCCCAAACGGGCGGGAGAGTGCGGATGACTCTGCAGCACCGAATGGGCAAACTCAAGGTCCTCATCAGCCAGGGTATCAAACTTTTAGAATTTTGCAAATGTGTTTGAACCCGACCAAGTAGCAGCTTGGCAAAGCTGTAATGCCGAGACCCCTCGGGCAGCCGCCCAAGAAGAGCCCACCTTCCTCGTGGAATGGGCTTTCACTGATTTTGGATTGCAGCAATCCAGCCGCAGAATGAGCCTGCTGAATCGTGTTACAGATCCAGCGGGCAACGGTTTGCTTTGAAGCAGGAGCACCCAACTTGTTGGGGGCATACAGGATAAACAGCGAGTCAGTTTTCCTGACTCCAGCCATTCTGGCTACATAAATCTTTAAAGCCCTGACTACATCTAGTAACCTGGAATCCTCCAAGTCACGAGTAGCCGTAGGAACTACAATAGGTTGGTTCAAATGAAAAGATGACACCACTTTTAGCAGAAATTGGGGACGAGTCAGTAATTCTGCCCTGTCCACATGGAAAACCAGATAGGGGCTTTTACACACAAAGCCGCCAATTCTGACACACGCCTAGCCGAAGCTAAGGCCAATAGCATGACCACCTTCCACGTGAGATACTTCAGCTCCACGGTCTTAAGTGGCTCAAACCAGTGGGATTTCAGGAAACCCAACACCACGTTGAGATCCCAAGGTGCACAAAAGGGGGCTGAATATGCAGCACTCCCTTAACAAACGTCTGAACTTCAGGAAGAGAAGCCAGTTCTTTTGAAAGAAAATGGATAGGGACGAAATCTGGACCTTTATGGATCCCAACTTCAAGCCCATAGTCACTCCAGACTGTAGAAAGTGCAGAAATCTGCCCAGTTGGAATTCCTCTGTAGGGGCCTTCCTGGCCTCACACCAAGCAACATATTTTTGCCATATGCGGTGATAATGCTTTGCTGTCACGTCCTTCCTAGCCTTTATCAGCGTAGGAATAACTTCCTCCGGAATGCCTTTTTCCGCTAGGATCCGGCGTTCAACCGCCATGCCGTCAAACGCAGCCGCGGTAAGTCTTGGAACAGGCAGGGCCCCTGTTGCAATAGGTCCTGTCTGAGAGGCAGAGGCCATGGGTCCTCTGTGAGCATTTCTTGCAGTTCCGGGTACCAAGTCCTTCTTGGCCAATCCTGAACAATGAGTATTGTTCTCACTCCTCTTCTTCTTACGATTCTCAGCACCTTGGGTATGAGAGGAAGAGGAGGAAACACATAGACCGACTGGAACACCCACGGTGTTACCAGGGCAATTACAGCTATAGCCTGAGGGTCTCTTGACCTGGCGCAATACCTTTGTAGCTTTTTGTTGAGACGGGACGCCATCATGTCCACCTGTGGCAGTTCCCATCACTTTGTAATCTGAGTGAAGACTTCGTGATGAAGTCCCCACTCTCCCGGGTGAAGGTCGTGCCTGCTGAGGAAGTCTGCTTCCCAGTTGTCCACCCCCGGAATGGACACTGCTGACAGTGCTTGCACGTGATTCTCCGCCCACCGAAGAATCCTGGTGGCTTCCGCCATCGCGACTCTGCTTCTTGTGCCGCCCTGGCGGTTTACATGAGCCACCGCGGTGATGTTGTCTGACTGAATCAGCACCGATTGGTTGCGAAGCAGGGGCTCCACTTGACTCAGGGCGTTGAATATGGCCCTTAGTTCCAGGATATTTATGTGCAGACAAGCCTCCTGACTTGACCACAACCCTTGGAAGTTTCTTCCCTGAGTGACTGCCCCCCACCCTCGGAGGCTCGCATCCGTGGTCACCAGGACCTAGTCCTGTATGCCGAACCTGCGGCCCTCGAGAAGGTGAGCACTCTGTAGCCACCACAAAAGAGACACCCTGGACCTGGGGGACAGGGTGATCAGCCGATGCATCTGAAGATGCGATCCGGACCATTTGTCCAACAGATCCCATTGAAAGATCCTCGCATGAAACCTGCCGAAGGGAATGGCTTCGTACGATGCCACCATCTTTCCCAGGACTCGCGTGCAGTGATGCACCGACACCTGTTTCGGTATTAAGAGGTCTCTGACTAGAGTCACAAGCTCTTGAGCCTTCTCCGCCGGGAGAAACACCTTCTTCTGGTCTGTGTCCAGAACCATGCCCAGAAGGGCAGACGCGTCGTAGGAATCAGCTGCGACTTTGGGATATTCAGAATCCAGTCATGCTGTTGCAACACTTCCTGAGAGTGCGTTACGCTGATCTGCAACTGCTCCCTGGACCTCACCTTTATGAGGAGATCGTCCAAGTATGGGATAACTGACTCCTTGCTTTCTCAGGATCACCATCATTTCTGCCATTACCTTGGTAAATATTCTCGGTGCCGTGGAGAGCCCAAACGGCAACGTCTGGAATTGGTAATGACAGTCCTGTACCACAAATCTGAGGTACTCCTGATGAGGCGGATAAATGGGGACATGCAAGTAAGCATCCTTGATGTCCAGAGACACCATAAAATCCCCCTCTTCCAGGCTTGCAATGACCGCTCTGAGCGATTCCATTTTGAACTTGAATCTTTTCAGATAAATGTTCAGGGACTTTAAATTTAATATAGGTCTGACCGAACCGTCCGGTTTCGGTACCACAAACATTGTGGAATAGTAACCCTTTCCCTGTTGAAGAAGGGGAACCTTTACCACCACCTGCTGGAGAAACAGCTTGTGAATTGCCGCTACCACTACTTCCCTTTCTATGGGGGAAGCTGGCAGGTCCGATTTTAGGTAACGTTGAGGGGGCATGACCTCGAATTCCAGCTTGTATCCCTGAGACACAATCTGTATAGCCCAGGGATCCACCTGTGAGCGAACCCACTGGTGGCTGAAATGTCGGAGACGCGCCCCCACCGCTCCTGGCTCCACCCGTGGAGCCCCAGCGTCATGCGGTGGATTTAGTGGAAGCCGGGGAGGACTTCTGTTCCTGGGAACTAGCTGTAAGGTGCAGCTTTTTTCCTCTACCCCTGCCTCTAGCAAGAAAGGAAGCACCTCTGACCTTCTTGCTTCTTTGTGCGCAAAAGGACTGCATTTGGTAATACGGTGCTTTCTTAGGTTGTGAGGGAATATATGGCAAAAAGTTTGACTTCCCAGCAGTAGCTGTGGAAACCAGGTCCGAGAGACCGTCCCCAAACAATTCCTCACCCTTGTAAGGTAACACCTCCATGTGCTTTTTGGAGTCGGCATCACCTGTCCACTGCAGAGTCCACAGGACCCTCCTGGCAGAAATTGACATTGCATTAATTCTAGAGCCCAGTAGGCAAATGTCCCTCTGGGCATCCCTCATATATAGGACAGTGTCTTTTATATGCCCCAGGGTCAGCATAATGGTATCCCTGTCCAAGGTATCCATTTCCTCAGACAGATTATCTGTTCACGCTGCTACAGCACTACACATCCACGCCGACGCAATTGCCGGCCTCAGTAGAGTCCCTGAATGTGTATAAACAGATTTCAGGATACTTTCCTGCTTTCTATCTGCAGGATCCTTTAGGGCGGCCGTATCCTGTGACGGCAGGGCCACCTTCTTAAATAAGCGTGTGAGAGCTTTATCTACCCTAGGGGAGGATTCCCAGCGCACCCTGTCCTCTGGCGGGAAAGGGTACACCATAAGTAACCTTTTGGAAATCAGGACTTTCTTATCTGGGGAATCCCACGCTCTTTCACATAACTCATTTAACTCATGTGAAGGGGGAAAAGTCACCTCTTGCTTTTTCTCCCCATACATATAAACCCTCTTGTCAGGGACAGGGTTTACCTCTGATATGTGTAAAACATCCTTCATCGCTATAATCATGTAGCGGATAGCTTTTGTCATTTTCGGTTGCAATTTTGCATCATCGTCGTCGACACTGGAGTCAGAATCCATGTCGACATCTGTGTCAACCATTTTGGATAGTGGGCGCTTTTGAGACCCTGAGGGCCTCTGCGCTGTAGGATCAGGTATGGGTTGAGACCCTGACTGGCCCAAGGTATCAGCTTTATCCAACCTTTTATGTAAGGAGTTTACATTATCATTTAACACCTTCCACATATCCATCCAATCGGGTGTCGGCACAGTCGGCGGCGACACGTCATTCAACTGCACTTGCTCTGCCTCCACATAGCCCTCTTCGTCAAACATGTCGACACACGCGTACCGACACACCACACACACCGGGAAAGCTCTAAATGAGGACAGGACCCCCACAAGGCCTTTTGGAGAGACAGAGAGAGAGTATGCCAGCACACACCCCAGCGCTATATGACCCAGGAATCACACAGTAACTTAGTGTTTACCCAGTAGCTGCTGTATTATGATTAATGCGCCTAAATTTATGTGCCCCCCCTCTCTTTTTTACCCTTCTACCGTGATTCTGCAGGGGAGAGCCTGGGGAGCTTCCTCTCAGCGGAGCTGTGGAAGGAAAATGGCCCTGGTGAGTGCTGAGGAAGAAGGCCCCGCCCCCTCAGCGGCGGGCTTCTGTCCCGCGATTGTGTAAAATTAATGGCGGGGGCTCATGCATATAACAGTGTCCAACTATCTATACGCAACTTTCGCCAGGAGGTATCAATTGCTGCCCAGGGCGCCCCCCCCCCCCCCTGCGCCCTGCACCCTACAGTGACCGGAGTGTGTGGGTTAGTGTGGGCGTAATGGTGCACAGCTGCAGTGCTGTGCGCTACCTCATGTGAAGACAGGAGTCTTCTGCCGCCGATTTCGATGTCTTCTCTGCTTCTGCCGGCTTCTGTCTTCTGGCTCTGCGAGGGGGACGGCGGTGCGGCTCCGGGAACGGACGACAAGGTCAGGTCCTGTGTTCGATCCCTCTGGAGCTAATGGTGTCCAGTAGCCTAAGAAGCGCAACCTAGCCGCAGTTAGTAGGTTTGCTTCTCTCCCCTCAGTCCCACGTAGCAGAGAGTCTGTTGCCAGCAGAAGCTCTCTGAAAATAAAAAACCTAACTAAAATACTTTCTTATTAGCAAGCTCAGGAGAGCTCACTAAAAGCACCCAGCTCTGTCCGGGCACAGATTCTAACCGAGGTCTGGAGGAGGGGCATAGAGGGAGGAGCCAGTGCACACCAGATAGTACTAAATCTTTCTTTAGAGTGCCCAGTCTCCTGCGGAGCCCGTCTATTCCCCATGGTCCTTACAGAGTCCCCAGCATCCACTAGGACGTTAGAGAAAAGACTATTGGTCTTTCCAATACTTGCAGACCTGTACCAGTAAATTCAAAACTTTGATTACATCTAACAAAAACAATTTTCTTGCTAATTGTCTTGTCTGCTTTAGAAAAGAAAGAGGAGATCACTACTCCCTGATTTAAAAATTGAACTCAGACACTATTTAAGGTTGAAATTAACTCCATGTCATATAGAGTGTAACATATTATACTCACACTGGTGACATGAGAAATCCTCCTCTTCTGACCAGGAATTAATGTAGTCAAACCTAGTTCAGATTTCTCATCACTGTCCTCATTCAACTGGGGAAAAAAAATATTCAATAGGTATCAGGAGTTATTTCTAAGGCAAAACAAGTACAAGTAATAAAATAAAAATAATAAGTGTGTGTACATATATACATATGTATATACACACACATACACACAAAAAGGGGGGGGGGTTTATTTTTATCCTGCGCCATAGGTACAAAGCTTCTCCCCCGTAAAGAGTCCCTTGTTAGTGGGACTGGGATAAAGTATGGTTTATAGTTGTCTAAAAGAAGGCGCTTCAATAGACTGGTTGCCAGTAAATTTCAGATAATATTGAAAAAGAAAGTCTAACCTTACTTAATAAGGAATCTTATCTAGATATTTATAGTGAAAGTAATGCCCATATATTATTAGAAAAAGTTTGACACCATTGTACAATTTGATTTACAAATAATATCAATCAATTTATTAAAATGCAAAACTTACACAGCATCAGATAAAATACATTCAGACATTTTGTTATATACAGTACATTATTTCGGTGAACATAGAATTCAACCTTATTGGAAGTGAAGCATTTTCTCCAGTCACAGGTTCTTTGAATGTACCTTTATTGTTTAATCCTACAAGTTTCATCTCAAAGAGACTTCTTCAGGGGTAATTATATGCAAATCACATTTTATTGGGATTCTACAATAAGGCCAATGAAAATCAGCTTAGATCGGACCAGTGTTTCCCTTGAGAAATTAAGGGTCATACATAGGGAGATACTTCACCTTAGACATGTGTCTAAGCAACACAGATAAGTTGTACAAGCATTATGATAAAGTAAAGGAACAAGCAACAATCGTCTCTGTGTGGAAGAAAAAGCAATACATTATTATAGTTTACATGGTGTCGCACCTAATAAAGCATATAAATGATCAAAACAAGAAAAACACAAAGTACAAGACAAGTATAGATTATATAGACATTGCTGCATCAGGGGACACAACACTAAGATAAGTATCAGGATGGCAGAAACTAAGGGTCATGTGCTGCTGTAGGGAGTAAAAGATAGCCTAAGAAATACACCTTTCCACTAGCTTAAAAAACACGGGGGCGTGCCTCAACCCGGGTATTTTTGTAGTGGAAACTACTCCCTTAATAAAAAAAAATGGGTAAAGTGACCCAGGGAAAACCTACCTGGGTAGCTACCTGGGTCGGAACAGAATACGAGTCGAGTGTAAACAGGTTACCTGGGTCAACCGACCCTGGACACGTTTACAGCATGCCTAGAGCCCATACCTCCCTGACCCCAGTGTCCCGCGGGTGGTCAGGAGGTTGGGGGGGACACAGCTCATGCTGTCGGCGCTATTCGACAGCAGGGCAGTTTTGTCACCTAAATTTCAGGAGCAAAAAGCATATGGATCAGCGAATCCATGTTTTATCACCTGTGCCAGCGAAAAACGTGGTCCGTTCTCGCAGATTGAGGCATTTTCGCCAATGCCTTTTCACACACAAAAAAAAGCGGGATGCTGTCGGTCATGTGACCAACGCAGGAATCCAGACACCACTTGGGAGGCCGGCACCAGACAACCAACAGCCAAAATCCCAAAGGTAAGTATCGAAGACACTGTTAGGGCTAGAACCCAGGGGGGAGGGGTTTAGGCACCAGGGGGTAGGGATAGCCCTAGCTGCGACCCCCCTCAGGTTAGCTCCAGACACCACCCTCAGGGGGTTAGGGTCAGGGGAGAAGAGATGGCGGTAAAAATACTACTGTCATGCCAATTATTTGTTGTTTTGTAATATGCCAATAGTGCACTTATGTACACAATCTGGCAGGTAACGGACATACATGTAGAAAGATAAACACCTTTTGTAGTATATATGCGTTAAAATAGGAATTTACTCACCGGTAATTCTATTTCTCGTAGTCCGTAGTGGATGCTGGGGACTCCGTAAGGACCATGGGAATAGACGGGCTCCGCAGGAGACTGGGCACTCTAAGAAAGAATTAGGACTACTGGTGTGCACTGGCTCCTCCCTCTATGCCCCTCCTCCAGACCTCAGTTAAGGAAACTGTGCCCGGAAGAGCTGACACAATAAGGAAGGATTTTGAATCCCGGGTAAGACTCATACCAGCCACACCAATCACACCGTACAACTCGTGATACTATACCCAGTTAACAGTATGAATAACAACTGAGCCTCTCAACAGATGGCTCAACAATAACCCTTTAGTTAGGCAATAACTATATACAAGTATTGCAGACAATCCGCACTTGGGATGGGCGCCCAGCATCCACTACGGACTACGAGAAATAGAATTACCGGTGAGTAAATTCTTATTTTCTCTGACGTCCTAGTGGATGCTGGGAACTCCGTAAGGACCATGGGGATTATACCAAAGCTCCCAAACGGGCGGGAGAGTGCGGATGACTCTGCAGCACCGAATGAGCAAACTCAAGGTCCTCCTCAGCCAGGGTATCAAACTTGTAGAATTTTGCAAACGTGTTTGATCCCGACCAGGTAGCAGCTCGGCAAAGTTGTAAAGCCGAGACCCCTCGGGCAGCCGCCCAAGAAGAGCCCACGTTCCTCGTGGAATGGGCCTTTATTGATTTAGGATGCGGCAGTCCAGCCGCAGAATGTGCAAGTTGAATCGTGGAGCAGATCCAGCGAGCAATAGTCTGCTTAGAAGCAGGAGCACCCAGCTTGTTGGGTGCATGCAGGATAAACAGCGAGTCAGTTTTTCTGACTCTAGCCGTCCTGGAAACATAGATTTTCAGGGCCCGGACTACGTCCAGCAACTTGGAGGCCTCCAAGTCCCGAGTAGCCGCAGGCACCACAATCGGTTGGTTCAAATGAAACGCTGATACCACCTTAGGGAGGAATTGGGGACGCGTCCTCAATTCTGCTCTGTCCATATGGAAGATCAGATAGGGGCTTTTACAGGACAAAGCCGCCAATTCTGACACCCGCCTAGCCGAAGCCAAGGCCAAAAGCATGACCACTTTCCACGTGAGATATTTTAATTCCACGGTCTGAAGTGGCTCAAACCAATGTGATTTTAGGAAATCCAACACAACGTTGAGATCCCAAGGTGCCACTGGGGGCACAAAAGGGGGCTGAATATGCAGCACTCCCTTAACAAACGTCTGAACTTCAGGCAGTGAAGCCAGTTCTTTTTGAAAGAAAATAGACAGGGCCGAAATCTGGACCTTCATGGATCCCAATTTTAGGCCCATAGTCACTCCTGACTGTAGGAAGTGCAGAAATCGACCCAGCTGAAATTATTCTGTGGGGGCCTTCATAGCCTCACACCAAGCAACATATTTTCGCCATATGCGGTGATAATCCTTTGCTGTCACATCTTTCCTAGCTTTTATCAGCGTAGGAATGACTTCAACCGGAATGCCCTTTTCCATCAGGATCCGGTGTTCAACCGCCATGCCGTCAAACGCAGCCGCGGTAAGTCTTGGAACAGACAGGGCCCCTGCTGTAACAGGTCCTGTCTGAGAGGCAGAGGCCAAGGGTCCTCTGAGATCATTTCTTGCAGTTCCGGGTACCAAGTCCTTCTTGGCCAATCCGGAACGATGAGTATAGTTCTTACTCCTCTCTTTCTTATTATCCTCAGCACCTATGGTATGAGAGGAAGAGGGAACACATAAACCGACTGGTACACCCACGTTGTGTCACTAGAGCGTCCACAGCTATCGCCTTAGGGTCCCTTGACCTGGCGCAATATCTTTTTAGCTTTTTGTTTAGGCGGGACGCCATCATGTCCACCTGTGGCCTTTCCCAACGGTTTACAATCAGTTGGAAGACTTCTGGATGAAGTCCCCACTCTCCCAGGTGGAGGTCGTGCCTGCTGAGGAAGTCTGCTTCCCAGTTGTCCACTCCCGGAATGAACACTGCTGACAGTGCTATCACGTAATTTTCCGCCCATCGGAGAATCCTTGTGGCTTCTGCCATCGCCATCCTGCTTCTTGTGCCGCCCTGTCGGTTTACATGGGCGACCGCCGTGATGTTGTCTGACTGAATCAGCACCGGCTGGTTTTGAAGCAGGGGTCTTGCCTGACTTAGGGCATTGTAAATGGCCCTTAGTTCCAGAATATTTATGTGTAGGGAAGCCTCCTGACTCGACCATTGTCCTTGGAAGTTTCTTCCCTGAGTGACTGCCCCCCAACCTCGGAGGCTTGCATCCGTGGTCACCAGGACCCAGTCCAGTATGCCGAATCTGCGGCCCTCTAGAAGATGAGCACTCTGCAGCCACCACAGCAGAGACACCCTGGCCCTCGGGGACAGGGTGATCAGCCGATGCATCTGAAGATGCGATCCGGACCACTTGTCTAACAGATCCCACTGAAAGATCCTTGCATGGAACCTGCCGAATGGAATTGCCTCGTAAGAAGCTACCATTTTTCCCAGGACTCGCGTGCAGTGATGCACCGATACCTGTTTTGGTTTCAGGAGGTCTATGACCAGAGATGACAACTCCTTGGCCTTCTCCTCCGGGAGAAACACCTTCTTCTGTTCTGTGTCCAGAATCATACCCAGGAACAGCAGACGCGTCGTAGGAACCAGCTGCGACTTTGGAATATTCAGAATCCAGCCGTGCTGTTGAAGCACATCCTGAGATAGTGCTACTCCGACCAACAACTGTTCCCTGGACCTCGCCTTTATAAGGAGATCGTCCAAGTATGGGATAAATATAACTCCCTTCTTTCGAAGGAGTATCATCATTTCGGCCATTACCTTGGTAAATACCCTCGGTGCCGTGGACAGGCCAAACGGCAACGTCTGGAATTGGTAATGGCAGTCTAGTACCAAAAAACGGAGGTACACCTGGTGAGGTGGGTAAATGGGGACATGCAGGTACGCATCCTTGATGTCCAGTGATACCATGTAATCCCCTTCTTCCAGGCTTGCAATAACCGCCCTGAGCGATTCCATTTTGAACTTGAACCTTCTTATATAAGTGTTCAAGGATTTTAAATTTAGAATGGGTCTCACCGAACCGTCTGGTTTCGGTACCACAAACATTGTGGAATAGTAACCCCTTGTGAATTGCCGCCAGCACTACCTCCCTGTCCGGGGGAGTAGCTGGCAAGGCTGATTTGAGGTAACGGCGAGGGGGAGACGTCTCGAATTCCAGCTTGTATCCCTGAGATACCACTTGTAGAACCCAGGGATCCACTTGTGAGCGAACCCACCGGTCGCTGAAGTTCCGGAGACGGGCCCCCACCGCACCTGGCTCCACCAGTGGAGCCCCAGCATCATGCGGTGGATTTAGTGGAAGCAGGGGAGGATTTCTGTTCTTGGGAACTGGCTGTATGGTGCAGCTTTTTCCCTCTACCCCTGCCTCTGGGCATAAAGGACGCGCCTTTAACCCGCTTGCCTTTCCGGGGCCGAAAGGACTGTACCTGATAATACGGTGCTTTCTTTGGCTGTGAGGGAACCTGGGATAAAAATGTCGACTTCCCAGCTGTCGCTGTGGAAACGAGGTCCGAGAGACCATCCCCAAACAATTCCTCACCCTTGTAAGGCAAAACCTCCATGTGCCTTTTAGAATCCGCATCACCTGTCCACTGCCGAGTCCATAATACTCTCCTGGCAGAAATGGACATTGCATTTATTCTAGATGCCAGCCGGCAAATATCCCTCTGTGCATATCTCATGTATAAGACTACGTCTTTAATATGCTCTATGGTTAGCAATATAGTGTCCCTGTCAAGGGAATCAATATTATCAGACAGGGAATCAGACCACGCTGCTGCAGCACTGCACATCCATGCTGAAGCAATAGCAGGTCTCAGTATCGTACCTGAGTGTGTATATACAGACTTCAGGATAGCCTCCTGCTTTCTATCCGCAGGCTCCTTTAAGGCGGCCGTATCCTGAGACGGTAGTGCCACCTTTTTTGACAAGCGTGTGAGCGCTTTATCCACCCTCGGAGATGTCTCCCAACGTACCCTGTCCTCTGGCGGGAAAGGGTACGCCATCAGTAACTTTTTAGAAATCACTAGTTTCTTATCGGGGGAAGCCCACGCTTCTTCACACACTTCATTTAACTCATCTGATGGGGGAAAAACCACTGGTTGCTTTTTCTCCCCAAACATAATACCCTTTTTTGTGGTACCTGGGTTAATGTCAGAAATGTGCAACACATTTTTCATTGCCGTAATCATGCAACGGATAGCCCTAGTGGAATGTACATTAGTCTCGTCGTCGTCGACACTGGGAGTCAGACTCCGTGTCGACATCTGTGTCTGCCATCTGAGGTAGCGGGCGTTTTTGAGCCCCTGATGGCCTTTGAGACGCCTGGGCAGGCACTGGCTGAGAAGCTGTTATGTCATCGAACCTTTTATGTAAGGAGTTGACACTGTCGGTTAATACCTACCACATATCCATCCACTCTGGTGTCGACCCCGCAGGGGGTGACATCACATTTATCGGCACCTGCTCCGCCTCCACATAAGCCTCCTCATCAAACATGTCGACACAGCTGTACCGACACACCGCACACACACAGGGAATGCTCTGACTGAGGACAGGACCCCACAAAGTCCTTTGGGGAGACCGAGAGAGAGTATGCCAGCACACACCACAGCGCTATATAAACAGGGATTTACACTACACAAAGTGATTTTCCCTATAGCAGCTATAATACACAGTATTGCGCCTAAATTTAGTGCCCCCCTCTCTTTTTTACCGTATTGAGCCTGGATACTGCAGGGGAGAGCATGGGAAGCGTCCTTCCAGCGGAGCTGTGAAGAGGAAATGGCGCCAGTGTGCTGAGGGAGATAGCCCCGCCCCTTTTTCGGTGGGCTTCTCCCGCTCTTTTTATTATTATGGCAGGGGATTTTTACACATATATAGTTTATTAGACTATATTATGTGTTTACCATTTTTAAGGTAATCTAATTGCAGCCCAGGGCGCGCCCCCCCCCCCCCAGCGCCCTGCACCCATCAGTGACCGGAGTATGTGGTGTGAATGGGGAGCAATGGCGCACAGCTGCAGTGCTGTGCGCTACCTTAATGAAGACCGGAGTCTTCTGCCGCCAATTTTCTCCTCGGAATCTTCCGTCTTCTGGCTCTGCAAGGGGGACGGCGGCGCGGCTCCGGGACCGGACGACCGAGGCTGGGCCTGTGTTCGATCCCTCTGGAGCTAATGGTGTCCAGTAGCCTAAAAGCCCAAGCTAGCTGCAAGCAGGTAGGTTCGCTTCTCTCCCCTAAGTCCCTCGTAGCAGTGAGTCTGTTGCCAGCAGATCTCACTGAAAATAAAAAACCTAATAAATACTTTCTTTACTAGAAGCTCAGGAGAGCCCCTAGTGTGCAACCAGCTCGAGCCGGGCACAGATTCTAACTGAGGTCTGGAGGAGGGGCATAGAGGGAGGAGCCAGTGCACACCAGTAGCCCTAATTCTTTCTTAGAGTGCCTAGTCTCCTGCGGAGCCCGTCTATTCCCATGGTCCTTACGGAGTTCCCAGCATCCACTAGGACGTCAGAGAAATATTAATTCATACCCCAGGGTCTTACACAATGTACTACCCTACCTTGGTTTCACTATAAGCTCACTTTTTAAAGGAAAACCTACTATTAACCTATTATTTAGATTCCGTTATATTTTGGCATTAGGGATAATCAATTTTTAATATACATGAGACATAGTGGACAACTAAAAGGACATTTCACTTATCGGGTGCTCCACTGCACTTTTTTAATAAATAAAACACACACTTTAGGACAGACAGACAGAACCAGTCAAAAGTTTGGACACACCTCAGTCAATGGTTTTTATTTAAATTATTTTCTAAATTGTAGATTAATACTAAACACATCAAAACTATGAAAAAACACATGCAATTATGTTGTAAACCAGGGGTGGGGAACCTCCGGCCCGCGGGCCGTATAAGGCCCGCAAAGCCGTTTGTTCCGGCCCACCCGCTTGTGTCAGCAAGACATGCCGCCGCTCAGTCCGGCGGCGGCGTGTCTCAGCTGTCAGGGTAGGTAGCAGAGTGTAGCTACATGTTCGGTGGCAGCAGTGGGTAGGATCTGAAACCAGTCGTCGGTTCGTGAGCCAATCAAAGCTCGCTGACCGGCAGCCAATCAGGAGCAGCCGCTGCCGGTCCGCGAGCTCCGATTGGTTCACGAACCGACGGCTGGTTTGAGATCCTACACGACGCCGAACATAGCCGTGCTCTCCTCCGTGCCCTGACCCCTGACAGCTGAGACACGCCGCCGGTCGGAGCAGCAGCAATGAGCAGCACAGGGGGGGGGGGGGGGGCACTGTGGATCTGGCACTGTGGAGGCATCTGTATATCTGGCACTGCACTACTGGGGGCATATGTGTATCACGTCCCATTTTAATTGGCCACACCCATTTTTTGGCGCGCACACTCAGTACCTCTAAGGGGCAGGGTAGTTTTTAAATTGATCATTTTTGTATGGCCCCCGAAGGATTTTATAAACATCCAAATGCCCTTGGTAGAAAAAAGGTTCCCCACCCGTTGTGGAAAAAAAAAAAAAAAAAAGTGTTTAACAAACCAAAATATGTTTTATATTTGTGCTTTGATGACAGCTTTGCACAGTCTTCCTCACAACATTAATAAATAAATAATGGGGGTTTAGTTAGTGAATTGGCCAATGCACGGAAGCCTGCAAACCGCTCGCCAAGGTACCCCACCTTCTTGTAGGTACTACACTATCACAAAGTCTCTGAGACTTTGTGATACAGGTTGAGTATCCCATATCCAAATATTCCGAAATACGGAATATTCCGAAATACGGACTTTTTTGACTGAGAGTGAGATAGTGAAACCTTTGTTTTTTGATGGCTCAATGAACACAAACTTTGTTTAATACACAAAGTTATTAAAAATATTGTATTAAATGTCCTTCAGGCTGTGTGTATAAGGTGTATATGAAACAAATGAATTGTGTGAATGTAGACACACTTTGTTTAATGCACAAAGTTATAAAAAATATTGGCTAAAATGACCTTCAGGCTGTGTGTATAAGGTGTATATGAAACATAAATGCATTCTGTGCTTAGACCTGGGTCCCATCACCATGATATCTCATTATGGTATGCAATTATTCCAAAATACGGAAAAATAAGAATTTACTTACCGATAATTCTATTTCTCGGAGTCCGTAGTGGATGCTGGGGTTCCTGAAAGGACCATGGGGAATAGCGGCTCCGCAGGAGACAGGGCACAAAAAGTAAAGCTTTAGGATCAGGTGGTGTGCACTGGCTCCTCCCCCTATGACCCTCCTCCAAGCCTCAGTTAGGTACTGTGCCCGGACGAGCGTACACAATAAGGAAGGATTTATGAATCCCGGGTAAGACTCATACCAGCCACACCAATCACACTGTACAACCTGTGATCTGAACCCAGTTAACAGTATGATAACAGCGGAGCCTCTGAAAAGATGGCTCACAACAATAATAACCCGATTTTTGTAACTATGTACAAGTAATGCAGATAATCCGCACTTGGGATGGGCGCCCAGCATCCACTACGGACTCCGAGAAATAGAATTATCGGTAAGTAAATTCTTATTTTCTCTATCGTCCTAGTGGATGCTGGGGTTCCTGAAAGGACCATGGGGATTATACCAAAGCTCCCAAACGGGCGGGAGAGTGCGGATGACTCTGCAGCACCGAATGAGAGAACTCCAGGTCCTCCTTAGCCAGGGTATCAAATTTGTAGGATTTTACAAACGTGTTTGCCCCTGACTAAATAGCCGCTCGGCAAAGTTGTAAAGCCGAGACCCCTCGGGCAGCCGCCCAAGATGAGCCCACCTTCCTTGTGGAATGGGCATTTACATATTTTGGCTGTGGCAGGCCTGCCACAGAATGTGCAAGCTGAATTGTATTACACATCCAACTAGCAAAAGTCTGCTTAAAAGCAAGAGCACCCAGTTTGTTGGGTGCATACAGGATAACAGCAAGTCAGTTTTCCTGACTCCAGCCGTCCTGGAACCTATATTTTCAGGGCCCTGACCACATCTAGCAACTTGGAGTCCTCCAAGTCCCTAGTAGGCGCAAGACACCACAATAAGCTGGTTCAGGTGAAACACTGACACCACCTTAGGGAGAGAACTGGGGACGAGTCCGCAGCTCTGCCCTGTCCGAATGGACAAACAGATATGGGCTTTTTTGAGAAAAAAACCACCAATTTGACACTCGCCTGGTCCAGGCCAGGTCCAAGAGCATGTTCACTTTTCATGTGAGATGCTTCAAATCCACAGATTTGACTGGTTTTAAACCAATGTGTTTTGAGGAATCCCAGAACTACGTTGAGATCCCACAGTGCCACTGGAGGCACAAAAGGGGGTTGTATATGCAATACTCCCTTGACAAACTTCTGGACTTCAGGAACTGAAGCCAATTCTTTCTGGAAGAAAAATCGACAGGGCCGAAATTTGAACCTTAATGGACCCCAATTTGAGGCCCATAGACACTCCTGTTTGCAAGAAATGCAGGAATCGACCGAGTTGAAATTTCTTCGTGGGGCCTTCCTGGCCTCACACCACGCAACATATTTTCGCCACATGTGGTGATAATGTTGTGCGGTCACCTCCTTTCTGGCTTTGACCAGGGTAGGAATGACCTCTTCCTGAATGCCTTTTCCCTTAGGATCCGGCGTTCCACCGCCATGCCGTCAAACGCAGCTGCGGTAAGTCTTGGAACAGACATGGTACTTGCTGAAACAAGTCCCTTCTTAGCGGCAGAGGCCATAAGTCCTCTGTGAGCATCTCTTGAAGTTCCGGGTACCAAGTCCTTCTTGGCCAATCCGGAGCCATGAGTATAGTTCTTACTCCTCTACGTCTTATAATTCTCAGTACCTTAGGTATGAAAAGCAGAGGATGGAACACATACACCGACTGGTACACCCACGGTGTTACCAGAACGTCCACAGCTATTGCCTGAGGGTCTCTTAACCTGGCGCAATACCTGTCCCGTTTTTTGTTCAGACGGGACGCCATCATGTCCACCTTTGGTAATTCCCAACGGTTTACAATTATGTGGAAAACTTCCCCATGAAGTTCCCACTCTGCCGGGTGGAGGTCGTGCCTACTGAGGAAGTCTGCTTCCCAGTTTCCATTCCCGGAATGAAACACTGCTGACAGTGCTATCACATGATTTTCCGCCCAGCGAAAAGTCCTTGCAGTTTTTGCCACTGCCCTCCTGCTTCTTGTGCCGCCCTGTCTATTTACGTGGGCGACTGCCGTGATGTTTTATCCCACTGGATCAATACCGGCTGACCTTGAAGCAGAGGTCTTGCTAAGCTTAGAGCATTATAAATTTACCCTTAGCTATATTTATGTGGAGAAAAGTCTCCAGACTTGATCACACTCCCTGGAAATTTTTTCCTTGTGTGACTGCACCCCAGCCTCTCGGGCTGGCCTCCGTGGTCACCAACATCCAAAACTGAATGCCGAATCTGCGGCCCTCTAGAAGATGAGCACTCTGTAACCACCACAGGAGAGACACCCTTGTCCTTGGATATAGGGTAATCCGCTGATGCATCTGAAGATGCGATCCGGACCATTTGTCCAGCAGATCCCACTGAACAGTTCTTACATGAAATCTGCCGACTGGAATTGCTTCGAAGGAAGTCACCATTTTTTTACCATGGCCCTTGTGCAATGATGCACTGATTTTAGGAGGTTCCTGACTAGCTCGGATAACTCCCTGGCTTTCTCTTCCGGGAGAAACACCTTTTTCTGGACTGTGTCCAGAATCATCCCTAAGCACAGGAGACTTGTTGTCGGGATCAGCTGCGATTTTGGAATATTTAGAATCCACCCCTGCTGTTGTAACAGTATCCGAGATAGTGCTACTCCGACCTCCAACTGTTCCCTGGACTTTGCCCTTATCAGGAGATCGTCCAAGTAAGGGATAATTAAGACGCCTTTTCTTCGAAGAAGAACCATCATTTCGGCCATTACCTTGGTAAAGACCCGGGGTGCCGTAGACAATCCAAACGGCAGCGTCTGAAACTGATAGTGACAGTTCTGTACCACGAACCTGAGGTACCCTTAGTGATAAGGGCAAATTTGGGACATGGAGGTAAGCATCCCCGATGTCTCGGGACACCAGATAGTCCCCTTCTTCCCGGTTCGTTATCACTGCTCTGAGTGACTCCATCTTGATTTGAACCTTTGTAAGTGTTCAAATTTTTTTAGATTTAGAATAGGTCTCACCTAGCCTTCTGGCTTCAGTACCACAATATAGTGTGGAATAATACCCCCTTTTCTTGTTGTAGGAGGGGTAATTTAATTATCACCTGCTGGGAATACAGCTCGTGAATTTTTTCCCATACTGCCTCCTTGTCGGAGGGAGACCTTGGTAAAGCAGACTTCAGGAGCCTGCGCAGGGGAAACGTCTCGACATTCCAAACTGTACCCCTGGGATACTACTTGTAGGATCCAGGGGTCCTGTACGGTCTCAGCGTCATGCTGAGAGCTTGTCAGAAGCGGTGGAACGCTTCTGTTCCTGGGAATGGGCTGCCTGCTGCAGTCTTCTTCCCTTTCCTCTATCCCTGGGCAGATATGACTCTTATAGGGACGAAAGGACTGAAGCTGAAAAGACGGTGTCTTTTTCTGCAGAGATGTGACTTAGGGTAAAAACGGTGGATTTTCCAGCAGTTGCCGTGGCCACCAGGTCCGATGGACCGACCCCAAATAACTCCTCTTCCTTTATACGGCAATACACCTTTGTGCCGTTTGGAATCTGCATCACCTGACCACTGTCGTGTCCATAAACATCTTCTGGCAGATATGGACATCGCACTTACTCTTGATGCCAGAGTGCAAATATCCCTCTGTGCATCTCGCATATATAGAAATACATCCTTTAAATGCTCTATAGTCAATAAAATACTGTCCCTGTCAAGGGTATCAATATTTTTAGTCAGGGAATCCGACCAAGCTACCCCAGCTCTGCACATCCAGGCTGAGGCGATCGCTGGTCGCAGTATAACACCAGTATGTGTGTATATACTTTTTATGATATTTTTCCAGCCTCCTGTCAGCTGGCTCCTTGAGGACGGCCCTATCTATAGACGGTACCGCCACTTGTTCTGATAAGCGTGTGAGCGCCTTATCCACCCTAAGGGGTGTTTCCCAACGCGCCCTAACTTCTGGCGGGAAAGGGTATACCGCCCATATTTTCTATCGGGGGGAACCCACGCATCATCACACACTTCATTTAAATTTATCTGATTCAGGAAAAACTACGGTAGTTTTTTCACATCCCACATAATACCCTCTTTTGTGGTACTTGTAGTATCAGAAATATGTAACACCTCCTTCATTGCCCTTAACGTGTGGCCCTAATAAGGAATACGTTTGTTTATTCACCGTCGACACTGGATTCAGTGTCCCTGTCTGTGTCTGTGTCGACCGACTAAAGTAAACGGGCGTTTTAAAACCCCTGACGGTGTTTTTGAGACGTCTGGACCGGTACTAATTGTTTGTCGGCCGTCTCATGTCGTCAACCGACCTTGGCGCGTGTTGACATTATCACGTAATTCCCTAAATAAGCCATCCATTCCGGTGTCGACTCCCTAGAGAGTGACATCACCATTACAGGCAATTGCTCCGCCTCCTCACCAACATCGTCCTCATACATGTCGACACACACGTACCGACACACAGCACACACACAGGGAATGCTCTGATAGAGGACAGGACCCACTAGCCCTTTGGAGAGACAGAGGGAGAGTTTGCCAGCACACACCAAAAACGCTATAATTATATAGGGACAACCTTATATAAGTGTTTTCCCTTATAGCATCTTTTTTATATATTTCTAACGCCAAATTAGTGCCCCCCCTCTCTGTTTTAACCCTGTTTCTGTAGTGCAGTGCAGGGGAGAGCCTGGGAGCCTTCCCTCCAGCCTTTCTGTGAGGGAAAATGGCGCTGTGTGCTGAGGAGATAGGCCCCGCCCCTTTTTCGGCGGCCTAGTCTCCCGCTCTTAACGGATTCTGGCAGGGGTTAAATATCTCCATATAGCCCCCGGAGGCTATATGTGAGGTATTTTTAGCCCAAAAAAGGTTTTCATTTGCCTCCCAGGGCGCCCCCCTCCCAGCGCCCTGCACCCTCAGTGACTGCCGTGTGAAGTGTGCTGAGAGGAAAATGGCGCACAGCTGCAGTGCTGTGCGCTACCTTAAGAAGACTGAGGAGTCTTCTGCCGCCGATTCTGGACCTCTTCTCGTTTCAGCATCTGCAAGGGGGCCGGCGGCGAGGCTCCGGTGACCATCCAGGCTGTACCTGTGATCGTCCCTCTGGAGCTAATGTCGAGTAGCCAAGAAGCCAATCCATCCTGCACGCAGGTGAGTTCACTTCTTCTCCCCTAAGTCCCTCGTTGCAGTGATCCTGTTGCCAGCAGGACTCACTGTAAAATAAAAAACCTAAGCTAAACTTTTCTAAGCAGCTCTTTAGGAGAGCCACCTAGATTGCACCCTTCTCGGCCGGGCACAAAAATCTAACTGAGGCTTGGAGGAGGGTCATAGGGGGAGGAGCCAGTGCACACCACCTGATCCTAAAGCTTTACTTTTTGTGCCCTGTCTCCTGCGGAGCCGCTATTCCCCATGGTCCTTTCAGGAACCCCAGCATCCACTAGGACGATAGAGAAAATCCCATATCCAAAATACCTCTGGTCCCAAGCATTTTGGATAAGGGATACTCAACCTGTAGTAGAGTCTATTTATTTCCGAGAGCCACCATCACCACACTCTATATGGTCATCACAGAGAGGTTGCGCACCGGACTAGTTTGTATATCATCTAAAAGCGTGAGTGTCGGACATATTTGTGTGTGTGTGTGTATATATTAACACACATATATATATATATCTCAAAAAAATAAAGGGAACACTAAAATAACACATCCTAGATCTGAATGAATGAAATATTCCTCTTAAATACTTTGTTCTTTACATAGTTGAATGTGCTGACAACAAAATCACACAAAAATTATCAATGGAAATCAAATTTATTAACCCATAGAGGTCTGGATTTGGAGTCACACTCAAAATTAAAGTGGAAAAACACACTACAGGCTGATCCAACTTTGATGTAATGTCCTTAAAACAAGTCAAAATGAGGCTCAGTAGTGTGTTTGCCCTCCACGTGCCTGTATGACCTCCCTACAATGCCTGGGCATGCTCCTGATGAGGTGACGGATGGTCTCCTGAGGGGATTTCCTCCCAGACCTGGTCTAAAGCATCCGCCAACTTCTGCACAGTCTGTGGTGTAATGCCACGTTGGTGGATTGAGCGAGACATGATGTCCCAGATGTGCTCAATTGGATTCAGGTCTGGGGAACTGGCGGGCCAGTCCATAGCATCAATGCCTTCGTCTTGCAGGAACTGCTGACACACTCCAGCCACATGAGGTCTAGCATTGTCTTGCATTAGGAGGAACCCAGGGCCAACCGCACCAGCATATGGTCTCACAAGGGGTCTGAGGATCTCATCTCGGTACCTAATGGCAGTCAGGCTACCTCTGGCGAGCACATGGAGGGCTGTGCGGCCCCCCAAAGAAATACCACCCCACACCATTACGGACCCACTGCCAAACCGGTCATGCTGGAGGATGTTGCAGGCATCAGAACGTTCTCCTTGGCGTCTCCAGACTCTGTCACGTCTGTCACATGTGCTCAGTGAGAACCTGCTTTCATCTGTGAAGAGCACAGGGCGCCAGTGGCGAATTTGCCAATCTTGGTGTTCTCTGGCAAATGCCAAACGTCCTGCACGGTGTTGGGCTGTAAGCACAACCCCCACCTGTGGACGTCGGGCCCTCATACCACCCTCATGGAGTCTGTTTCTGATCGTTTGTGTAGACACATGCACATTTGTGGCTTGCTGGAGGTCATTTTGCAGGGCTCTGGCAGTGCTCCTCCTGTTCCTCCTTGCACAAAGGCGGAGGTAGCGGTCCTGCTGCTGGGTTGTTGCCCTCCTACAGGCTCCTCCACGTCTCCTGATGTACTGGCCTGTCTCCTGTTAGCGCCTCCATGTTCTGGACACTACGCTGACAGACACAGCAAACCTTCTTGCCACAGCTCGTATTGATGTGCCATCCTGGATGAGCTGCACTACCTGAGCCACTTGTGTGGGCTGTAGGGAGGTCATACACACTACTGAGCCTCATTCTGACTTGTTTTAAGGACATTTTGAGCAGTATATATATATATATATATATATATATATATATATATATATATATATATATATATATATATATATATACACACACATACATATACACACACACACACACACACACACACACCACAATAGGAGAATCGGCGCCAGGGGGTCGTATCAACACCCAATTTTTTAACCCTTGAATGGTTAACAATGTTTAAAAAAAGTAATAATATGTTCCAACATATAATTAAAAGACATAATAACTTC